>NC_090271.1:189232142-189542468 GCF_040414725.1 Anabrus simplex | reverse complement strand
ACGTGTAGCAGGAGGCGGGAAGCGCCTCTTCCATCTCGCACCAGTTCTTCAGTAAGGTAATGGCCGCTTAACATTTTTATTTCTCGCTAGCTCCGCAGTTTAACCCGCAGGAAAGGTCCGAAACTTTTACAATGTAACCTGCCTTTCTACAAATGTAAACTTGTGCCGGCTTATGTAAAAACTGCATATATCTGTAACTGTAAATCGGGGATAGAGAGTGCTTTACCCTCTCGAGCTCCCCTTCATTTTGACTTGAGGTGACTGCGTTTTGGTAACTGATTTTTTACCCTTCCTTAATGTGTTAAATTTATTCATTATACGAGTCACCTCCATAGTTTGGGAATAGCCCCTGTTTCATCGGCCTAGTGCCAATTAGGTTTTAAGAAGTTTCATGTAGGAGTGCAAATTCACGCCTCCATTCAGTTTTGCATTTTGGGCCATTTACTTAACCTATTCTTTTCCTACTAAGGCCCAGTAGGTTGGGTACAAGATACCCCCGTTTCATTTTGTGTAAGTTGTGACTTGATGGCAATTTAGTGTAAAGCCTGGTATTGCCTTTAATAGGCTTGGAAAACTAAGAGCGGGTCAGCTCTTTTAAGTATTGGATATGTGCTTCTAGGAGGCTTGACATTGCTAGGTGGGAGTAAGTGCTCCTTGAATGAAGGGGTTTTCTGCCCTTGAAGGTCTTGTGCTTGGTATATTTGAGCTATGAGCTCAAGGAAATTGTAAAGCGAGGGGCGAAAGGCCCAGAATGGTTCTGTATCTTGGCTTTTCCTGGTCTTGTACCTGATTGTCGGTTATTTGTTGACTTGTTGTTATTTGTTAAATTTTGAAATTGTATGTGAAAATTGTTAAGTTTTGGTATTTTCGAAAATATAGCCTTCAATGAAATTTTAATTCATATCTCGGCTTTGTAGTTAGACCCATTCACCCCGGCACCCTCTTTCACCTCTGCTGTTCCACAGAAACCTCGGAACAATTATTATTATTATTATTATTATTATTATTATTATTATTATTATTATTATTATTATTATTATTATTATTATTATTATTATTATTATTTTATGCATTCATTAGGAAAATTCTTGTTATCTCGAGGAGGCGAAGTTCTTTACAGGCACACCCCCGATGGAGGTGAGCTGAATGCACCTTCTTGACCAGCCCTTCTGCCAAGCCCTCCTGGTAGTACCGAGAATCGAACCTGGACCTCCGAGGTTGGCAGCTAATAGTGCTGTCACACGACAGAGGTGGACATACATTGTCCTTAAACAATACTATGTCTAAAGGCGCTCTATCTGAATGAATTGAACTCGTCTATAACTGTGCTAATCCCATTTTCTTGTTTCTTATATTTTAACAGAGAGACCTAACATCGTAGCCTTGAAACCCTTCTGCTTCTCTTACCCCCAAGAGGCTAGTTAGAGTCAAGTTAACCCATCTTCATTCATTTGGCTCTCATCTCCAAACAGTATACCTACAAGGTCAGAAACCTCTTCCCTACTGAGCTTCCCAATTTACCGCACGACCGGGTTCGGCAACTCATTCATACCTGCAACCATACGTTCTTGGAATTCCCTTCCGGCTGTAATTAGAGACATACATAGTAGAAATGTATTTAAAAAAACATGTTATAAATGGTACATAGACTTAAGAAATTAGTATTTAATGGGTTTTTTAAAAATAGTGACTCTCAGAAATTTACCTTTATTTTTATAACTATTATTTAAGTTTAATTTTATAATTAATTATATGTAACTAGAAATCCTAATACTCTGTAGTTTGTACAATGTAGTACATATGAGATGGTTTGGCATAACAGCAGGCTTCATAGCCTGAGCCACGCCACAAGTCAATAAATAAAATAAATAAAAATATATTTGACATAGTTGGTTACTTCTCCTTCTTCTTCTTCCACTTCCTCTCTTCTTACTTTTCTTCTTCTTCTCCTGACCCCAAGACAATAGATTTGATCTCGACTTGAATCCAGAAGCTTTGGAGAGTATTAAATGCTATTAGTACGATTTGTTAGCACCCTTTATTAAAAATCTCCTGATGGGTCAATATTTTGTCCTTAAAATGTATATACCAAGGAAGGGACGGCGCGTATTGGGTTGTTAGCTTGCATTCCGAAGATAGTGGGTTTGAACCCCACTATCGGCAGGCCTGAAGATGGTTTTCTTTGGTTTCCCATTTTCACACCAAGCAAATGCTGGGGCTGTACCTTAATTAAGGCCACGACCGCTTCCTTCCCTCTCTTAACCCATCGTCGCCATAAGACCGACCTGTGACAGTTAACGTAACGTTAATTGTAAAGAAGCGAAAAAAGAAATAAAATGCATAGTGATCGAAGGTGTACAAAACAAATAAAATTTATTAGAGTTTATTATCGGAACTCGTTCATTTGCGCTACTACATCAAACATGTTCATTTCCAACAGCCTTTGGCTACTCATATGACTACGCTGTTATAATTATTCCCACTGGCTCGTATCAGCGACTACCTCTGCTCTGCTCTACAGTAGTTTCATTTCGCTCATTATATATAGCCACTCTGAGATGATGATGATTATTATTATTATTATTATTATTATTACATCCTGTGGACGGTAGGCGCAGAATACATTTATGATACTCCACGACTGTAGTAAGGAGGGAATCTCATCTTGGGAGCGTGAAGTGGCATCCACGAGTCCCTTACCTGAGTCGGACATTATTCCACTTGTTTGTGCCAGCCTCATTTTTATGAGGACGTAGAAAAGAAATGAAACAAATACCACCACTGGTACCACCCCTCGATTTCATATTGCATATTTCTTCCTTGGTCAAGTCTTGTTTTCCAAATCCATCTGTGTTTTGAAAGGGAGTCTTTCACTTTGGCACCCTTCGTTGCTCCTTTCTTTTACCCGTATCTTCTACTCCGGAGGGCCGTACTTTCATCTTCACCCTTAATCAGTGTTAAAAGAGGATAGTTGACAAATTCTTTTGTTCCTTAAACCGGTAATTACCACCACTTCCTGATGATGACTCCTATTTTTAATAATACATAATAATGGAATTGATTTTACGTCCCGCTAACTACTTTTGCGGTTTTCTGAGACGCCTACTGTTAGTTTTAATAGCAGAAACAGCACTTTATCAACTTATTTTAATACAGTATAAAGAGGGGAAGTTTAAGAAAGACGTATGAAGTACCTGACGATTCCCTAACACGCTTAATATCGTTGGTGTCGTCCGGCTCCATGGCTAAATGGTTAGCCTGCTTGCCTTTGGTCACAGGGGTCCCGGGTTCGATTCCCAGCAGGGTCGGGAATTTTAACCTTAATTGGTGAATTTCGCTGGAACGGGGGCTGGGTGTATGTGTCGTCTTCATCATCATTTCATCCTCATCACGACGCGCAGGTCACCTACGGGAGTCAAATCAAAAAAGAACCTGCATCTGGCGAGCCGAACTTGTCCTCGGACACTCCCGGCACTAAAAGCCATACGCCTTTCAATTTCATCGCTGGTGTCGCAAGAGAACAAAACGATGTGTAATCAACTGTAGACTCAGTCGAGAACTCGTGGTTATCAACCAACGTCTCACAAGATGTGAATTCCTGCTAGAAATTGAGATGTGAACTGGTGGATAATTTACTTTTCTTTTTTCCTTTTCCTACAATTTGTTTAACCTCGCACCGACACAGATAGGTCTTACGGCGACGATAGGATAGGAAAGGCCTGGGAGTGGGAAGGAAGCGACCATTAAGGTACAGCACCAGCATTTGCCTGGTGTGGAAATGGGAGACTAGGGAAAATCATCTCCAGGGCTACCAACAGTGGAGCTCGAATCCACTGTATCCCGGATGCAAGCTTACAGCTGCGCGCCCCTAACCGCACGGCCAACTCGCCCGGCAGGATAATTTACACATTTCTGTAATTATCTTGATTGTATTCAAAACTAGTTTTGGGTGTACGCAGTACGTTTGCTGCTAACATCAAAGGAATTACTCGTTTCATGCTTTGAGGATTTTCCAGCTCTATACAAATCTTGTATTGCCACTGGGCTTGGCTCACTGCCATGGTGTGATACAGAGACAGCAAATTTAGTTTTACTGTCAGTGTGCATTTGCTGAATGTGCGTGTGTGTGTGTGTTTATACTAATCTAAACTGAATGTCAGGCACATGAACGATAATGTTATTTACTAAAGTACAGACTGAAGCCGTACTCCAGCTTCTGAAGTGGATGGTCAGCGAACGTACAGGGCTAGGAAATTTAACCGCGTCGCGTCGGATTAATTCCTGTGACTCAGAGACTGAGCTACACACACACCAAACTATCAACCACCACAGATAAAAGGCTATAACATCTCCTCATAAGACTGGTGTCCAAACAATTATGGTTAATCCACGTCGAACGCTGAGCTCAAGTAACTGAGAGTCCGTCAGAAAGATCAACAGAGTCAGAATACCTGTTAGGACATTCATGTAATATAATATAATATAATATAATATAATATAATATAATATAATATAATATAATATAATATAATATAATATAATATAATATAATATAATATAATATAATATAATATAATATAATATAATATAATATAATATAATATAATATAATATAATATAATCATACAGTATCTTGATAAATAGTGTTAATAGAGATGAAAATTGGCCAATGCAGAAATCTGTGGTATAAGCAAGTATTTAAAGAATTTTTCCAAATTTGTTAATGCTCTGGACTTTCAAGCTCTCCGGAAGAAGGAGGACTGATATTGATTGATACTGATAAGATTAACAGTAATCTAGAAATTTAATTATTCAAATGTAATTTATGTTTGTGCATGTAGTACTACCCATGTAGTGGAGCACGCAGAGAGTATGTACAGTAAATAATAATAATAATAATAATAATAATAATAATAATAATAATAATAATGGGGCCGATGACCTTCGATGTTAGGCCTCTTAAAACAACAAGCATAATAATAATAATAATAATAATAATAATAATAATAATAATAATAATAATAATAATAATAAAGAATGGTGTATGGACTCGTAAAGGTCTTTCTAGTTTGAGGCCTATGCATGTGAGGTTTTCGAAATGATATATCACAGTCTATTGATTCGGATTCTACGTGAAAATAGATATCCCGTGGGTAGGATCACGATATTAACATTCATATCAAATTTCAAGCTTATATTTTATCCTGTGGCATGGGTTAGAAAAAGTTTGTTACTTTCGTCGATCTGCTTTAGTTTCATCTTTGGCTTTGACAACGGCTGATTTTGAGTTGCACCGATAATCGGAGAAATTTAAACAGCTCCACAATCCATCGACCTCAAAAATGATTGAATTACACCGATTATTATTATTTGCGATAGTAATAAAGTAATGTAAACTAAACTAACTGATGTACACCTTTGAAAAATGAAATGGCGTATGGATTTTAGTGCTGGGAGTGTCAGAGGACAAATTCGGGTCGCCAAATGCAGATTTTTTTGATTTGACACTCGTAGGCGACCTGCGCGTCGTGATGAGGATGAAATGATGATGAAGACGACACATACACGCAGCCCCCGTGCCAGCGAAATTAACCAAGTAAGGTTAAAATTCCCGACCCTACCGGGAATCGAACCCGGGACCCCTGTGACCAAAGGCCAGCACGCTAACCATTTAGCCATGGAGCCGAACTGTACACCTTTTATTCAATATTATATCTACATAATCCGCGCGGCATAGTACCTTTGACAAGCGTGAAGTGTGTTAGGTATATAAGAAAACGGGCCCTTATTCACGTCTATTTTTCTACAAGTATTATACGTTTGTTAAAATGATCTGACAACAACACCTAGCACTTGTCCAGTTTTTACAGAGAACATTTAAATAAGACATGTACTGCCGAAGATCCTTTTGCGTGTGTTGCGAAGTGACTTAAAATTAATCGTTTTCTTTTCCTTCTGCATTGTGATTTTATGTATTGCATTCATTTTATGTTTGTTCATGAAGATTTTCCGGCCGCACGGCTACTTGCCGAATGCCAGATGAAGAAAAAGAAGTTCCTTTTTTGAGGCCGTATGCTATGCAAGGGGTCGTGTTAGACCATTGAGTTTTGTCGTTTGCCAGGATGTGCACAGTCTTGCAGAGACCTTTAGTAGCGGTAAAATATATGGGGCCATGGAGAAGGACATCGTTTATCTTACTTAGCATCTACAGTAAAATAGTTGTATAATTAAAATTATTGTAATTTCATCATCATCATCATCATCATAATCATCTATTTACCCTCCAGGTTCGGTTTTTCCCTCGGACTTAGCGAGGGATCCCACCTCTACCGCCTCATGGGCAGTGTCCTGGAGCTTCAGACTCTTGGTCGGGGGATACAACTGGGGAGTATGACCAGTACCTCGCCCAGGCGGCCTCACCTGCTATGCTGAACAGGGGCCTTGTGGAGGGATGGGAAGATTGGAAGGGATAGGCAAGGAAGAGGGAAGGAAGCGGCCGTGGCCTTAAGTTAGGTACCATCCCGGCATTCGCCTGGAGGAGAAGTGGGAAACCACGGAAAACCACTTCCAGGATGGCTGAGGTGGGAATCGAACCCACCTCTACTCAGTTGACCTCCCGAGGCTGAGTGGACCCCGTTCCAGCCCTCGTACCACTTTTCAAATTTCGTGGCAGAGCCGGGAATCGAACCCGGGCCTCCGGGGGTGGCAGCTAATCACGCTAACCACTACACCACAGAGGCGGACTATTATTGTAATTTATGGTAGTATAATGGAGCGATTAAGACTATGATGTCCGGCTCCATGGCTAAATTGTTAACGTGCTGACCTTTGGTCACAGGGATCCCGGGTTCGATTCCTGGCAGGGTCGGGAATTTTAACCATAATTGGTTAATTTCTCTGGCACGAGGACTGGGTGTATGTGTCGTCTTCATAATCATTTCATCCCCATCATGACGCGCAGGTCGAATACGGGCGTCAAATCGAAAGACCTGCATCTGGCGAGCCGAACTTGTCCTCGGACACTCCCGGCACTAAAAGCCATACGCCATTTCATTTCATTTCAATACTATGATCATCGGTGCAGTGCAAACACCCTTGAAACTGACCCTGTGCAATTCAAACTTTCTATGAAGGTCTGACTCTGACCATCACGTCGGTGAAACTTCGTAACTGCGTTGACAACATTGAAGTGACAGGTATGAGCTCGTTCACTCTAGTGATGGATAATAATCACCGAGCCAGTTTCCAGTAATCGGGAGATAGTGGGTTCGAGTCCCACTGTCGGCAGCCCTGAAGATGGTTTTCCGTGGTTTCCCACTTTCACACCAGGCAAATGCCGGGGCTGTACCTTAATTAAGGCCACGGCCGCTTCCTTCCAATTCCTAGCCCTTTCCTATCCCATCGTCGCCGTAAGACATATCTGTGTCGGTGCGACGTAAAGCAAATAGCCAAAAAAAAAAAAAAAAAAAAAAAAAAAAAAGAGTGATGGATAATCAAATACTTATTCGATTAATTCATTTTATTTGATTATTTTTCCATTCGGTTATGTTTCCAATTATTCGGTTAATTTATTATTCATTCGAAACTCGAATGAGGCATTCGAATAGTGAATGCTTTCGAAATAATCGAATGAAGAAAGATCCAAACGTTGTCATCAGCTCATCAACCTCATCACAAGAAATTAAAATTAACTATCTCCACTCTCTTACATGAAGTGTATGGGTGGGAGGATCGGTCTCTGATAAATCTTCCGAAGATACTTATTCATGCTCCACACGTGTGAATGCGTTATGCAGTGAGATGCCGTTACTTAAAATGTATAGATTGATATACTGCATCACGCGCCCACGAGATGACGCGAAGTGCAATGCTAGCATTGATTACTAGGCTCACCAAATTGATCAAGTAATAAATTAAAATTCACCAGAATTTTCTCTAAATGAAGTCGCAAGTCGCTATCTTTGATAACCTGTCACTAAATGACTTCTAAAAGACTTTAAATAGCTACAGTTGACAACACTGATGATGATACTTTGTGATAGTGATTCTTTTCCCAGCCGAGGAAATGTGTAAATGGTCAACACAAATCAATAAGCGATGAGAAAATGAAGGAAATGGTGGTGGTGGTGGTGTTGATTATTGTTTTAAGAAATATGTCGGAAAACATAGAAGCCTCCGTGGCTCAGGCGGCAGTGCGCCGGCCTCTCACCGCTGGATACCGTGGTTCAAATACCGGTCACTCCATGTGAGATTTGTGCTGGACAAAGCGGAGGCAGGGCAGGTTTTACTCCGGGTACTCCGGTTTCCCCTGTCATCTTTCATTCCAGCTGCACACTCCACTATCATTTCATTCCATCTGTCAGTCATTAATAATTGCCCCAGAGGAGTGCGACAGGCTTCGGCAGCCGGCACATTTCCAGTCCTCGCCGCTAGATGGGGCTTCATTCATTCCATCCCTGACCCGGTCAGTTGACTGGAAACAGGCTGTGGATTTTCATTTCGGAAAACATCGTATACTTTCAACAGGATACGATCGGGCCTTGAAAACTGCGCAGATTTCCACTACAAATGGAAAATATTTTCTACATCTAACTGCGACTGTGGTGTCTCTAAGCAGATCATCCAGCATGTTATCACAGTGTTTCCAAAAAAAGAAAGTACATTGGTAAAATCAGTGATTTTGCTCATGCGTTTCCGGAGACAATTATTTATATAAACACCCTGTATATAAAAATAGAATTTGTTATACTAAATTAGTATGTATTGTACCTGTAAAGACACACGCTTGGGGCCGATCTAGATCAGGGCCTCTCAGGGTGCATGCACTGGTGCATTGCGCGGCGCAAAGTGCATAGGACGACTTCGCTAGTTTGACCAGAGTGCAGATCCCCCACTCCTTGAGTTTGATCAACAGATCTTTCTCTCTCTTTCCCCTCGCCCGTGTCTCTCGCTTCGCCTGTTTCCCCCTTCCTCGCTCGTTCTGCAGTGCTCTACTGTCCGAGCCGAGTTGAGCCAAGCTTAGCCGAGCCGTCCCGAAATAAAACGCTGGTCCGAACGGAGTCGAGTCCGATCGATGCATGGCACACCGAACCTCTGCGCCTTGTTGTGCACGCGTGAGATTTCAGGCGCTTGAGAGGCGCTGATCTAGATGTTAGGCCCCTTTAAAAACAAGCATCATCATCATCATCGTCAAGCCATACGCTAAATAAATAAGCTTTTTTAAGGGGAAGCACAGTTGGACAAACACCATCTTCAGTATTAATACTAATCAGAGGAAACAGGTGGAAGGTGTCCGACATTTCGAAGATGAAGGTATCGGCCAAAGAAAGACAAGTGCCACGAAGGGCGTGAAAATGAATGAATCAATTGACCTTGGAAACCTAATACCGTCGGGGTCGGGAAAGATGAAGAGTTGATTAAGGAAGGTCGGTTAGGATAGGTGAAAGTAAAGAGCCCGGCGCAGATGAGTGAAAGCAATGCCTGGATTGAGCTAAGGGGCCCGTGGTCACCAATCCTCGCTCACTCAGTCAGTACTGATATGAATTTAGGGCAATCGCCCAGGTGGGAGATTGCCTATCAGTTGTTTGCCAAGTACATTCTTAGAGACCCTGGAACCCCTTTTAGTCGCATCTTCCGATAGACAGGGGATACCGTTGGTGTAAATCTACCACCTCAACCCACAAAGGAAAGTAATGTTGGTGAATGAGAGAGAGCTGTATTATTAGTATTATTACTATTATTTGCTGTGGTCTTAAAGCTAATATATTTTTTACCCTTTGACATAAAATGAAAGTCGGTAAATTTCCTGCTGCTAATTAAAAGAAATTGTCAGTTGGTAGTACTGGGGTTTACTTCCATTACGTGGTCAGAAGACAGCATTTACTTAAGTAAGGAACATCATTTTACGTATCTTAAAGACAGTTCATTCACTCATTTGGTTTCAACATTTGGATACTCGTCAGAAAAAAACAAAGAAAAAAGAGGCACTTTCCCGTTTTTGGTAAAGGATCTTCTATTCGTTTATTTCAATCGATAAATCCATCCGACGCACTTAAACTGAAAACTTTATTCATGACGTGTCCGATTATTCTATGCGGTAAAACTGAACATTTAAATCACATTCGATTACTTTACTCGATTATTTATTCGATTAAATAATCGGATGTAGGTTATTGAGTTATTAAAAGCATTCGATTATTACATCACTAGTTAACTCTATTCCTTACTTAGTCGGTCACTGCGATGAATGGCATGAAAGTGTGGCTAGTATGGTCGGTTGTGTATGTATTTCAATGGGCTTCATATACGGACGTGTAACAGCATCCTTTAGCTCAGTGGAGGCAGATTGGGAACTACACGACTTCCCATTTAACTAGCAGACCTTTTCAAATATGACTGATCTTCTTATGACAGCTAATGGTGGAACTGTTGAGGTTCTAGTCAAACTTCTGGTTGTGAACTCAACACAATAGTTAATATGGTATTTTAACAAAACTTACAGGTATTCGGAAAATTGCGGGTTGGTCAAAGTACCTACCTTGTAAGTGTTACCTAATGTTCCAGGTGCTTCCTAGGAAACTTCTCAGTTAGAAATTCAAAATTCAGTTCTCAGCACTGTCAGTATATATTGTGTTATTCATTTACTGACTGCGTCAAACAATTGGTTATATTCAGGGTTTGGAGATCGAATACTTGACCAGTCCGCTGGCAATTAAATGCTTAAACCCGACGGATTCACGGCGCTAGAATAACTGAAGTTCCTCTTTAAAAGTGTAATTCCCGGATATGGAATATTTTTCGGACTATTACGGAGATTATCGTGGTGCAGAGAGGGAAAGAAGTGTGAAGGCTCAACGGCTAGGCAAAGCATGAACCAATGTTTATGTTTTGATAACAAAATCTACTGAAACATTTCTTTCTTTCTTTCTTTCTTTCTTGTCGGATAACATTTTTGAAACCACAACAACAAAGATTTAATATTAACAAGAAAAACACGGAAGCTTAAAAGCTTAGTTAAATTACAATCAGGGGAGAAAGTATTTCCATTTCGTACAAGTCAGTCAGTGAATCTCAGACCAATATGTCTTACGAATTTACGAATTTACGAATTTTCAGATAGAGGCTAGCCCTTACAATCGAAGTCCATAGCAGAGTGAAAATAGAAAGTTTAAACGGGAGTCAAAGCTTCTAGAATAAGCTTACCTTGGATGGGTATTGAACCCACAACCACAATTTACAATTATTGATACTTTACATAAATCCTTTAACAGCCAGGAAATTACATTAATGTTTAGTGTCAAACACCTATAAATACGTAAAGCAGAATGTACTTAAGCTTAAGAATGACTTACATTCGCTGCCCTTATATAATAAGGGAGCCACATTCGAAGGAAGAATTGAAAGATCCAGACATTTACAGGAACCGAGGCCCATACTACACGACCATGAAAATGGGAATGGACTAGAAAGAAAGAGAAAAAATATGGACAATGGAGGCTGAAAACTCTCAGGCACTCCTAGGTTAAAATTAAAGAAAACACCTAACGGGGCATTAGGCCCAAAGACGCAGTGGATAAGCAGTGCTACTTGGTGACTAAGAAAAACTAAATTAAACTCCGAAAGGAGGGCAGAAAAATTTAGAATTTACAATTAGTCACCAGAATACAAGGTGTAGAAGGTAAGCGCAGATAGACCTAACCGTTACATGCCAAGAAGGAACACTGGAATATTCCGTTTATTAACTCGCAGACCAACTTTAGAATTGATACTTTACATCAACACTAAAACCTATAAATACGTGAAGCAGAATGTACTTTCTGCTTTAGAAACTTAAGAAGCACTTACACTCGCTACAGTTTGTGCCTTTACCTAATGTCACCTCTTTACTCCGGCCCCAGCCTCTGCATCTGCATCTTTCGAGGGAGACCTCAGTTACGTAGCATTCTCTTACTGTCTCGGTGAAGATTGACAGTGTTAGGTCCAAAATGTACAGTATTTATAGTGAGGCTGACTGACAGTTCTAGAACAGTGACTTAATGTGTTTTCCCATTGGTGGAATCTGTCATAAGGAACATTCTGATTGGATGATAAACCTTAGAACAGTGATGACAACTGCAAAATAATTATTATTGAAAAATGCGCACA
The DNA here is from genome assembly GCF_040414725.1 of Anabrus simplex. NCBI lineage: Eukaryota > Metazoa > Arthropoda > Insecta > Orthoptera > Tettigoniidae > Anabrus > Anabrus simplex. Next base: position 189,530,324 of record NC_090271.1, on the reverse strand, counting down.
TGCCGTGCAGAATACCATTACATTACATTTACATTACATACACATTACTTTTCTTTGCTATAAGCTACGATGGATTTCTGTCTATTCCTGCATTTTACAATATGGTATCGATCACAGAATTTCAAGCACAACTCACACACACATTCGTCACTTGGTCGTGAAATAATTTGTTGCAGCACACCTTGTGGTGGAAACCATGGATCGCCAATCTCGTCGTCACGTGTCGCATATCATGATTAGCTTCCATCCAGGTCCTGTCTTGCATAGCAGATGTTGCATAGAAGTCCTCTGGTATGTTGTTTTTCTTCTCATGCAGATCTTGTATAAGCTGTTTGAAGCTGGTACTAGCTTGAAGTATAGGCTCGCATCTCAGATCCTCTATTAAGAAGGTCTCCCTGGTAAGCTCATACACTAGCCTCGATCTTGCATTCTGCGGGACTCCTAAAATTCTCTTCAGGTATCTAGCCTTTACTCGCTCCAATTCTTCCAGCTGTTTGTACGTGAGGTATTCTGCCACTAATTCTAGGCCATACGTCAGAACAGGTAGTATCTTTAACCTAAACAAGTCCATAGCTGTGCTGATCGATAGTTGTGTGATGTTCCTGATTTCATTCATAGCCCTAGTGGCCGCCACTGCTCTAGATCTTATATGTAAACTGAAACTCTTTCCCGTTGTTTGAATTGTGATACCTAGATATTTAAAATTGTTAGCCCTCTTGAGTAGTTTGCCATTGCATTTGATGTTCTCTGCTTCAGTGAGTCTTCCACCTTTCCTAAATACTACCAATTCCGTCTTCTCTTCGTTTATCTGGATGTCGTTTCTCTCTGCCCATTCACATAGTGTGTTTAGCGATACTTGCAGTTTATCTATATCTGTCACTGCGATGGCCATGTCATCAGCGTATACGTATGTGCTTGTTCCTGTCATTCCTTTGGTGACATCGTTCGTGAGAACATTAAACAGGATAGGGCTGAGTGGATCGCCTTGGAGGACACCGTTCGTCTGCGACAGCCAGTCAGATATGCCTATTCCATCATCTATCTGTATGTAGTTTTCTGCCAGTATATTCGATATCAGGGTCGTTGTGCTCGTTCTTCCAATTAGTTCCTCCAGTTTATCTATTAATACCTTTCTGTTGACCGTATCGAAGGCTTTTGAGTAATCAACAAAAACCACATATAGTTTTCCTTTTGGTCTTTCTATCGTCTGTTTTATTTGTTCCAACAGGTTTTCTACTGCCAGAGTCGTGGACCTTCTCTTTCTAAAACCAAACTGTTCCTCTGGTAGAAGGGGTTCTAGCTTCTCTGTCAGCCTTTTGGCGAGGATTCCTGTTAGGAGTTTCAGTAATGTAGATTCCAACGCTATTCCTCTATACGTGTTTGGGTTCTCTGTGTCTTCTTTTCCCTTGTATAATAGCTTGATTGTTGACTTTCTCCATTCGTCTGGTATACTTCCTAATTCTAAACATTTATTTAGAAGGGAGGTCCATATCGGTAAGTATTCTTGTGCTGTCTGCTTTAAGTGTTCACTTCTTATTCCATCTACTCCTGGTACTCTGTTATTCCTCATTTTCTGTATCGCTTTCGCAATTTCATCCGTGGTGAAGATCTCATCAGCTTGTGGAGTCATAGGTGTCTTAATCATGGGTCTTGTTTCTTTTGAGCAAATTACTATTCTTATATGATCTATCCATGTTTCCATCGGTATGTTGGGCTGTATTTTCTGCCCTTTTGGCCTCAGAGCTCGGTAGGGGTCTTCTTCTGCCTCCTCTACCATTTTTTAATGTTCTTTTTCCAGGTGTTGCTTTTTCTTCTTTTTTTATTAGGTCCTTGTATTTCTTTCGTTCTCGTTGGTATTCTTCGGTGGTTGCGCTTGCCATTTGTCCTCTAGTTTTATGTAGTGTTTTCAGTGTCAATTTTCTTTGTTCATAACATTCTCTATCGAACCATGGCCTCGCCTTCCTATTTGAATCTTGTGTGGTGGCCCCACTTATTATAGTTGATTTCAGCCATGTAGCGGCCTCATCAATATTTCCGGCTCTTATTGCTCTTTCAACCTTATCTTTTTCTTTCATTTTCCCTTTAATTTTTTCCATGTCCAGGGTCTTGCCAAATGTTATATTTCGTCTTTCTTCTAATTTGCTACTTCTACCGTTTTCTATATTTAATTGTACTGGAATGTGTTTACGGATGACTGCTGCTTCTTTTTTCACTGTGGTGGCAAGGTGTTTTGATCTAAAGCCCTTTGTGATTATTAGGTCTATTGTGCTAGCTCCGTTATGCCCTATGTATGTCCAGTCCTCCTGTCTGTTGTGTATTGTAAAGCCTTCATTTGTTAGATATTCCATTACTTCTTTGCACTTTCTATCTTGCCTATTTATTGCGCAATTCAGATCTCCCGCAATGATTATCTTATCCATACTTCTACTATGATCCAAGGCCATCCCTATTTTATCTATTATGTCTGTCGCGGTGTGATCTGGATTAAAGTAGACTGCTACTATAACTCCAATTCTTGTCCTGACAACCAGCATGTTTTCTTCTCTTAATAGTAGTTAGAAGGGGGCCAGTTGTGGTTTGATGATGCATAGCACACCGCCCGCTGGTCTTCCTCTTCTCACACACTGTATCGCATAGGCATGAAAATTGTAGAATTCTGGGATGTTCAGTTCTGTGTCCTCTTTTACCATTGTCTCTGTGAGTACTCCAATGTCTCTCTGGATCCAGACTTCCGTCCCTTTTAAATTCCTGGCATTCCGGAGAATTTGGTGGGTTTTCATTCCAGATACCAATTGTACTTTAATCGGCCTGTTCCCTTGGATCCTTCCTATTCTCTGCACGTCGTCCACATCGGATTCCGTGCAATTTACTTTCACTCCTTGTGTGAACACTTCCAATACAGCATCTAGTAACGCCAGTTTGTCCTCGCTTCTATTGTCCTTAATCCCATGTATGACCAGACATTTGCTACGTTGGGCAAGCACTGAACTCCGGACCTGCATCTCCAGCTCCCGTGTGCGCTGCTCCAATACCAGTCGGTGTTCCTTAGCAATTTTCATTTCTTCCTGGTATTTATCTAGAGATTCTTTTATACCTGCCATATCACTCCGAAGGCTGTCTTTCATATCCTGAATATCTTTATTCTGTGCCATAATGAGCTCCCTCGTTGTGTCTGTTTGGCTGCCCTCTTTTATCACCTCCTTGATCTTAGCTATATCTTCCCAATTCAGTGGCCCAGGGTTGCTTTCCACTCCTCCAATTACTAATAATGCAGCAATCACTAACGCTGCCAGCACAATTTCAGAGTATTTTATATCACATTTTAAACCACATACCTGATATTTTATTCGATTGTTCCATCGGCCGATGACCGCTCGGTAGAGTTCTATGCTTATTCCCATTATGCTTACGCCACAACACTCAGCACTCCGCACACACGTCTGCTTCGTTTGCAGGGCTCCAATCGACTGAGTACTCCAATGTCATAATCAGCCATGATATTTCTCGGAAGCAGGCTCAAGACTCCCCTCAGGCCTTCTACGTTCCATGTTATTATATTAGTCCCTGGTTGCCGGGCCTCTGAACTTCCAGGGTTGCCGAAATGGCCGACATATTACATCTTCTGGCCAGAAGTTTCCATCACAGACTGTTTCTAGTTCTTGCATTGGAATGCCTATTTTGAACGCTCTGCTTCCTATTTTGTCATTCACCAGGTTGCAGTATATTTTCCCTTTTACTCCGTTTTCCTTCAAGTATTCTACGATAGCTTCCTCCTTCGTATCTTTGCCCAGTTTTCCTACGTATAACCAGGCGTATCGTTCTGCTGCCTTTATTTTACTTTCCCCTTGTCTCATTCCCATTTTTCTTCCGTTCACTTCTTTTCCTGTCTCGTTTTCCCGTTGTCTGTTCCCGTCTCTCACCACTGTTGTCCACTCCCTATCCTGGTTCTCTAGTTTACTCTTATCATTTACTGGTGTTCTAGGTTGCCTTGTTGCTCGCTTCCACTCTTCCTCTTCTATTATATTTATTTCGGCGTCGTTGGGTCGTTCTTGCTGGCCCCTGCGCTCTTGTCTTGTTACCTTTGTCTCTGTTACGCCATGTGTTTGAGCTGGTTCCTGTCTTTGTGTCACCATTATTTTCATTTCCTCTTTTATCATCATCTTTATATTATATGTCAGATTTTCAACCATGTATTTTATCTGTTGGTTCATCTTTTCTATCATTATTCCTTCTATATCTTCTTCCGTTCGTGTTTGGTGTTGTGTATCTCTAGCCAGGTCAGGTGACTGAACATTAAGTGTCACCACTTCGTCATCATTTCCCTTAGTCAGTCTTCGTTCATCACTACTAGTTGCCTGCTGATCTCTTTGTATCTTGGAGATGTCGTCGTCGCTGTAGCCGAGAGATGTCACTAGTTGTTTTGCTGCGAAACTATTGCTGCCAGTTGGCGGATACCATTCCATTGCCAGCTTGCTACTTGGAGGTTCATAGGTGAGGTCGGGAGATGTCACGAGTTGTCGCGCTACGAAACTATCATTTGTCTCCTGACCTGCGTTTGTTACATTCATAACCACTTCGACATTTATTTCTTGAACATTATTCTTATCTTCAAAGGCATGTTTATTTGTTTGAAAGTACTCACGAATGATCTTCACCGCTTGCTGCAGCTGTTCCTTCGTTTCCTTTTTCATATACCCTACTGCGTCCGCTATGTCTTCAACGCTTTTCAGAGCACTTTTAAACCGTTGTTCAGCTTCGTCCGCCATCTTGTGAGAAACAAAATCTCTGTTCATTAGGGCTCCCTCCCACATAATCAGCTGAAAAATCTTCTTCCGAATTCCCAAAGATTTTAAAACGATTTGCTATATGGTTATAGTAGTCGGCTTCTATGAATTTCGGTACTTGCCGGACTGTCTCGTATTATTCTTTCTTCTACGATGTTCTCCCGATCCTGAAGGCAACAGATTTCTTTCTGTGCACTTCCCAAGTCTCTGCTTAATAGAAAGTCTTGTCGCATTTGTAGCATGAGATGGGAGTTTCTCTTCTGTGTGGTGTTAAATGTCTTGTCGCATTTGTCGCATAAAGTGAATGCTTCACCCCTGCGCGGTGATAGAATGTCTTGTTGCACTCTTGGCATGAGATGGGAGTTCCTCCTCTATGTGTTCTGGAATGTGTAGCCGCATCTGTTACATGAGATGGAAGATTTCTCTTGTATGTTGTGCTAGAAAGTCTTGTCGCACTTGCAACAAGAAATGAGAATTTGCCTTCTCTGCAGCCTGCGTTGGCAGCGTTACGATCTAGCGGTTTCGCTGTTCAACACACCGGCATATAGTTCCAACATGCAACTAACCTTTTTGAGGTTAAAATTCCGCCAGTCTTACGAGTATTAATCTTCTCAATTTTCCCTCAATTTTACTCACCCGACCATTTTGCTAGTGTATGTCGTCGAGGATGTTGGTATTTACATCCTAGCTCATCGCAGTCAAATTGAAATCGGTCTGTGAAGGCAATTTTCTAAGGATCCCTTAGTCAGTATGCGGGCGAAGTGGAGGAAGAAGCGCATGCGGAGGCTTAAGCGGAAGAGGAGGAAGATGCGTGCAAGGTCCAAGTGAACAACTGCAAAATAATAAGCAACTAAAGAGTGATCAGATTACCAAACATCGAAACATAAAGATTCTCGATAATTTTATTTACAGAACTTTACACTAGATAGCACTAGAAAATTACCACTAGAAACATCTTGCCAACATACATAGAACTTTTTGGATATGGTATAGTTTAAGGAGTCCTAAGTAGACAGCATACTAGTCGGAGATACGAGGGCACTTCAGATTTAGGAAGAGGCCGAACTATTGGGCCAGAGCAAGTTATATTGTAAGGACTTTATAATATCAATATTTATTATTATTAAGCTAATCCTCCGATGTAGGAAGGTCTGTCTAGCAGAAGTAGTAAAGAATTGCTTAGTTCATATGGAAGAACGTGTGCTTGGTTCACTGTTAGGAAATCAAAAGGTTATGAATCAAGATTTCCTGTTCTTGAGCGACACGTTGCCCTAAGGTTCACTCAGTGTATTGAAAAAATGAGTACCGGGCAAATTTTGGGGGTGGTGTAGGGGTAGGGTGGGGTGGGGTGGGGTGGTGTGGGGTGGTGTGGGGGAAGTTGGTCGGTTATAGAGCTAACCTCTCTTTTAGTCCAACCTTTCGTAAGGGTGTAGTGGCATCACGCGACAATCCTTTTGGTGATCTTCCTCCAGGAGTCTCTGCTTTGGGCATAGTGAGTTGCTTGCTGTAAGCTCATCCTTACCACGCTTACCACGCTATTCTAATTAATGCCAAGGTTACGAATACTGTAGTTGAAGCCTTTGCCATCTGCTCCTCCACGGGTCTTCATGGCCTGTACGGAAATGGTTTCATTGTTTTTGTGATGTCTTTTATCCGGAAGTTTCAATTTCCAGTTTCGGCGAGTCCAGTAATTTTTATCAAAGAACGAGAGCTGGAACGCCATTCACTGAGCCTGTGATATCAGCTGAGGAACTAACTGATATGAGAGGCAGCGGATCCATTTTAGATATACCGGGCGAGTTGGCCGTGAGGTCAAGGGCGCGCGGCTGTGAGTTTGCATCCGGGAGAAGGTGGGTTCGAATCCCACTGTCGGCAATCTTGAAGATGGTTTTCCGTGGTTTCCCGTTTTAACACCAGCCTAATGCTGGGGCTGTACCTCAATTAAGGCCACGGCCGCTTCCTTCCAACTCCTAGGCCCTTCCTATCCCATCGTCGCCATAAGACCTATCTGTGTCGGCGTGACGTAAAACCACTAGCATTTTAGATATTCGAGCAATTAGACTGCGGAAGTTGTCATATTGGCAGCGTGAAATTCCAATATTCAGCGGGCATCTGGCGGAGCAGCAGCCGTGTTGGTAGTTCATGGCTCTTAATGGAAAGTATGTGTCAGAGGTTTATTATTATTATTATTATTATTATTATTATTATTATTATTATTATTATTATTATTATTATTATTATTATTATTATTATTATTATTATTTCCCTCTGTAGAAGTCAAACCACGGAACATGAAACCATTAAAGTGCAGGTTAGAATACACATTTAAGGAGATACAAAATCAAAATCTTGGCCTAGTAAGATGACTTCAACCCAGGCAGATAGCTTCCAAAAAATTAAGTAACAACTGATCAGCATGACGACATATTCAGCCAAATTGCTTCATTTCTTGACCAGAATTGAAGGAAACAGGTGGTTCAAAACTATTTTTAGCCCTATTTGCAATGTATTTCCGAGGCTTCTAAATTTAAATCCAGGACAATTCTGGAATGATGTTTTTGTCCACACCAGGGTATTTCTTACACTTCTTATCCTCAGTACATTGCCAATAAGTTACATAAATAGCGATGTACCTATAAGAAATGTTTCTTTTTAAATCCAGAACTACATATGGATGTTTTAGTTGATAAAAATAATATCATTAACTCCTTCGTAAACTTATATTTAACGTCTGTTCTTTGTAGAAACTGGTATTTTCAAGGGATGACCGATAGGTGAATATTATTTATGTATTAGCGTCAGAAATTATTTTTAGTATTTGTATCATTTAATGTCATACTTATTTCGTACTTCCCCCATTCAATTGTTTGAAGTTCCATTCTAAATCACTGGCAAGCTGTGCCTCATTGATTCTGTTATCACAGCAAGTGGAAGCTTATAACTGTACCTGAACAACATGATAAGGCCATCAGTGTTTCCTGTTGTATCTCTACTCACCGGCTCATAAAACGCGGTCTTGTACTAGCCATAATGTGTGTTATCTAGTTCAACACGAACAGGCAAAACATTGTGCCATAAAAGTTTTGTGGAGTTAATGCCAGGTTGTCTAGAGATCACAAATGGAATTTAACCGGGTAACGGGTGTTTTAAATATGGAAAAAGTTAATATTTTATTGGCATTTACATCTGTTGGCAAAGGAAACTTGGTTTGTGGATAAGACGTTCACCCGAAATCCGAACGCTGTTATTACTTAGATATTTATCCTTGCGATATGTACATATGATCTACAGTTATATGAAATAAAATTATACACAAAATATTATTGTCAAACATCTGGGGCATTTAGCCAAAATAGTGTTAGAGAAGTAGCTCCCACCAGGTTGTTCCGGTCACCCTCGAACCATCGGTTTTGAGACTCTCGGATAATATGAAAACCGACTCCTATCCTCAGACCATAATGCTACTCTCGATCGTTCAAAGATGGCGAATCCGGGATATGTTGGAAATATGGGTTTGTTTTTGGTTTGTTGTAATCCTATGTAGTCGTTGTAATTTCATGAAAGATGAAGATAAATGTTAGTTTCTTTGTAGAATACAAGTGTGCGAGTGTATTTATATGAGTCAGTGGACACTTAGGATCTGTAATTATTCGCAATAATGTAAGAATGTGTTTGTTTTGATCGTGTTGTGAACCAGGTTTAAGTCTATGACAATGCCTCTCATGCAACAATTCTTAAGTTTTCTACGGATTAAACATTAAGAGAGAAATGGATTAGGAATATACATCGTGATTATTTTGAAGTCGATGACAAAACTGTAGTGTGCATACATCATTTTGAGAATAAGTCTGAGGTTAGGGAAGACTTTTCTCTAATTCTAAACGGTGAACCTGTTCGTGTTCCTCGAAAAGTATTCATTTATATAGAATATAATTGATATTGCGATATTCCGTCAGTGTCTATCTACTTCAAAGTGTCGAGTGATTTAGAAGCAAGTGTATTTTAATATAATTTATGCTTGTCTGCGGAAATGTTTGGGTGGTTCTTGGAGTATAACAAAACGTATGTGTGACAGATGGAGCAATACGTATAGTGTTACACAGAAGAAATAGTGATTTGGAGGGATCAGCTGGGTTTGTAACGCAGGGTTTTTCATTACCAACACCTTCCGATTCACGCTATGGTTATCTGTTATCTGGCAGACAACACGAACTCGAGCTCGTCCATATGGTTAAATATTAGCATTTAGAGTCAATAGAGTTTTTGCACTCATGTACTTTAATGGGTAACAAACCTGTTATATCTTTAGTATCTGAACGTTTCATTAGTAAAGTTACCACTATTGTGTGAAGTGCTGCTGTGCTATATGTCAACATTATGTTAGCTTTATCAGGGCCGTTCATTGGGTTAACATAATCATTTCGGGTGTACTTCGGCTGAGTGGCTCAAACGGTTAAGGCGCTGCCCTTCTGACCCCAAGTTGGCAGGTTCGATCTTGGCTCAGTCCGTTGGTATTTGAAGGTGCTCAAATACGTCAGCCTCGTATCGGTAGATTTACTGACACGTAAAAGAACTACTGTAGGACTAAATTCCGGCACTTCGAGGCCTCCGAGAATCGTAAAAAAGTATTATTGAGACGTAAAGCCCATAACAATATTATTTCGGGTGTACTTCCCTTTCATTGGGTGCTGAATTTAAGAAGTTGTCCACCACTTCAAAACTAAGGCAAGACATTGTGTTTCATAGTTCTCATGAGAGTGAATAAATTGAGGAATTTTGCACCTTAATTTACTTTGAACATTCAAAATGATGTTATAAATATCATTTTAAGTGTGTTATAATGTGGTTTCATTAATTCATCGGAGTGAAATCTGAGAAAACGTTATATGACTAACTGAAATTTCTATATGATCTAAAAAATCAGCTTGTTGTTCTCTTTTCTACTAGAATCGTTGTGATTTTAGTCGATTATATGTGATGCTTACTTGTTGGCGAAGCGTTTTCATACATGAAAAAGTTATTTTTCCCTATGATGTTACATTTATCCTGTTAAATTACCGCCGTGTGTATAATATGTAGGGAAAGCAGAGACGTGTTGTGACAATAATTTGAATTTATTTTTAATAAGATTACATTTATTCCTATTGAAACTAAAAACAACCGGGAGATAATTTATATCTCTATCTGTCAAAAATGCAATGTTAAAAGTAATTTCAAAATAATAATGTGTTTCAAAATGACAATTGAAAAGTGAGTGCCACCTGATGCAATGTACTCCGCCTGAGGGGTAAGTTGCAACAGTGGATGTAAAATGGTGGAACACTCCGTTCGAGTCTTCATCTCTATTAGAGCAGTGTACACGGATACAGTACGGATTGTTTTTAGCACACACCCAATGCGACCACTGTTTCACTTCACACACTGAACCAAAATCTCCCATTTAAAAAAAAATACATTTCCCCGAAATTCAGACAATAAAAACCGTCTTCTTCTGAACAGGAGTTCACAAATGTTACCTTCTTTTACCGTTAGACAGTTTTTTTTTTGTTGAACCGGAGCATGCCACATATTTATTTTTCCTCTTGCTATTTCTTTTTTCCTCTGTCTATACAGTTTTTCTGGAGTGTCCATAAGCATAGCACAAGTCTTGGTTTTCGTCCTCTGTTATGGAATAGTGGATATTGAACTTTTTGAAATGTTCTTATTTGAAAAATCACCGTCTCCTTTATTATCAAGGACGAGATTTTCAGCTTTCTTCATCACATCCAACGGTGTCAAACCTTTTTCTGTTTTCCGCTTATAATTTCTCGTGTTGCTTGCCTAAAAATACACACAACTATACAAAGAGATATTCAATTAAATATTACCTAGTTATCAAGAAATACGATTAAGCCAAAGCTAAGCTTCTAGTTTTACGTGACTATTTGTATCGTGAACATAATCACGGTACCTCAAGTTTTACGTGGAATACGAACCACAGGAACGAGGTCTTTCATTTTAAAAATATCACATGCATTGGACTGGATTCGAACCGCGCCCGCCTTGCTTAGAAACCAGCAGCTAAGTCATTCAGCTATCATGCCCACAAATGCTATAGTTATGTCTGTTAAGCAGCATGCAGCAGTATAAAGCAGGGGTGTGTTACACCGCTACGCATTTCTTGACAGAATTGGCGGCCATTCACAAACATTTATTGCAGTTTTGAACTGGAATAATTTTCCCTTCGTCTTCAAAAAAAACTAGGAAAATAACTCTAAACGGTATTATATATTAAATAAAATAACAAAGACGGAAACGGTTACTCACCAGGCAGCAAAATGAATAAAGTCTCAGACCACAATACAAAACGACCGGATTTTCTGGGATTCATAATCAAACTGAAGGTCTAGAGCAGTTGCATGAATTGTCACAGTGTGGCAGCACTTCATTAAAAATTTCGAAATAAAACGTAAGTGTTGCAACCTATCCCTGTTGCAACGAGCCCCGGCCTTACCTACAATAAGTGTTTTAGCCTCCGTCTTGTTATTTGGGAATGGCCGCCAATTCTGTCAAGAAATGCGTAGCGGCGTAACATACCCCTGCTTTATACTGCTGCATGCTGCTTAACAGCTACTTCGGCCACAAAGTTTTTTTAATATTATGGTCTGAGGATTGGGGTCGGTCTTGATAATATGACTAATTGCTCTTGCGCTCTACAGTCACTCGTTGGGGAATCGATTATACCCCATTTGTGGAGCGACGAGTTACATCTTCGACGGCCTTGTCGTGCGGCATCGTGTTGCTTTAGGTAATTGTGTCCTGGAAGAGGTTGATTACAGTCATCCAGTTGGAACTGACAGACAGGTTTTTCTCATCTCCTTCCAGATCTGTTTGATGTGGAATAGTTCCGTTGTTTCATGATGTTATCAGCTCATAATGGCTACCTGGAGTTAGAAGAGAGTTTCGTGGATCACACAATATTGAATAAATTGGGAGGTGCCCTCCTGAACTGATTGAATTGTACCTCCTCCACTCATCTTCAACTGTTTACTGTCTTCTGAACTGTGGTGACGGTTTATTGGCTAGTACATAAGTATCCAGGTCACATAGCTGGTGCCTGTTATCATCCTCATGGTTTCGCTGAGTTGTGTACCGAATCTGTTTACGTGGGAACTTGTGTGCCATACTGGCGAACAGTAATCAGCGACAATATCATTCGTTCTGTGCGTGAGATAATTATCTGCTTGGGCACCTCGCTTGTACCTACTAGTTTTTGGATCATAATGTTCCTCACCTCGAGATTTAATCAGGATTTTCCCAGGTGTTTTGTGGAAAGCAAAGAGCGATCAGGTGTTACTGACAATATTTGTAATGTGGGTTGCGTTTTATTTGTGGAAGGCTCTAAGGGTCCTCTACATGTTAGCGAAATGACTGCCCTCCTGATTGATGGGTTTAACTATCGACTGTGGAACATGCCTTTTTTTTAGCAGTTTTAGCAAATGTCTGAATGAATGACGTACACTGTATATGAAAAGACAGTTTACTGACGAGAAAGACAGTACATCAAAGAGTAGTCCTTGTAAATATTTTTCTCTTCAGTGTCGGAGAAGATCGCATTAAACATCTTGTTTATAGTTTACTCATCACTTATTTCCTTCAATAACACCGTTCTTGGAACTTCAGATTAAATTGATTTCGCAAAAACAACAGCTCTGGGATACATTATTGAGCAAAGCATCTTGAACAGTTATCGTGCTTGAAAAATAAGTTTCCTATTTACTTAACGTGATATTATCACATTTCATATTTTCCACTTCCTTAACTAAACGTGCGCTTTTAAAACATTTATATAACTGGATAAACTATTGTGTTCGTATCGAGGGTGTTTGAGTGGATTATCACTACTAATCATTGAAATAAATGTAATTCTTAAAAGGTCATGGTACATTTCCAGGTACATATACAATTAACCAAATATTTAATTCTTTAATTTTCTATTTATTTGTCTTTAATCATGACGAAATCAGAATTCGTGGTTTCCTCTTACACTGAAACCATATCACAATCTTATCTTACTATATATAAAAATGGATGTATGTATGTAAATGACACATCTCCTAAACCACTGGAGCAATTTCAATCAAATTTTGAACACTTATTATTTGCTATCTGAAGACGAGCACTGTGGGGGTAAGCCACCACTAGCCCCCTTAGGGGTGGGGGTTAAGGGGTTCAGGTAAAAAAATCGAAAATAGTGTCGCATCCGTAGTTTCTGGGGTCGCTGAGGTGAATAGTGGAACTCCCGATTTTTTAAAAGTCAAATTTCTGCTCTTATTTGGGTGGGGGGCGAGGGGGGGGGACTGATGATGGATGTATGTGTGTAAATGACACATCTCCTCCTAAACCACTGGAGCAATTTCAATCAAATTTTGAAACTTATTCTTTGCTATTTGGAGATGAGCACTGTGGGGGTAAGCCACCTCTACCCCCTTAGGGGTGGGGGGGTTAGTGCGGGTCAGGTTAAAAAAAATCGAAAATAGTGTCGAATCCATAGTTTTTGGGGTCGCTGAGGTGAATAGTGACACTCCCGACTTTTTTAAAGTCAAATTTCTGCTCCCATTTGGGTGGGGGCGAGTGGGGACTGATATATAAAATTAAACGAAAATAGTATCGAATACATGGTTTTCGGGGTCGTTGAGGTAAATTGTACACTCCGGATTTTTAGTATCAGGAGGTAAACCACGTGGGAGTAAGACAGCCCAGGAAACCTTAGGGGCGGGGGGGGTCAAGGGGGTCAGATATACAAATTAATGAAAATAGTGTCCAATCCATACTTTTGGGGGTCACTGAGATGAATAGTGACACTCCGGGTTTTTTAAAGTCCAAGTTCAGTCCCCTTTGCGGGGTGAGGGGAGGGGAGATATATAAAAATAAATGAAAATGTATGTATGTATGTATGTATGTATGTATGTATGTATGTATGTGTGTGTGTGTGTAAATGACACATCTCCTCCTAAACCACTGGAGCAATTTCAATCAAATTTTGAACACTTGTGTATTTGCTATCCGGAGACGAGCACTGTGGGGGTAAGCCACCTCTAGCCCCCTTAGGAGTGGGCGGTTAGTGGGTGTCAGGTAAAAAGTAATCGAAAGTAGTGTCGAATCCGTTTTTTTTTTGGGGGGGGGTCGCTGAGGTGAATAGTGACACTCCCGATTTTTTAAAAGTCAAATTTCTGCTCCCATTTGGGTGGGGGGCGAGGGGGAACTGATGATGGATGTATGTGTATAAATGACACATCTCCTCCTAAACCACTGGATCAATTTCAATCAAATTTCGAAACTTATTCTTTGCTATCTGGAGACGTGCACTGTGGGGGTAAGCCACCTCTAGCCCCCTTAGGGGTGGGGGATAGGGGGTCAGGTAAAAAATAATCGAAAATAGTGTCGAGTCCATAGTTTTTGGGGTCGCTGAGGTGAATAGTGATACTCCCGATTGTTTAAAAGTCGAATTTCTGGCCCCATTTAGGTGGGGGACGAGGGGGGACTGATATATAAAATTAAACAAAAATAGTGTTGAATACATAGTTTTCGGGGTCGTCGAGGTGAATTGTACACTTCGGATTTTTAGTATCAGGAGATAAACCACGTGGGGGTAAGACAGCACAGGAGGTGGGGGGGTGACGGGGGTCAGATATACAAATTAACGAAAATAGTGTGGAATCCATACTTATCGGGGTCACTGGGATGAATAGTGACACTCCGGAATTTTAGTATCAGGAGACAAACCACGTGGGGTTATATACCCCAAGAAACCTTAGGGGCAGGGGGGCAAGGGGGCTCAGATACAAAAATCATCAAAGGTAGTGTTGAATCCATACTTTTCGTGGTCGCTGAGATGAATAGTCACACTTTTTTTTAAAAGTCGAAGTTCAGGAAGCATTTGGTACTTTAGGAATAATTTACGCAATAATAGCAATTGGTCTTCTCGGTGGTAGGGGGCGATGTGAGAGTGATATATGAAAATATTCGAGAAGAGTGTCGAATACATAGTTGTCGGGGTCGCCGAGGTGAATAGTGAGACTCCGGATATTTTATAAGTTCATCTCCCTTTGGGGTGGGGGGCGAGGGGGGATTGATATATAAAATTAATCGAAAATAGGGTGGAATATATAGTTTTCGGGGTCGCCGAGGTGAATTGTACGCTTCGGATTTTTAGTATCAGGAGACAAACCACGTGGAGGTAGGACACCCCAGGAATGCTTAGGGGGGAGGCGAGGGGGTGAGACATATATATCGTCGAAAGTAGTGTCGAATCAATACTTTCGGGGCTCGCTGAAATGAATAGCAACACTCCGGAATTTTTTAATGTCTAAGTTCAGCCCTCTTCGGTGAAGGGGGGGAAGGGGGAGTGATACATGGAAATAATAGAAAATACTGTCGAATACGTAGTCTTCGCGGTCAGTGAGATGAATAGTGACACTCCAGAATTTTAGTATCAGGAGACAAACCACGTGGGGGTAATACACCCTAGGAAACATTAGGGGCGGCGGGTAAGGTGCTGAGATTTACAAATCATCGAATGTAGTGTCGAATCCATATTTTTGGGGTCGCTGAGGTGAATAGTGACACTCCGGAATTTTTTAAAGTCCAATTTCAGCCCCCATCGTAGTGGGGGAGATGGGAGAATGATATATAAAAATAATCGGAAATAGTGTCTAATCCATAGTTGTCGGGGTTGCTGAGATGAATAGTGAGACTCCGGTTATTTTATAAGTCGAAGTTCATCCCTCTTTGGGATCGGGGACGAGGGGGGAGTGATATATAAAATTAATCGAAAATAGTGTCCAATACTTAGTTTTCGATTTCGCCCAGGTGAATTGTACACTTCGAAATTTTAACATCAGGAGACAAACCACGCGGGGGTAGGAGATCCCAGGAAATCTTAGGGGCGGGAGGGGGGAAGGGGTTGAGATATAAAAATCATCGAAAGTAGTGTCGAATCCATACTTTTCGGGGTCGCTGAGATGAATAATGGCACTCCGGAATTTATTAAATTCAGCCCCCTTCGTGGTGGGTGGCAATTGGAGAGTGATATATAAAAATAAACGAAAATAATGTTGAATCCATAGTTGTCGGGGTCGCTGAGATGAATGGTGAGATCCCGGACATTTTACAAATCAAAGTTCATCCCCCTTTCTGGTGGGGGGTGAGGGGGATTCAGATTTAAAAATAATCGAAAATAGTGTCGAAGCCATAGTTTTCGGGGTCGATGAGATGAATAGAAACACTCCCGATTTTTTAAAACTCAAAGTTTAACCCCGTTAGGGGGGAGGGAGAGTGAGATATAATAATAATAATTGAATATACTGCCTAATCCGTAGTTTTCCGGGTCGCTGAGATGAATAGTAACATTCCGGATTTTCAAAGTTCAGCTTCAGCCCCCTTTGGCATAGAGGTTGAGAAAGGGTGAAAAAATAAATTGTCGAAAATGCCCCCCTTTGGCATAGAGGGTGAGAAAGGGTGAAAAAATAAATTGTCAAGAATGTCCAAGGTAATAGACGTGTGTATGTTCCAGTATGACTTTCAAGTATGACTTACTACCTGAAGAACATACTGTGGGAGTAAGATGCCCCTAGAATCACTTCGGAAGCGGGTGAAATATATAATCCATATTAATAAACAGAAGTCAGTTTGGCGCGATCTATATATACTCTACTATACATATATAAATTAAGGCATAAAAATGAAAACAGACGTGAATTAATGAGACCATTCTAGGCATCCTAGAAACTTAAAACTTGGTACCAGACAACCTGATGATTTCAGGATCCCCAGAAAAATCTAAAATTCTCAAAATTCTCTGAGAGGGACACGTCGGGAGTTTCAAATCTGCATAAGAACACTGTCGATGATATTTATCCTGAACGATAACCTATAGGTTTCATGGGCTTAAAAGTTTCCTGAAAGTCCTAATTTTTAACCCCCTCCCCCCATATCAAGATGGCAGCACAATCTCACAGACGAGTTAGAAAATATAAATTTGGCAAAATTATAGCTTTTTGCCTGTAACCGATGGAAAATTTACGAGATGTGAATTTTAAAATTTTTTTACCCCCCCAAAATATCGAAATATTGAGGCAATTTTAATGACGGTGCAGACCTTCATTTTCGAGGTATTTAGTGGTTAAACGGCAAGTCGTATCACAAAACGGATGGCACAGTCTCCGTTCAATTTGGAGTGATCTACAACTTTGGTCCTATTACATTTTTTCGTATCTCTATCCCTTAATGTTAAATTTGGCTCTATTTCTGGATTTACCTAAATTTTGCACTTTGTACACGTATAATTGATGGTTTGAGTACTTATAGGAAAGATGGAATCATCAAATTCTACACGAATATTGGGACACCAGCCATATTCTATGTTTGAAGCTGTCGCATAAGTATCTGAAAAGTAATTCACTGTGTGAAAACCTTACACAAACTTCGCCCTATTCAACGTTTATAAAATAATCTTGCCTTTAAATAGATGAGATACGAGGAAATATCATAGGGCCAGCCATTTAGAAAGCTAAATGAGGCCAGAGTCGTCTTTTTATACAATCCGTTTTTCAATATGAATGCACCGTTTAGCAGCAGTTATTCTGTAAATGAAGTTGAACATGCATATATTTCCCTATGTCGATTTACATTTATTAATTTATGTCGATTTGTAGCGATCTAGAGAGGGGTGTTTCTTACATTGTAATTAATACTTTACAAATCAATAGTGACTCTCAGCAGGTGGGCGTCTGCTGTTGTAATCAGTACTCCCCTCATCGACTTTAACTAGCAATAGGAATGGGGTAGTTCTCCAACGCCTGTGTACCATTGTAATGTATAATTCCCTTCTTGATTTGACTAGCAGAAGGCAATGGAGCGTGCATTTTTTAAACTCTTTTACCTGATTCTATTTATCATTACGTATAGGTGCCCCCGATTATAAACAAATTTACCCATCAAAATGTGACTGACATTACGCATAGTGAATTGCGGCAGACAAGTGAACCTGTCGTTATCATCACAATTCTGCAACTCGCACTTCACATTGGAAACAACGTCTGCGGACCTCCCTAAGTTTTTTCTCGGATAACGCCAAGAGACATGCAATTAAATTTTTTTATTCACTTCATGTACAGCAATTTACTTCGATGTCCGTATACATTGTAGAATACCGTAGCGAAGCACGGGTACATTTGCTAGTAATAAATATAAAATTTTGGAATATTAAGAAAAGTCATCAGAACATGACCACAATATATCCACACTACACTAACATTAGAAGTACGTGCAAAATCATGAGCCTCCGTGGCTCAGACTGCAGCGCTGCAGGTTTTTCTCCGCGTACTCTGGTTTCTCCTGTCATCTTTCATTCCAGCAACACTCTCCAATATCATTTCATTTCATCTGTCAGTCATCTGTCCCTGCCCGTCTCAATGACTGGAAATAGGCTGTGGATTTTTTCCATGTGTTTTTTTTTTTTTTTTTTTTGCTAGTTGCTTTACGTCGCACCGACACAGATAGGTCTTACGGCGACGATGGGACAGGAAAGGGCTAGGAGTGGGAAGGAAGCGGCCGTGGCCTTAATTAAGGTACAGCCCCAGCATTTGCCTGGTGTGAAAATGGGAAACCACGGAAAACCATTTTCAGGGCTGCCGACAGTGGGGTTCGAACCTACTATCTCCCGAATACTGGATACTGGCCGCACTTAAGCGACTGCAGCTATCGAGCTCGGTTTTTCCATGTGCTAAACCATGAGTTAAACTATATGAAATGTATGAAAGTTAGTCTAATTATCTACTTCTCTGTCTTTCACTCCTGACTGGGGACATACGTTAGTTAAGTATTGTCCGGCGAAGACTTAAATGATATTAAAGTAATTACGTTCCTGCACGACTTGTACCGACTGGTTCGCGATTGGAGAGTGGGCTTAGGCTGGTCCGATAGCTCTGCCCTCCAACCGACCAATCAAGAAGATGAGGGGTGGCTGTGGGTCTACGCCTCTACATTCGGGAGACGGAGAAGGGCTGTCACTCCCACCGCCGGCTGTCCTGAGAATGGTTTTCCGTGGTTTTCCATTCTCCTGCATAAAGACTAATGCCAGGACAGTTCCTAACATAGGCCACGGGCCTCTCACCTTCTCCGCATATCTCCTTCACCGTAACAAATCTCCTGGTCTGAGAGATGGCGTCGCCGTTTAGGAGGCCCGCCTCCCCCTTCAGGGGAGGAAAGAAAACATTTTAGTATTAGTTGTAGCGGTTATACCTATATTACATGGAGATCGGGAAAGGAACGAACTAGGAGAAACAGCACGATTCTGTCCTCTGGACTGAATATACGACAAGAATATACTCTACCCAGCACCACATTCCATACCATGAATGCAAGTTAATCATTACGCCACATCTTCATTTTCCGTTTCATTTGCTAAAGATCCCCATGAGAGAATATAGCTTTCGTCCAAGAGACAAGCTTCTAAGAGAAAGAGACAAATTGTGCTCTGGACAAGTTCTCTCTGTTGTGCCGCGGGCTCTTGCGAATACGCTATAGAAACATAAGATCAATGCATCGCTGGGTCTAACTAGAGTCTGCATCCTCCCGCCGTCGACTTGTCTCTTGGCATCTGTGGTTTTAACTACCATCTACAAACGAAAACGGTTACTGTAGGATATGAACTTTACTTAAGAATACATTTTACTATTCATACAGAAGAAACTTATGGAAGTTCTCCTGATACTGCGGCAGAGCTGGGTACAAAATATCGTAGTACTGCAGCTATGTTTCTACATCTGATGACAGGTCGGTGATAATAAACGTGAACTTCTTCCTGCCTTCATCGCCATGCTATTCAGTCATGTCATAATCGAGAGTAGTTACGAAATAATGCAGTCTATTAAAGATAATAATAATAATAATAATAATAATAATAATAATAATAATAATTTTACCTTACACTGTCTAATTTTATGGTTTTCCGACACGCTAAATTGGAAGAATTGTGTCCCAGTAAATGTACGTATACGATACTGGCTTATTTGAGCTTCTCTAAATAGCACTGGGCTAAGCCGGGATCAAACCTGCAAACTTAAACTCAAAAAATTTGCATTTTACCGTCTGAACCACCGAGCCCAGCAAAAGAAAAGGAAGTGTCATGAGATAGGAACGGTAAGATACTCCGTAGGCTTTGAAAACAGACATTTTCAGGGTAGGAAGAGAACATGTATTGACCGATGTAGGCTGGAAGGGTAGAAAGAGAAATGATCTACGCAAATCTTAACTGAGACCTGCTAATCGTCACTCCTGACAAGCTGTAAGCCATAGTGGATAGTGTAATTAACGTGCCTCCAAATCTGTTAACGGAGATGCCTTTTAACCCTGCCTGTGCTACGTGTTCTATTCTGGGGTTCCAGAAAAAAGTCAAGTACTGCTTGATCAATAGTCTCGTCTTTGGTAATTGCCAGCCACGACATCAATTTTAACCGGGCTGAATGGCTCAGACGGTTGAGGCGCTGACCTAACCCCAACTTGGCAGGTTCGATCCTGGCCCAGTCCGGTGGTATTTGAAGGTGCTCAAACACGCTAACCTCGTGTTGGGAGATTTTGTGGTACGTAAAAGAACTCCTGCGGGGGTCTGTGTCCCCGGAATCCTCAGAACAGTAATTAGTGCCACGTAAAGGAAATCATATTACATTATTAATTAAATATATTTTAAGAAATTTTGAAAATGGATGAGTCCAGTTGATTGAGATGTAACTTATTAACGAAAATAAAACTATTTTTGAAAAAAAAGTTCCAATAAGTGGTGCATATTACTTTATTGTTTCAATATCGTAGGTAATATTCAGCCTGTTGGTAGCAATCAAAATTGTAAAGATCATCCGTATCTGAGCAGAATGTTCAAAAACAACTCCAAATAAAGTCCCGTCGGCAAGGTATGACGAAATTATATGTGAGAAAGGCTAGAAAGAAAGACAAAGTTCAGTGAAATACCACTGTGTGTTACTGACTATGAGAAAAGTGCTGTCTAATTAAAAGTACTACTGGTAGTACAGAGCAGTCGAGATTGCCACATATACGATGTATGTTTAAGTAAGGGTTGTTTTTATAATCCCGGCATCATTTGCGAAGAAGCAGGCGTCAGTTGAAGCTTTGTAGCTGAACTAAGTAACGTAGGTAAGGGTTATTCTGCCCGAAGGTAGGTCCGAACCTCCGCAGAGTTGTTCCTGAGCTGGAGTTTACGTGCGGTAGGGTGGCCAGTTCCTTTCCGCTCCTTCATTCCCTTACCCCCCACCAACAGCGCGTGGCAACCCATCCACCTCCTGACCACGCCCAATGTTGCTTAACTTCGGAGATCTCACGGGATCCGGTGTTTCAACACGGCTACGGCCGTTGGCTTGTAGCTGAACTGTGCATCTCTAAAATGTTAACACCTGGCGAGCTGCCGTGCGCTTGCATCCGGGAGATAGTGGGTTCGAATTCCACTGTCGGCAGCCCTGAAGATGGTTTTCCGTGGTTTCCCATTTTCACACCAGGTAAATACTGGGGCTGTACCTTCATTAAGACCACGGCCGCTTCCTTTCAACTCCTAGGTCTATCCTATCCCAACGTCGCCATAAGACCTCTCTGTGTCGGTGCGACGTAAAGCCCCTAGCAAAAAAATATGTTCAAGATAGATGTGTGAGATAGGTCTGTAATAAGTTTTTTGTGTGCAAGAAACATGTCGGCTGCAGAAGTCCATCGTCAGCTTTGTGAGGTATATAGTGCTAATGCAATGAACGAAGATAAAGTGTAAAAATGGGTAAGAGAGTTCAAAAGTGGCCGTGACAATGTTCATGACGAAGAACGCTAAGGTGCATCTGTGATCGCAGAAGATTTAATGACTACAACTGACACGAAAACTTACGAGAATCACACTAATGGACAACTGTCTAGGTCTCCGACATGCGGCTCAGAACAAAAACGTGTCATGCTGGCAAAGGGAATTTTGCTCATTCACGACAAGGCAAGGCCTCATACTGCTGTCCAGACTCGGGAACTAATTGACTCTTTCAGGTGGGAAGTTTTGGAACACCTACCGTATAGTCCTGAACTTGATCCGAGCGATTTCCATCCTTTCTGGCAGCTGAAACATCATCTCAGCGGGAAGCGCTTCAACAACGGTGAAAAAGTGAAAACGACCGTGAAATCTTGGCTGTCAGAGCAGGCGGCCGACTTCTAAATAAAAACGGCAACTATGTAGAAAAATAAAGAACTTACACCAAACCTAAGAATAAATGCGGTTTGAAAATAAAATGTTTGATTAATTTTATATAAAAAATAACGTCCCTTAAGTTAAAAACAGCCTTATTATTAACTCTGACACTTATTGGGTTAAAGAAACCTCCCACAATTTCTTACTTGGGGCAATGGCTAAATCATCATTCACGAATGCTATTTTCAATCTTACAATATTTTTCTGGAATGAATTGATAAATACAGTAGAAAACGAATCCTGCATCTCTTGCCAAAACTGAGGAGTACATCACCTCCCAAGATTCTGAGGGCTATTTATGTCACTTCAACAGATGCAACGAATGTGACTTTGACGCGAAGAGCTCTAGAAGTATCTGTTTATTTGCTTGCGAAACAGAGAGCTAGAAGTCCATTTCCAGAGGGCACTTAACGCCTGCGTATATATCCCACTGACACTCTTTCAGTGAATGGGACATCATGAAGTTTATGTCTTCCAAGTTGTCCTCGCGCTGACGCCTCTATTCTGTTTGATATGACATTAATGAAGAAATACTGTTAGAAGCATGTAAACAGTTTCTACTCGACTGTCGTGTTCTGTTTATTCCCTCTTACTCTTTCATGAACTGAAAGAAAAACAAGTGAATCAAGCGTTTGTTTCACTTGACTGTTGATATCATGAACATAATCACAGGACAATCGGTTTAGATGAAATCAAAATCATAGGGAAAGAAAATTTCCTTTAAAAATCCTGAAAAAATTAGTCAGGATTGGATCCACAATCACCTGAAGAGAGGGATTTCGAGATCAGCTGTGAATTAGCGACTTACAATATATCCTGAGTCCAATGTCTGGAGATTTGAATACCATCATTAACTGTCACTTTCGTCCGCCTCTGTGGTGTAGTGGTTAGTGTGATTAGCTGCCACCCCCGGAGGTCCGGGTTCGATTCCCGGCTCTCCCACGAAATTTGAAAAGTGGTATGAGGGCTGGAACGGGGTCCACTCAGCCTCGGGAGGTCAACTGAGTAGAGGTGGGTTCAATTCCCCCCTCAGCCATCCTGGAA
This sequence comes from Anabrus simplex, assembly GCF_040414725.1. Classification (NCBI taxonomy): domain Eukaryota; kingdom Metazoa; phylum Arthropoda; class Insecta; order Orthoptera; family Tettigoniidae; genus Anabrus; species Anabrus simplex. The sequence continues at coordinate 189,507,227 of NC_090271.1, read as the reverse complement.
GTGGTTTTCCGTGGTTTCCCACTTCTCCAGGCAAATGCCGGGATGGTACCTAACTTAAGGCCACGGCCGCTTCCTTCCCTCTTCCTTGTCTATCCCTTCCAATCTTCCCATCCCCCACCAAGGCCCCTGTTCAGCATAGCAGCTGAGGCCGCCTGGGCGAGGTACTGGTCATTCTCCCCAGTTGTATCCCCCGACCCGATGTCTAAAGCTCCAGGACACTGCCCTTGAGGCGGTAGAGGTGGGATCCCTCGCTAAGTCCGAGGGAAAAGCCAACCCTGGACGATAAACAGATTAAGAAAGAAAGAAAGAACTGTCACTTTCATGTGTGTTCAAATGCGAAAAGCCATTTTCACTAGAGTTACACCTTTTCCAATTATATACATGCTCGTTCATTATTAAAGAATAATAATAATAATAATAATAATAATAATAATAATAATAATAATAATAATAATATCATTGGTTTGAAGTCCTGCTAAGTACTTTGAAGATTTCCGAATACATGGAAGCACTGGAAATGTTTCCGCAAGAGTTCCTTTCTATGTGTCGGTAAATCTAGCAACAGAAGGGTGGCGTATTCGAGCACTCGAAATAAATACCGCTTAACTCAGCCGAGAAAATAATCATCTTGGGCTCTAACGTCAGATCAACTGAGCCCGGCTAACATATTATTATTACAGTAGAATCTCGAAAACTGGAATTTCATAATTCAACATTCCGTAAAAATCAACATCTGTACCTTTATCTTCCGGATAACTAATAAAATTAGTCTTTTTTTCTTTCTTAATCTGTTTACCCTCCAGGGTTGGTTTTCCCGCGGATTCAGCGAGAGATCCCACCTCTACCGCCTCAAGGACAGTGTCCTGGAGTGTGAGGCATTGGGTCGCGGGATGAACTGGGGAGGATGCTCAGTACCAAGCTCAGGCGGCCCCACCTGCTATGCTGTACAGGGGCCTAGGTGGGGGATGGGAATGTTGGAAGGGATAGGCAAGGAAGGGGGAAGGAAGCGGCCGTGGCCTTCAGTTAGGTACCATCCCGGAATTTGCCTGGAGGAGAAGTGGGAAACCCGAGGCAGTATGCAGACCACCTGACTATAATCCAAAGGATTTTGTGGAGGAGTTAGATCTTCATTTACATAGTATGAATGCCAGAAACTTAATAATTATTGGGGACATGAACATAGATATTCTGAAAGACAGCAGAGTCACATCCTTGTACAATAATGTGCTAGCAGATCATCAGTTAGTTCATTGCATTAACAAGTTCACAAGGGAAGAATATGTAAATGGAAAACTAACACAATCCTGCATCGACCATGCATTGATTAGGAGTGGGAAAAATGTAAGAGATTCTTCTGTAATTCAGACTAAAGTTTCTGATCATTATATAATAACTGTACAGATATCACATGATACTAGGTGTAATAAATATGTTCCAAGTGAAAAAGTTAACATACAGGAAAGGGTGAGTAAATCCATGTTAAGAACAGAAATAGAAATTATTGCAAAAGAAATAAATGAGAATATGAGTTCAGATGATATATACATGAAGATTTGCAATGCAGTTAACAAGGCAATTAATGAAACGAAGGATACAAAAAACCAGAAGAGAAGGAAAGACACTCAACCGTGGCTGACGGGTGTTATAATAGAAAAAATCAAAGAAAGGGACAGACTTTTCAAAAGATGGAAAAATGCATCAAATTTAAATCCAGAAAATAAGGAAAATTTAAGGAGGTTATATAAAAGAATGAGGAATGATATAATAGCTGATATTCATAAAGCAAAAAGAAAGTATTACAGATTGCAGTTTGAAAGTTGTAGAGGGGACATGAAGAAAACTTGGGAAGTATTAAATGATGTGCTGAAGACTAAAAAGAAATGGACAATAGAAGAAACGGTAAGACATTATTTAGGAAGGCAAGACTCACTAGAAAATATAGTTGATAACTTTTCAAAAACATTTTCAGAACAGCTAGACAAGGTAGTACATGAATGTAGAGTACAACGAAGACCATTACCTAATACAGAGAGTCTTTCATCATTTTACCTACCACTAGCAAGTACAGCAGATATAGCAAACATAATTGAAGGAATGGACATAAATAAATCACCATGTATGGATAAATTAACTTCCCCTGATAAATTTTCAAACTGATTTGTTATACATTTCTTTTCTTTGAACCCTTCCTTGACAAAAATGACTATTCCTCCACCCCTAGAAACATTTCTTATTGAATAATGCATACTATATCCTTCTAACTCATACTGCTCAATTTCCATTTCATTATTTACATTTATTTCACTAAATATTAGCACATCTACCAGTGGCCTGCTGTTCCTTAATATTATAACCATCTGAGTTAATAAACTGAGTAGAAGTGGGTTCGATTCCCACCTCAGCCTGAGAGGACTCGTTAAAGATTATGAACCGTAGGCACATGCGAGTTGTTTTATTTATTAATGGATTAATGGAACACTATATGGGATCATTATGGCAGTTAAACATCTGAAAGATAACATTTACATCAGAATGTGATGCCTCTCCCACTGCCTGTGCGAATCAAAATGCGGCCATCATTTTTGAGCAGATTTAACCTGGATTCGTTCTAAAACACTGTCTGCTGCCATTCCTGTCCCCAGTGACGTCGTTGCATACACCATTGCAATCTAGCATGTTTATGCACATTAGTCAAAGGTAGGCCGGTGACCCAGACCGAAATAAACGGCGATGGACTGTCACTCCTAACAGTGTACGATGTGTTTCACTGTTGTAATGTTGCTCCAGAGCCGAGGAGGACGCAGGTCTGTCCTGCAATGCCATTCGGATAAGGTGTCCATCTTCTCGGGGTTTGATCTGGGTGGTGTGACCAGACCTATTTCTTTATGTTTTACGGCCTTCTGTGAGCCATTGCACTGCCGACACACTCCGTCTCACACGAGAAGCAATTTCCCGGATGGATGCATCACGTTCTCTCATGCCAAAAATGCGCCCTCATTCAAACTCGCTCATTTGACGATATGGTTCTCGCATACGTCTACGAGGTATCCTGGATGTCTGCTTAAGTCACATTGATCCATTACCTTCAGTTTAAAGCGACAACGAGAGCCACAGGCACATTTTATAAGTTGGTGGTAATCGCCGAGATACCGATGTGAATCTTGAACCTGAGGGCCGACATAGTTCGAATGTAAATCATTTCTTCAGAGCATACTAATGCACATACCTCTTAAATATTAACTTACTATCTCTAGTATTTCAAGGTGTTCTGGTTTATATTCAGTATATACAGTTGTATATTAAGAGTTTACGAAAACATCTTTGGCAAATCCGACTGCCCGTTCTACTGGATCGATGTGCTTCACTTTTGTTTTATTCCCCCGGAATTATCTTTCGGTGAATTATGATACATGGACAGGTCTCTAAATTGAACCAACTTTGAGTAATCATAAAATCAAATCAGTGAGTGATCGTTGCATTAATTGCAGGCGACGGCTTACCCTAACCCGCAATACATCCTGTGCTTAGCAGGTTGCTAATTGGCTAACACATTCATTAATATTCTGATATATGTGATTTTCATCCTTATTAGCAGCCATGTTTTAATTACTACCTGTCAAGCAAGAGAGTACGCACTTCCTCTGATCAGGGAAGAATACTATTCTCTAACCCATCACAGCCTCCAAATAACGTACATTCTGCTGAGATAAAATGAATTCTACGTATAGACAGACCCCATTATCACATACGCCTGAGACATTATCTGGGAACACTTACCGAAGGATGACCTAGGTGTACTAGAAAGAGTGAAGGCTATGTACCTTTAAAAAGTTCTCTGCCTGGCAATAAACGGTCCTTCAGTACTAATCTATGAGCTCACAAGTGAACCGTTCTAAATGGAAGAACTGCGATTATGGATTGCTTTCTACGACGCAATACCTAGCTTTACATCAGGGCCTCTCAAACGCCCAAAATCTCACGCGTACAGAGCGAGGCGCAAGAGCTCCGTGCACTGTGCATCGGTGCAGCTCAGTATAGCTCGGATCAACGCTTCGTCTCTGGGCTACTCGGCTAAGCTCGGCTCTACTCGGCTATACTCGGCTCAACTCAGCCCGGATTTGGAGTGCTACGGCGCAAGTGGGGCAGAGGGAGACAGGCAGAGCGAGCGAGAGAGGCGTGAGGAAAGAGAGAGTAAGCGCTACTGCTCCAAATCGAAGAGTGGGGGGTCTGCACTCTGGTCAACCAAGCCAAGTCGTCTTTTGCACCGTGCACAGTGCATGCACCACGCGCATGCACCCTGAGAGGCCCTGCTTTACATCAAGAACTGCATTATTAAAAACAGCGAATATATGGATGAACTTTTACCAAACAGACGGCATGATGACGTCAGAATGGATGAATACTGACTATGAACTGCGGAGTACCATAACTCGCTTCGTATTAAATGGTCATAAATAACCATTGAAAAGGGTAGACAATACAATATGACTACGACAGGAATATCAAGACAAGTTATCTGACCTATTTGTAACGAATGACGCGGAGCAGCGCGGGTCCTGTCGTAAATAAATAAATAAATAAATAAATAAATAAATGAAACCGACCAACCAACCAACCAAATGAACCATTAACTTGGAATTCATAGACTGTTAAATAAATTGTTTTATAATCTGTGCAAAATCCGATATAGGAATGTTTCATAAGGACATTTTAATTTTGACAGCGTGATTATACATTTATGTCTTAACATGGCAGGATTACCCAAGAAAAATATCAAATACAGATATGACCTTACGGTGGGACCTGCATTCAGTTGAGTTCCTGTATTTGTGACACCAACATATTCTTTAATGTGCGTTCATTCTACGTGACCCGATCTGAGATTGTAGTTTCCCTTTCCTGGTAAGGTCCGTAAGAAATTATGCATATCAAGATTGTCCCTATCACACGACACGGGAATCACGCAGGCTGCACAAAATAATGCCTTTAAACTTTTAACGTGTAAGCAAGATGGGACTACCCTACAAAGTACAATTGCAATAACCTTCATAATAATAAGTGGAAGAAATTTAATAGGAAATCACTCATACAGCGTAATATTGATTATTTAATCCTATTTCTAATGACTGACTGTAAGAGAGAATTAATTCATATTCATTCTCCCATAGATAGGTGCAAGTTTTCCTTCCCTAGTGAAATTAAATAAAAGTTTAATTGATGAATGTAATATTCTTTGAAAGAGGAATTCTTTGTTCCTCACGTCCGGCTCCATGGCTAAATTGTTAACGTGCTGGCCTTTGGTAAGGGGGGTCCTGGGTTCAATTCCCGGCAGGCTCGGGAATTTTAATCATGATTGGTTAATTTCGCTGGCACGGGGGCTGGGTGTATGTGTCGTCTTCATCATCATTTCATTCTCATCACGACGCGCAGGTCGCCTACGGGGTCAAATAAAAATACCTGCACCTGACAGGCCGAACATGGCCTTGGACACTCCCGGCATTAAAAGCCATACGGCATTTCATTTTTTTTGTTCCTCACGAGTTAGTACACCAGACTGTACGGTGTCGGAGTATGTTAAAAAATAGTAAAATCTCAATGTGTCGTGTTTTGTGATGTTTAGTTCAAATACGTACGGTAAATAGCGATGACGGGAGTTCAGTTATTAAGAAACTGTCGTATGTGCCGGTTCAGTCACCATTTTATCAAATTTTCTTCGTATGCGTAGCCAGCGACGTAGCACAGTAATATTGAACCACTGTCATTGTCCTCGTCAGGTACGGCGTATATATGATCAGTCTTAAACATTTCGGTAATGTTTTCAGCTGGTCGTATTATTTTGGATCATTATATTTATACATTATACAGTGTAAAAGCTTTCTTTAAACGTTGCTGGACTAAATGTGCTAAAATTTTCATCTCATAAATGAATAGTTGTAACCGGGTTATTTCTTGAAATTATACAGGATGGAAGAAATAACAGTGCTTCATACATTTTTGTGTCCGGATCGGATAATATTCTATCAGTACTTACCAAATTCTAATGGCTTAATTGTTACTTACAACTACTGTTTGTAGGGTATGAGAGAGAAATCGTCGTATTCCTCCAGATTACATCAAATTATCACCTGGAGGAACTGACTGTTTGTCATTTCCCTTAATTTATTCCTTGAATGTAATTTTTAGAATCATTATTTGTATTTTCTCATCATGTGGATGTGGTTTAAATCACAGCCTATACATGATGGATTTTTGAAACGAAAAGCCATGTTCAATTGGTACTTATTTCACGCAAAACTGGAGCTCACGTTGCAATGATTATGATATCAACAATCACGTAAAACTACAAGCTGGCTACCTTGCTTTTAAGTAGTAAAATAGAGTTACATTTTACCGGGCGAGTTGGCCGTGCGCGTAGAGGCGCGCGGCTGTGAGCTTGCATCCGGGAGATAGTAGGTTCGAATCCCACTATCGGCAGCCCTGAAAATGGTTTTCCGTGGTTTCTCATTTTCATACCAGGCAAATGCTGGGGCTGTACCTTAATTAAGGCCACGGCCGCTTCCTTCCAACTGCTAGGGCTTTCCTATCCCATCGTCGCCATAAGACCTTTCTGTGTCGGTGCAACGTAAAACCCATAGAAAAAAAAAAGTTACATTTGTTGTATAATCTCTACAATACAACACACATCCAGTAACGAATTTAGTTTCCATATGTTTTGGAATGTAATGAAACTAATTAGTGCGTCCGTCGGTAGCCTTACCCCATTTAATTGATGGTATTATAAATTACACACTTGTTGAATTCAACGATTTGCCACTGTCAGCACAAACACTCTCCTTGTCATTGCTACCCTCGAAATTGTCATCGAAGGCTTACTTTGCATTTCAAATATCAAAAGCCCGATTCTTTCCAGTTCACTACGATTATTCAATAATTGTGTTATGCCATACAACAATAATAAATAAATAAATAAATAAATAAATAAATAAATAAATAAATAAATAAATAAAGCAAGCAAGAAAGCAAGCAAGCAAGCAAGCAACTCGGCTGTCATGTAAAACCATTCTGATTGGACGATGTTTAGGCTAGTTGCATGCCAATTTTGACCTTACCTTTTACTCTGAGAGATGACAAAGAATCCGGGCGGCGAGGTGAATGACTTCGTCGGTAAACCACAGGCCTTCTGAGCCACCCGTCCGGTGATAACTGAAGAGAAGCGATGTTCCTACAGAGAAGTAGAGGGATGTGCATATGCATTAACAAAGACATTGGTATCACCCGCAACATGCACAGTTCTGGTACCGCTATATAACAGAACAGTGTGTGCCATCTAGACCCAGCGATACATAGTATATTTATATTGTTTTCATCATTTGTGTTACTCCGAATCGACACAGACGTATTTTATAGCGACGATAGGACAGAAAAGAGCTAATTAAGAAGAAAACGACCGTGGCCTTAATTTAAGTATAGCCACATCATTTGTCTGATGTGAAAATTGGAAAACACAAAAGAACATCCTCAGGGCGATTGATAGAAGCGCTTGAATCCACGATCTCTCGACTACAAGCTAAGAGCTACGTGATTCAAACCGCTTAACCAACTCACTCGGTGATGCATAGTGTAAAAACTTTGCAAAATAGACGGAAAAAAGAACGATATAATGCATTCATATTAGTGCAGTTCACGCACAAACCTCGGAGATGTTTACGCGCAGCTCATGTAGGGAAAACATGGTCGAAATCAACAATTCAAGCTACTCGAGTAGCCCGACTGAAATGAAATCTTCAATGTATTAAAAACGCATCAGTAAAGACACATCATTTCAGCATGTATAGCCGGGCTGAGTGGCTCAGAAGGTTAAGGCGCTGGCCTTCTAACCCCAACTTGGCAGGTTCGATCCTGGCTCAGTCCGGTGGTATTTGAAGGTGCTCAAATACGACAGCTCCGTGTTGGTAGATTTACTGGCACGTTAAAGAACTCCTGCGGGACTAAATTTCGGTACCTCGGCGTCTCCGAAGACCTTAAAAAGTAGTTAGTGGGACGTAAAACAAATAACATTATTATCAGCATGTATAGCAATTGAATACGTATTAATGAAGTAAGTACTGTTCCATCGTACTGACTTAATTCAGTGCTTGCAACTCAACATGCAATAGAATATGAGATTCTAGATTACCATAAGTGTAATAATACTTTATTGACGTGACTCAAGAGAATCACGTTTTGAATCCTTCAGACAGAAGGCAATCACTTCTTCTATTGATGGCAGGAAACGCCCATTCTTTTCTATTATTGCCCTTTTCTTGTGTAATGCAGCCAAGTTGCAATCACTGTTTTACTTGGAAACAGTACCTGCAGCATAATATGAACGGCAAAGGGTACCGGTTTTCTAACAGTGTCATAATGCAAGTGTGCATTATATACTGAATAATATGGAAATGTTAAAATGTAATAATCAAAAGGGTTCTGAGTTTAAAATATAGGAAGGGTATAGAGATTTCTTGTTATATACCATTATTGTAGTTGATCGTGTGCTACTTCTTTCTGTTACATACTCGCTGTTAAAATGTATTGCACAAGTTTCACCGCGAGAGTAGCCAGGGAGATCGATTTAACTCGAGCAGACAGAGTCCAATTTTCTTCAACATGTACCTTGTCTTCCTGAGTTCAAGTTGAGAATGGCTGCTCGACTCCATCAATATTAAACTACAATCGGAATTAGTAAATATGACATAGCCTTTGGATATCTCTTCACTCACTCTATCGGGTACCTCAGTTATGATGAAAGTTCCGTAAATAATGTAGGTGTCACTATAAAATGAGAGTCTAAATTGTAATGAACGTCTCTCTCCTATGTGTTACAAATTATATGCCTTACTCCATCTGCAATACCATTAAAACATATTACCATGAAATATAAAAGTCAGGCTTATAAAAAGTTTGCTCCGCCAATATTATAATACTGTGATTAATCATTGATGTAATATTGAACAAAACAATGAATTCTTGCTTCAGATTTATATTTTCCTTACGCTATGACACCCATGTCACACCATATTAAAATCAAATTTCCGTTCTGAAATTTGAGCCGTGTTGGTGTACAGATCCTGATTGAGAGATCCCCCCCCAGTATCCTAGGATCCTTAACATGTATTTGCCTTTCCGAGTACAGCCTAGAACCGGCTGCATGGTACTACGGGTTCTACGACGGCAGGCCAAATGACGGAGTAATAGAGAACGATTTGGAAAGCTTCGTAAATATTAAGTAATCGCCCTCGCGTTGCTGGGTCTTAACCAAGCAACATGTCGGGAGACGTGCAACCGAGGAAACGAAAAGACAAGAGGAGGAAGAAAGATGGCCAAGACGAACCTGCCGGTCAGTTTACCTCGGACGAACAATTCCATATTCACAAAGATGTTGGAACTGGAGGCAATACCTGTGCGTATTTGCCTTTCCTCTTTACATCAGCACAATAAACGCTCCGTTGCCACCCTCCGTAAACGAAATTACTCATTCCTTCAAAACCGTTTGACGTACAAAGTTGTAATTTTACGAGAAGGGTATTCTTTTATGTGCTAGGTGTAACATATAGTATACTTTACAATACTTCTAGTCTAAAGTGTTTAGATGGTGGTTGACTCTCAGAAACACGACATCCATTCTTCCGAAACAGTTTCAGGCATGAACTAACGTTTTTTTATGAAATAAGGTCTTCCATATCTTAGATGTTAATAAATATTTTAAAACATTCACCACTTAAAGTAGTATTCATTCCTCCATTACTGTTCAATGTTCAAGATCAAAATTGCACAGGTTGGTCGCTTTTACATCCTAGATGTTAAATAAGCTATGATTTAACACATTCAAATTCTTCCGTATGCGGTTCAAATGAGTGTTAGATAAAAAAATAACCATTCCCCCAAAATATTTGGACGTACAAACTGAGGGTGTATTTGGCAGCCTCATTTGACAGTGGACTCTCCAAAATGTAAAACATTGAAAAATAACTTTCAGTTTCAAACCATAGCGAAGCACGGGTATCTTGCTAGTAGTTATATTATTCCAGATTCGAGTTCATTTCTGTAGCGGATTTTACTTTGTGTTTGAATTTCAATGAGAATTAGATTGAAATATCCAGACATTGTTTGGCAAAATACTCCCTCCGCTGTACTCATCAGTGTAAATAGTCCGACTCGTTGGCTGAATGGTCAGCGTACTGGCCTTCAGTTCAGAGGGTCCCGGGTTCGATTCCCGGCCGGGTCGGGGATTTTAACCTTCATTGGTTAATTCCAATGGCCCGGGGGCTGGGTGTTTGTGCTCTCCCCAACATCCCTGCAACTCACACACCAACACACAACACTATCCTCCACCACATTTACACGCAGTTGCCTACACATGGCAGATGCCGCCCACCCTCATCGGAGGGTCTGCCTTACAAGGGCTGCATTCGGCTAGAAATAGCCACACGAAATTATATATCAGTGTAAATAGAGAACTTATAAAACTGTGGGGATATAGTTTAAAATTCTTACATGTAAGCATTCTTACATACTACAGTTGAGATGCTTCTGTTCAGTAGGAAAAAAAGCCTAAGGAGCCTAAATACAGGAGATGTGCGTGACAAAAGATGACGGTGTTCATTTGTTATTAAGTAACACAAAATTAATTTACTGTTCATGATTGAGTACTTATATTTCTCTATCTTTTGTGTAAATAGCCAGGACTTAAGCATAATTCTATATAACGACCGAAAACATTCTCTCTCGTACGAAGCGAATAAGCGAGTTCTTAAGCCTACAAGTAATCATGAATATGTTTCTCCGTAATGGTAGCGAATTCTTCCGAGTTAGGTAGTCACGAAAATGAAAACGGGAACGTTAGTACCATCAGATGATGTTCCCTCTCCATTAAGAAAGCCGGCTCCCAAAGATGTATGCAGGTCTCGGAACCTCTGTAAATATGAGTGTGTCGATACTAGATCAACATTTTTTCGATAAGCGCAAGAAACGTCTTAACTGTTGCTTTCTGCACAAGTCAGTTATTTATCTCTTTGATGTCCCTCGAAATCGGGTCTTAAAATTGAGATGTACATTTACCTGTATTTTTTCTGTACATTTTCGAGAACTTCAAAGCTGATAGTCCATGAAGTAAGGCGTTTCTGCGAGGTTGGAGGACGGATGCACGCGACCTCAGCTGGCATATGTATATATGTATTCTACACATTAGTTTAAAGTGGTCCTTTCTTTGCATGTATTTTGTGTTACTATTCAAGTATGTTTTTCATATTTCGTGTTTTTCATACTTTTTTGTACCATGAGGTCTAACTTCAGCAATACGATAAATAAATAAATAAATAAATAAATAAATAAATAAATAAATAAATAAATACATGCAAGGGCGTAATTTTCATAGGTCAAAAACAGAAATAGAACCCCTCAATTACGCACATCGATTCAGTAATTATAATGGAAATCACCTTGGCGTTGGAAGACTCTCATCTTTCAGTTACACGTCTGTTTGTTTATTCATCAGGCTGGGGAATAATTAGATCCGGAAATTGCAGTACTGAAGGTTCTGCTGTTCTTGGGAATCCATTAAAGCCCACGATGGCACAACGTAGAGGAATACTGGGCAAAATGAGGAGCGAGATAAATTGCCATTGATAATTTTACTGAGAGGGAAAGTTCCTACCGAGCTCGATAGCTGCAGTCGCTTAAGTGCGGCCAGTATCCAGTATTTCGGGAGACAGTAGGTTCGAGCCCCACTGTCGGCAGCCCTGAAGATGGTTTTCCGTGGTTTCCCATTTTCACACCAGGCAAATGCTGGGGCTGTACCTTAATTAAGGCCACGGCCGCTTCCTTCCCACTCCTAGCCCTTTCCTATCCCATCGTCGCCATAAGACCTATCTGTGTCCGTGCGACGTAAAGCAACTAGCGAGGAGGAGGAAAGTTCTACTGATACTCGACTGGCTCCATAAATAGCACACTTCATAACATTGAGACGGACTTGTCATATTCTGAATATCATTACTTAGTAACCCCCATACCTCAGCAACTTCCATAGTGCCACAGCCATAAGTGAAACTGAAACTTAATTGGAAGTTACATTATATCCTGGCCTGTTTTAAGAGACAGATACAGTAATAATGCATACATCGAAAACAGAAACAGGCACCCTCAATTAAGTACATACCGGGTGAGTTGGCCGTGCGTTTTGGGTCACGTAGCTATCAGCTTGCATCCGGGAGATCGTGAGTTCGAACCCCACTGTCGGCAGCCCTGACGATGGTTTCCCGTGGTTTCCCATTTTCACACCGTACAAGTGTTCCTTAATTAAGGCCACTGTCGCTTTCCTTCCGACTCCGAGACCTTTCCTATCTAATCGTCGCCATAAGACCTATCTGTGTGGATGTGATGTAAAGCAAATTATTAAACAAAAAGGCAATTAAGTACATCGGTTCAGTAATTTTAAACACCGCTAAAGAAACGACTTTAAAGTACAGTATATTGGACAACTCTTCGTCCACAAGGAAGTTACATTAGACGCAGAAGTACTAATTTTTCCTTTCCCTTCATCTTCTGCTGTCCTCTTTGGCGCAGTCGACGTTCTGCTGTTCCCAAGGTAGCAAGATGATACACGTTTGGTGTCCATGGGTTCTGGGAATGTTCAATAATATGGCAGTTTTTGCGCTTTTGGCTTTCAGCGCGTGACTTGTGCCTAATGACATTCCAACATAGATTATTGACATATCAAAGAGAGTTAACAGTCAAAGACCGGCCCTAACACAGTGGTAGAAGAATGTGGCAGCCGAGTTACAACGTCACTGGCCGCGATTCGATACCCGGCTTTCATCCAAGACTTTAGATTTAGAAGCCGTAATTTCTAGCGAAGTATGGAGTAAATATATATACTTGGGCGTTTTATTAGTCTACATGTGATAAAACCATGAACTATGTTTGGGCGGATGTTAAACTCCAATGAAAAAGCGTATCTGTATTGAAATAAAACTTAAAATTAATAGCATTGGCTGCTAAGATAACTGACAAGAAAATGGAACACTTATTTAATTACCTACCTTGTCCAGATCAAATAATTTTTTTTCCGAAATTCGGCAAGTGAAATAGCTCTGCTGATGGCCTCAAACAGATCTTGAATAGTGTAGTGAGCTATAGACAAGGAGATGTTCGGGGTTCTAAGTGCCATCATTTTTGCACAATGCGTTGAATTAGCAGTTCCAGAGGTTGGTTTCACAACTTGGGACCCCTAATCTCAGTCGATTTAGTGACTTGCAGTTTAAGTATATCTTTCTCATGGGCAAGGTGTGTGTTTATTTTTATTTTATTTTTGTTACAATTTGCTTTACGCTCACAGACACAGATAGGTCTTATGGCGACTATATGGGTTAGTAGGGGAAGGAAGCGACCGTGGCCTTAAAGGTCAGCCTCAGCATTTCCCTGATGTGAAAATGGGAAACTACTACAAACCATCTTCAAGGCTGCCGACTTTAAACCCATCATCTCCCGAATTTAAACTGATAGGCAATTTGTCTTTTGATACCCAACTCTACGTCTCTAGTTTCTACCATTTTTATTGCGATGGTTGGTTCCTTGGTGGACATGGAGGGTTTGTGAACTTGATAGAAAAATCCTCCTCGATCTTAGATGACAATCTATAGTGGGTGGTGGTGTAATGACTGGTGGAGAGGCTGTTCTTATTGCTTTCTTCCTTTAAGCCTCCGTGATCACTTGTCTTCTTACCTTAGGCAGAACAATTCCAATCAGCGGAAACAGTTTGTGTGTAGATTTGGTTCAAGACACCTAGAGATGATGCGTGCCGTTTCGTTCGTAGCCATATCAGTATGCGTTGTACAAGTTGAAACTTCTCATGCTTGTCGCAGCACATTCCGTTGACGTGACAAGACCATTGGTGGTTGGTTTGGCTCGGTTCGGTTCGGCTTGGTTTTGTTTGGTTTGCTGAGGTGCGGCAAGTGACAGGGCCATTGGTTAGGGCAAATCCTAGACTTGCATGCCGAGCAAAGGGGACCTGGGAGTGTTAGCCCCCACCAGGATAGTTGCCGTGAAGTTTACTACAGGCCTCTAGTACCCCTGGGACAGCAGCGCATTCTACGTTTGAGAGTAGACAAAACTTGAATTAACACTCGCGTCCGGCACACGAGGTGACAGTTAAAAACATCGAGGTTTCCTTATTTTCACAGAATGTGGTAGCCTTATGTTCAGACACAGTGCGAGCTCTATCGGAGAAGAAACAAATATCTCTTCGTAACAGCCGGCCAATAGTAAAACGAAACAGCACAGTTACATAGTCTGCGTTTTAATGTATTTAAGAATAATTCTGGGGATGGGTGGGTAGTTTCCTAACAAGCATAAAGGAACGACATTTTTCCTCTACGCTACTTCAGATATTGTTTCATATCATTTTGCATTATTTTATGGTTGCTAAACATGTACGCCCGTTAGTAAAGCACTACCACCGTTACCTTCCACTCCTCCAAGGGCCTTCAAGTCCTTTACGGAGTTCGCTTTGTTATTTGCTTTTCTTTTAAAAGCACTACTTCAATGGAGTGTGACATGAATGTGGAGCACAGCACTACAAGAGAGCTTCCTTCTCCATCGTATACATGTCCTCACATTACAATGAGTTACCGACCGCTGATTTAACGTATACCTCTTGTTCTGCGGCTACCACCTGTAGAGCCACTATATTATCCTTCGTGCCCACCCACTTGCCATCGATATTTAGTCCACGTTGAACGTAAGGTCGCTAGCCCGGAAACTCCAGGGCTCCGGTATGAATAGATCGATACCATCTACTGCTGGCTCACCCGTGTTTGCCTTATCGCAGGTCATTGAACGCAATTTGAGAGTCAATTAACATATTTCAGATTAAATCATGGAACAGACACTAAGGCGAACCTTAGTTGCTTTACGAAGAAGCACTGAGGATACAAATGCATTCCTTCTGTGTAGACCAATGTCCATTTAGTTTCCGAAACTTGATCGACAGACTTATTACCTTGTACTAGTACTTTTAGTATTTCTGATTGAGATTGCTCTTGATTCCATAACTGTGTCCGATTGAATCAAATAAATTGAAGGAATAATAATAATAATAATAATAATAATAATAATAATAATAATAATAATAATAATAATAATATCTCAGTTTACAGGTAATGGAACAGTGAAGTCTTCGTTCCAGTGTTGGAGTATTTTGGTAAAGAATGCGAAGTTCTGATTTTACTCAATATTTCTAATAATAATAATAATAATAATAATAATAATAATAATAATAATAATAATAAACCGTTTTGACTGTGGGGTACAGCCCAAGTATCTGTAAGCTTCCATTCGTGAGATGGTGGATTCGAACCTCACGACCGACTGAAGTTTTTTCAGTGATTTCCTTTTTTCCAGCGAAGCGAAAGCTGAAGCTCAACATTAATACAGACCACGGCATCTTCCTTTCATTACTTGCTATCCCGTCGACGTCATAAGTGATAAGTCTATGCGACGTAAAACATATAAGAAAAGAAGAAAATGGTTTAACTTTTCTTAAAATAGCTTAATTGCTAATGGTGTTGGAATTAGCAACGTAGTGAATTTTAACCATGGATTGGACTTTATTCTCTGCCCTATCACGTATTCAAGGTAGTCTGTCAAGCATGATCAGGCTTCATACAGCAGAGAAGTTCGTAAAATGCGAATATTACCCATTCCTCCAGTTAACACCGGGATAATGCAGGGCAATTTTCTCTCCCGACAAAGCCAGAGCAGATACCATAAAACTGCGATATATTACTGGAATAATGTTATGCACGCCGTAGACTATACGAGACTTTTGTCCATGATGTTCCAACTTGTCTTATTTACATAATGCAACAACAACATTATACGGTAATAATAATATTTTGTGAATAATATTATTCCTTCAGTTACTGTCGGTTATAAACAGACGCCTGATTGGTGGTATTTCAACCTGAATGGGATACTTAATTTGCCACTGTAATTAATCACTGTAATTTTGGAACTCCTGAGTACTTTGCAAGGTTTCAGTAACTTATTTCGTATGGGACGTAATGCCTAACCAGTTACGCTATGCAGCCAGCCCACATTTACCGTAATACGGCCACAATTTTGTTAGACTCCATACAGCATACAATAAATGTACACATTAGGAAACAATAATATTGTTATTGTATTTACATACCACTAGCTACTTTTATTGTTTCCAGAGACGCCGAGGTGCTGGAGTTGTGCCCCACGGGAGTTTACATGCCAATACATCTGTTGACATGAGGCTGGCGTATATCACGTATATAAGACCTTCGGGCTGAGTTGAAAATTCTAACTTGGACTCAGAAGGTCAGCGCTCCACCGTCTGAGCTACTCAGCCCAGCGGGTCATACATTGTTTATGGGCATATAGTTTATTTCATTACCTTAGGCTGGTTGTTTTGGACTTTTTCACTGATTCATATCCTGCAAGTGTGGCCCCAGTTAGATATGCAATAACAGTCTTTGATCAGCATACTGATATTGATACTGATACGAAACACTTGGTGAGAAGTTGTCTGCCTGTCTGATAGGTCATCGGCTCAGAGGCTGATTGGATGTTCAGATAGCATCACCAAAGGCTATGCAATTGTAGGAAAATCGCAAAAACCAATGCCACAGCCGAAATGAGGAAATGAGGGGCTACCAAGGGATGATTGTATTAGAACCATGAAACTACTTTTGATTAGTACCATCACGCGGCGAACACCATGCGTTGCCTGTACTTGCGAGTAGTACCACTACATTAGGTACGAAATAGGTTTGTGATTAGTAGCAGCAGATAGTGGGTCACTGTGGGTTTCCAGTACCCCTGAGTCGTACCCTTGTGAGCAGCACCACGGGTCTGGGCGTTGCCTGTGATTAGTAACACTATATGAGCGGTACCGTGGGTCTGCGTTGCCTGCTCTTAGTATCCACTATGTGAGATGAGGAACACCATCGGTTTGCGTTGCCTATGTGTGGCGCCATTATGTGAGAAACACCATAGGTCTGCGTTACCTGTGCGACGTCCAATACTTGTGAGTAGTACAATCATGTGTGGAACACCCTGAGTCTACGCTACTTTTGGTTAGTACCCCAACAAGAAAATACCATGGTTCTCCTTTACTAGAGATAAGTACCATTATGCGGGGCCGTTGACCTGTATTTTGGACCCCTTTAGACAACAAGCATCCTCGAATAAGGATTGTGCTTGAGAAGCGGTTTTTATTGTAGTTTTTGGGTGGGATCCACTTATTGTTTTAAATTCATATCCATCGATTCATTCTTCATGGTATTTTTTATTTTGGTCTGTGGATGATTTAAAACGCCGGCCCCGTGGTGTAGGGGTAGCGTGCCTGCCTCTTACCCGGAGGCCCCGGGTTCGATTCCCGGCCAGGTCAGGGATTTTTACCTAGACCTGAGGGCTGGTTCGAGGTCCACTCAGCCTACGTGATTAGAATTGAGGAGCTATCTGACGGTGAGATGGCCGTCCTGGTCTAGAAAGCCAAGAATAACGGCCGAGAGGATTCGTCGTGCTGACCACACGACACCTCGTAATCTGCAGGCCTTCGGGCTGAGCAGCGGTCGCTTGGTAGGCCAAGGCCCTTCAAGGGCTGTAGTGCCATGGGGTTTGGTTTGGTTTGGTTTGGTTTGGTTTGGATGATTTAAAACTTTTAATTTGTCATTTCATTTCGTACCATCAGGGGCCGATGACCTAGATGTCAGGATCCTTAAAACAACAGGCATCATCATCATCAGCATCACGAAATGCGGCATACTAGGCAAGATGAGGAGTGAGGTAGTTTGCCATTGCTTTCCGTTGATAAGTTGTGGATCAAGAAATAATTCCATTATGTACTGAGTATGATGTGCTGTATATATTGTATGGTAATTTTCTGCTCTGAACTTTGTTTTAGGTATGGCATAGACTATTGACGAGTGAAGACGTGCTCGTTTGACCTCCCTATACACCCGTCAATGACTCCTGTCGCTTCTGGTGGACGGCTTTCTCCCGCCTGTAAAAGTATGTACTTCGTTTCATTATTTCTATATTTCTTTCCTTTTATTCTACTTGCGTGGAGTTTTATTCGTCCATCACAGCCTTGTTAATAATCATATGGCAATATTGAAATATCCTCTGTAAGGAAGCTGTATCTATTTATCAGACAATCCTCATAGGGGACTTCCTGGATAAACTTTTTTTCGTATGTTATGAAATATCTGACACACGACATTATACTACTTTCTCTCGTCGCATCATCCATTTCCTTAATTTCATACATATATTTTGATTTTCGTTAGCTGTTACTGAATAATGTCTTCAGCAAGTGAAACTCGAAAGGTTGTTCCCAGTCTTCAGAACTTAGAGAACATAACGGCATTAATTATTTGGTCTTGAAGGAGGAGTGGCATTACACAGGGGTAACCATCTAAATCTATCAATGCAAATATTTCCAAAATTATATATTCAATTGATACACAGTTTCCACAGAATGGAGATGTAGGCAGGGAATTATATATGTAGCTCATATAGGACTTTCAACAATGGCTAAATCTGGTTTCATAGCACGAAGTTTATATTTCAAATGGAACATTGCCTTTTGATACAAAAACCAATAATAGTAGATAAGACTGAAGTCACAATGGCCTTTTTTAAATAATCTTAGGGTAAATAGGTAATGAAATACCATAATTTCAACAGACGTTATTCTATTTATGTAACATAAATTTTGCGTTACAGAAACACTTTTTGATCATTGTTGGAAGCTCTGTATGGGCGAAATTATTGACCCCCCTGTACGTATTTTTCTAAACAGCATATTATCTTTTCGGAAATACTTTCGAGGACAATTTTTTGATTTCTCAGCATTATGCTTAATATTTAATCAACAGAGCTACTTCTCTGGACTTGATATTCCTCTGAAATTTTCACTAATGATCCGTGGATTTTTATTAGTGGAGGGATTTGTGTTTCCCAAAATCTTTTTGATAAACTTACTATAGAGGTACAGAAGTCCATAGAATATACAGGGTGTTGTGAAGGAAATACCATATTTTTGAGGAACAATATTTTGGGTCTATCACTTCAAGTATAGGAACATGGTATCTGTGCTGGGTGTCAGACTGTAGTATGCAAGAGAGACCAACTGTATTCAATTAGTTTTATAAAATCTAAGTACTAAGCACAGGGTACAGATCTCTGCACATGGTTATGAGGGTGTTTAGGGGTTGCAGTAAGGATGTAAACGAGAGGGCATATAAGTCTCTCGTAAGACCCCAACTAGAGTATGGTTCCAGTGTATGGGACCCTCACCAGGATTACCTGATTCAAGAACTGGAAAAAATCCAAAGAAAAGCAGCTCGATTTGTTCTGGGCGATTTCCAACAAAAGAGTAGCGTTACAAAAATGTTGCAAAGTTTGGGTTGGGAAGAATTGAGAGAAAGAAGAAGAGCTGCTCGACTAAGTGGTATGTTCCGAGCTGTCAGCGGAGAGATGGCGTGGAATGACATTAGTAGACAAATAAATTTGAGTGGCGTTTATAAAAGTAGGAAAGATCACAGTATGAAGGTAAAGTTGGAATTCAAGAGGACAAACTGGGGCAAATATTCATTTATAGGAAGGGGAGTTAGGGATTGTAATAACTTATCAAGGGAGATGTTCAATTAATTTCCAATTTCTTTGAAATCATTTAGGAAAAGGCTAGTGAAACAACAGATAGGGAATCTGCCACCTAGACGACTGCCCTAAATGCAGATCAGTATTGATTGATTGATTGATTGATTGATTGATTGATTGATTGATTGATTGATTGATTGATTGATTGATTGATTGATTGATTGATTGATTGATTGATTGATTGATTGATTGATTGATTGATTGATTGATTGATTGATTGATTGATTGATTGATTGATTGATTGATTGATTGATTGATTGATTGATTGATTGATTGATTGATTGATTGATTGATTGATTGATTGATTGATTGATTGATTGATTGATTGATTGATTGATTGATTGATTGATTGATTGATTGATTGATTGATTGATTGATTGATTGATTGATTGATTGATTGATTGATTGATTGATTGATTGATTGATTGATTGATTGATTGATTGATTGATTGATTGATTGATTGATTGATTGAAGTGCAAACTGCAGGATGTGCCCATGTGTAAAGTAGAGAATACAATAGAGGCCCAAAATTAGTTTTGTGCACAATTACTGGGTAGCATCGCACAGAAGGTGTTCAAAATGCCCACCTCTGCATTAATGACACAGTTCTACTCGTTGGCCTGTGGACAGTTAGACGTTCAGGAACACATCATGTGCTCGATGGAGGATATCACCTATAGAAGCGCACTTCCTGCTGGGAGATCTTTCTAAATGTATGCAGGGTTCTCCCACATCAGTTCTTCACGTGGGGCCCACAAACAATAATCCAGTGGCCTAAAACCAAGTGACTGTGCTGGCGATTGAACTGTGGCACCTCACGACCAATTCAACACACAGGCTACACCTTCATTCAAATATGTTCCCATTTCACAACTGAAATGAGCAATTTCCCTATCATTCTTGAATCACATCCAGCTCCGCATATCAAGTGTGGTATCTTCAAGATGTACTGGCAGCATCATGGCTCGAAGAAGACGCCATACTAGAATGCATAAATTGATCTCATGGGCATAATCTATGCTCTCTCATAACGGTGGTATTTAATTTGGAAGCCCTGTAAAGTGGGGATTTACTTTTTTGGAGAAAGATATGGGGAGCAGTCTTTCCTCCATATCAGTTTTGTGTTGAATTGCTTCATAAAGAAAGGGCATCAGTCACTTTTTTTCGAAATTGAGTTAACATTGAATTTCTCATCCTGAATGGTCATCACATCGTTTTATAAAGAAAAGAGATCGCCGGGCTGAGTGGCTCAGACGGTTAAGGCGCTGGCTTTCTAACCCCAACTTGGCAGGTTCGATCCTGGCTCAGTCCGGTGGTATTTGAAGGTGCTCAAATACGACAGCCCCGTGTTGGTAGATTTACTGTCACGTAAAAGAACTCCTGCGGGACTAAATTCCGGCACCTCGGCGTCTCCGAAAACCGTAAAAGAGTAGTTAGTGGGACGTAAAGCAAATAACATTATTATTATATAAAGAAAAGAGATCACCCCAGTCTCTCTTTCACTGTCATATTGTGATCGAAAAGTTAGAGGAAGGACATCTATCTGGACTGGAGCCCTACTTTTATGCTACTCAGTTGTAAACCTCTTTTATCAAGAAAGGTCATCAGTCCATAATATTTTAAAAATCGGTATCATTCAGCTACTGATGATAAATATCTGAAATATGTTCGGAAGGATCCTAATTCCTCTTTTTTTTTGTGTTTGATGGTAACTATTTTTACATTTCTATTATGATAGGAAAAGTTGTAAAACTCTTTTATAAAGAAAGGTCATCAGTCCAGAAGATTTAAAAAATCTGTATAATTCAACTACTGATGATAAATTCATGAAATATGTTTATAGGAATCTTAATATGTATTCTTTATTTAGGAGTAACAATTTTTATATTTCTAACATGATAGCAAAATGTCCAGACAGAGTTTCTTAATTTACCAACAATTAGCTGAACCATTTCGTATAAAATCAAGGACCCAATGAGAGGCAATGCGGGGTCTCTAATATAAACTAAGACCGAACACACTGTGTTTGCACTCTGCGCTTCGGCAGTTGCCTCTGCCGAACTTCTGTCCCGCGCGGCCGCCCTACGTTAAGCGTGTATACAATCTTATATGAAATCTTACCTTATAAACAATGCTGGAAACGACGTTCTTTCTGTATTGTATCTGATAGCCACATTCTGGATGATGCCAGTGAGTTCTGCCGCTGTAAAGTTTCTGATTTCATTCGTAATGTTTCCTCTCAGTCCCTCCAATGTGTGGGGATTTGTTCGATATATATATTTTCTTTCAGTTTACACCACAAGTAAAAATCACACACTGTTAGATTTGGATAACGAGGGGAAAATAAACCACCACTGATCACTCTGTTTGCAAACACTTCCGAGATCGTAAGAAGGGAGTCTTATGAGCAGGGGCTGAATCTTGTTGAAACTGCCCACGCGAATTTTCTTCTTCCGTTAACTGATGGAAGAACGGCTTCAAAATGTCATCTTGCTACCTCTCTGCACTTACAGTTGTCTTGAATAAAATAGGCCCATTCATTCGTCTTGCACTAACAGCACACCAAACACCAATCTTCCTGTCATAATGAGGGACTTCATAAATATCATTAGGATTTTCTGCACATCAATAGAGGGAGTTATGACTGTTCACACCACCATAAAGGTGAAATCAGAACATTTACGTACGAAAATAAGGTGTTGCAATGATAACAGTCTCTTCGTGTTAATTGCTGAAATTCATACTGCCGACTGATGCTTGCCAGGTCGAACACGTGCAGGCTGCTTGCAAGGTCAAGAACTATGCTCGCGCCTCCCATTCTGCAGCTGCCGTAGCCCAGAGTGAAAACACCGTGCGTTCAGTCTGGGTTTATATGTGAGACCCTGTACTCCAAGTTTAATTGCGAAACGTCTAAACCCTAATTTTATCTTTATTATGTAAAGCTAGAATGAAATCGTTGAAAAAAAGAGGATAACACCAATTGATGCTATAAGCAAATAATACAAGTCAATTTAATACCTGTGGCTTATCTATTTTTTTTTCTTTTTCATCCTGTTTAAATTCATGTTTGTTAAATCTCAAAATTGGGGGCTAGTTATCTCTTCACAAAACACCACCATCAAAAGGAAAACCACCTAAACTGATGATGGTGCCATAATCAGGCGTTCAAGGCATGATGAGTTTTGAATGCATGTAATTATATTGCTAAATTTAAAAGTCCTTCTTGAATTCTGAGATCCTGAGTGCATTTCCGTGATTATCTTGATAGTTTTGAAAGTGGTTTCGTTACAGTTATGAACACGGACTTCCTCATTATGTTAAGCTTCATATGTTTCTAACGCCTACCGATGTTTCCTCTATTTGTGAAACGTTGCAATAATTACCTGATATATTGTAATCTGTCGTTGTGTGTACCGTCCACAATAATTTTGCTTGTTATAAAGTTACTGAAATTTTCTTTTAATTTGTTTGATGAACTCACTAAATTTGAGTGATCTCTTAGCTCTGACGCCAGTATCGTAATTTACACAGTCTAAATCAGGGCCTCTCAAACGCCCAAAATCTCACGCGTGCAAACTGAGGTGTAGAGGTCCTGTGCACAGTGCATCGGTCCCACTCGGCTCGGCTCGGTCCAGCGCGTCGTCTCGAAGCGACTCGGCTAAGCTCGGCTCAACTCGGCTCGGATTTGGAGCGCTACGGAGCTAGTGAGGAAGAGGGAGACAGGCGGAGCGAGCGAGACAGGCGTGGGGAAAGAGAGAGACAGAGCTATTGCTCCAAATCTAGGAGTGGGGGTCTGCACTCTGGTCAATCAAGTGAAGACGTCTTTTGCACCTGCACGGTGCAATGCACTGGTGCATGCACCCTGAGAGGCCCTAGTCTAAAAGATGCGTTACTGATTCAATTTCAATAATTACTTCATGGTTGTTGAGGTCAAAGGCTTTATTTTTACTATCTTGTCTGTAGCTCGTAGAAGGGTACGACATTGCTTTCTGTAAAGCCTTCTAGGCTTGATTTTAGATCTCTTACATGTATTAAGTAAGGTTACCGGGAGAAAATATATTTATCAAATCTAACTCCCATTAGCAAACGACTGGACATGCGGTACTTGCACTTCAGAAATATTGCTAGTTGTCTATAATTTCGGAAAAGTAATGTTAATAAAATTGTGGTTAATAGAATGATGGCTATTATGTTTGCATCAGAAGTAGGGGTAACCTATCGTTAACAGTTCATCGTATTGCTTTACTTTTACTGCTAGACGTGCCTGAATGCGATGTGTCCTTGTCTTGGATGGGTCATCCTTCACTGAGGTTCAAATTGAACACCTCGTCTAACCCACCGTGACACAATGATATTGGCATATCGCTTCCATAAACTGGAACAACCGCAATAATTTTGACCGAGATGAGGAATTTGCTGATATGCTATAAATCCAGGCTGCTTAGTTCACTTAACTTGAAAACATTTCTTAATTATAAATCCTGTCATATTTTCTTTGGTCGTGGATGATAATGCATTCATTGTAATTTACCGATCGTATGTTAAAATATGATAATCATTTCACCCTTATTTCGATTACCGTTTTTGCAAATTAATCTATAATGATTGACATATGACTATATGGAGCTTTAGTTGTGCAGATCCTTATAGATACCACACGCTTAATAACTTTTATTAAAACGTCATTCATGCCCATTTTCAGATTGTCCAGCAAATTTTACGTTTCAAACTGCACTGTTAATTCAATTGTTTTATTACCTGCAACATCGGAAACTATTGATAATTCTTCAGTTATGCAATGAATTGGCTACGAGGTACGCGCCGTGTAGCTGAGACCTTGCATTCGATAGAGAGTGGGTTCGAAACCCATCCCTCAGAAAGTATCCCTGCACATGAGTTTTTTCAGTTCCCACTTTCACACCAAACAAAGTGCTAGTCCTTTTCTGTGTCACCGTCACCGAAAACTTCTGTTAGTACGAAGTTAAGCGATCAGACAAAAACAATTTCTTCCTTTTTTACAAGTTAAAAAACTTTTGGCGACCATTGAATAAGAAAGGCTAGGGCTGGAAAGGAAGGGGCATGGTTTTAATTAATGTATCATTTGCTTGATGGGAAACGGGAGACTGTGGAAAAGCAGCTTCAGGGCTGTCGATACTGGGGTTTCAACCAAACGTTTGTCGAATACAAACTTTGAAACTGCATGGCCTGAACCGTGTAGCCAATTGACTCAGTGGCCAAAAAAGAAACATAAATTCTACACTCGTAAGGTATTACAATGTTCAGGTAAATGATATAAACGACGGATATTTCTACCAGTTAAATAATGTTAATAATAATGATTAATATGACTCACAATATTTAACTTCAGTACAAATCATTTCGAAGATTTTTTGTAAGGTGAGAGATATTTAAGCCCTTGGCCTGCCAATATATATGGTGAGACATCTTCAGCCTTACTGCTAGGCTCCTGCGACCGGGCCATGTGCCTGTCATATCAATAGCTCCTCAAAAGAATGAGTGAATCCCGTTCCAGCCCTCAGGCCAGAACTAGAATGCTTGTACATCCGGGAATCAAACCCAGGCTGTCCGTGTTAGAAGCAGGCATACTGCCAGTACACCACAGGGATGTCCTTCAGAAGCAAAGTTATTTATCCGCGGTTTTCTGTATATACACTTAAAGATTTACAAAAGTATTTTTAACTCGCCGATCGATGTCTGCCACATGAACTTAAAAACTAGAAACTTAAGTTTAAAATAGTTAAATGATTGCAGGAAATCGTTCACTCAAAATGATACTTGTTTTGGTAAAATGAAAATTATAAGTTTGAAATATCAATTCAGTATGTAGTAGTTAAAAGTCAAAATCTAACATCATGAAGCGCTGAACATCCCAATAAATGTATTAAGATTCAAGTAGTTCGAAATACCTGCAGCTGAGTTACGAGAGTTGGATTTATTAACTACTGAAATCTAAGATGGTTCTGCCTGTACTTCATAGTGCATTTCACTTTTCAGAGTACAGTTTGAAAAACTGATTTCCTTTCAAAGGAATTATTTTACATTAAAATCAAGGGCACCAATTAATTTTCTTATTATTCTTCTTGGCCTTTTTCCAAACTACTTGTGTTCGGCGCTAACATGGATTAAGCTACTTTTAATATCTACATATCTTTGAGGTGTCCGGCTCCACGGCTAAATGGTTAGCGTGCTGCCTTTGGTCACAGGGGTCCTGGGTTCCATTCCCGCCAGGGTCGGGAATTTTAACCATCATTGGTTAATTTCGCTGGCACGGGGACTGGGTGTATGTATCGTCTTCATCATCATTTCATCCTCATCACGACGCGCAAGTCGCCTACGGGAGTCAATTCAAAAGACCTGGCGAGCCGAACATATCCTCCGACACTCCTGGCACTAAAAGCCATACGCCATTTCATTTCATTTCATTTCATTTCATTTCATTTCATTTCATTTCATTTCATTTTTGAGGTGGGCACTGCCTCACTCTGTTCAATGTAAACAGCTGAGCGATCATTGCACGAAATCGATTCCACCATCAGGTTATTTGTACACAAGTTTGATATACTACTTTTTCACTTCAGCACAAGGCTCCATCATGAATTTACTCGAATAATTTTGCTGCATCTATTTATTTATTGGGATCAGTGTAAACATCACCTCACACCAAAGTTTTGACTACTTGACAGGAAGTAAATTGGTTGAAAATTTGTAGGTTCCAGAGTATAAGCACGACCATACCTCTTGACTAGTTTCCTTTTTTTTTTTTTTTTTTTTTTTTTTTGCTATTCGTTTTACGTCCTATCGTCTCAGATATGTCCTATCTAGGATACAGTCCCAGAATTTTCCGTTGTAAAATGGGAAACTACCGAAAACATATTCGGGATTGCCGATAGCAGCGTTTGAGCTCACTGTCTGCTGAATGCTAGGTCACAGCAACGTGATTCGAACAGCATAGCAAACTCACTCGGTCTTCGCTAGTTAATACACGGACGTTTATCTACACTCTACTAGTAAAAGGGTGCACTTCTATGCTTTTAGAACGAGTTTGATTGATAGCATTCACCACAAATTGTCCTCAGCGCTTCGTGTTACTTTCCTCACACAATAGAACAACTCAAGGTTATTGGTGAAGTGTGTATAGGACAAATACATTTACAGTATGTTCAGAATTACCCATTACAAACTCCTAGGCCCTGGGACAATCACTCCTTGAACCAGCAGAAGCGCGAGACAGAAACACTTTATTTGAAGTTGTACATGTAGCCCGAAAACTGTAGGCTACCTTTACGGATTTGAGATGATTTCCAAAACCCGTGTTTCTCGTGTCAGAATGTCTATCTACGATCATCTTGTACCGGCACAAATAATCCTCCTTCACTTCGATAGTCTGTCGATGAAGTGTACGCCAACTTATCTATATTTTGGGACAAAAGTCACCCCCCCCCCCCACTAATTCGTTCTCAGTTTTTCATAGCCTACTTGTCATTTTGGAAAATCAAGTTCCTTAGTTATGTTCCACCTTCTGCAAATCGATGTTAAGGATGTGAATCGCGAAACAGGCTCCTCATTTCAAACAAATTTTGTAAAGAATTAAATAATATTAAGTTTCAGATTGTGGGGAAAAGTGGCCATTACTACTCCGTAGAATAAAAATCGCTAATACAACATCAAAATATATTCGACAACATGAAAGGAATAAACAAGTAGAACACACATATAACGAGGCAAATGTATTTTTTATACTTGATAAAGGATAGACTAAAATCATCACAATGCGCTGTAGTTTCATTCACACAACCTACATTCATGTAGGACTGAACATTCTTTTCTAATTTAAAAAAATCATTGATATTCCTGTTAAATCGATAACTCTTGATTTAAACATGGAACTGCAATTCCCAAGTAAATCTACATGTTAACTGTTGAATTCTTTCAGTGTAATAAAACTGGTATTACAAATGATCTCTCTATTAACCAACGGATTTCATAATTTAATTGTGAATCCATATTGCGATATCGTGAATAAGCGATTCAATTTCGTATAGAAATAATAAACTAGGTACACAATTCAGAAGTTACTCATTCCTATTCTTTTTAGCAACTAACCTGATAGGATAATACGGATTGAAGTATCTGATTCGGTGGTTGATGACAAACAATATATTTGCTCTGGGTTTCATACGCCATAAGCCAGTGCCACAGTAATTTTTGTATAAAGGTAGGGCTAATGGTGAAGGTGGACTCATTTGATTCAGAGATGATTATGTTGGTACAAAACTTACTTCTCCGAGCTGTTTCTGCAGTAATCCTAGAAGCTCTAGAAATGTTGGTGGCCGTCACTATTTCAGCAATTTTCTCCAAAACATTTCATTATTGATTTATTTTAGGCGTATTACTGCGCTGTATATTCCAGGGATTATTTAACAAAAAATATGCTGCTAGGCTGGACACGGTTTTCGGCCATACTATTAACATTGTTATTCTTATTGTTAAGGCCTTGTGTTATGATACTTCACTCTCACTAATTGCGTTTGTAAACAAAACAAATTCACTCTAATTTGAACATCACCGAACGAATGGCCATGCGGTTTGCGTCACTTAGCTGTCAGCTTTGGATTCGAGCCCCACTACCGGCAGCCCTGAAAATGTTTTTCCGTGGGTTCCCATTTTCACACCAGGCAAATACTGGAGCTGTACCTTAACCAAGGCCAAGCTCTATTCCACCCCACTCCTAGCCCTTTCCTGTCCCATCGTCGCCACAAGACCTATCTCTGTGGGTGTGACGTAGCGCAAATTATAAAAAATAAAACATAAGAGTCACCGGCCATTGAGCTTCAGTAAAACAATGATTTTGATTTAAAAGAGAACTCATCTAAAACACTTTTTTTGGACTTTCTATCAGAAATCTAGCGAAAGAGTGCCTCGAAGTCAATGGCTCAAACGGCATTGTCATTCACTCTGAAGGACACAAAGGTACAAAGTCCACCATCCGTCGCTGAATTTTGGAGAGCTGTTTTTCTTAAACAAGGAATGACCACTGTTCTTGATTTGATTTGATGGCATAATATTGATAAAAATTCTCGAAGTAATGTCAGTTTTAGAATTTAAAAAAATATTGTTCATGAATACGTCTTAAATATTCACCAGCAGAATTCACATCATCATCATCATCACCATTATCATCGCCATCATGTCCACTACTCAATATTACGTCCTTCAAAAATTATTTGGTGAGGACACATTCTTGTACTACTTTATACGCTACTTACTCTGGATACTTCTTTTACACAATTTTCGGTATATTATCTAACTACATCCGACTTCTAATATATCTACTATTACCAGTAATGCATTTTTCATACCTGATTTTCCATAAAATTCTGCGTAATTATGATCTCCTCCACTGTTGGTCTTCCATTTGTCTCTCTTTGTGTATCTATTTGGTAACGCTCTGTCTGGGATAGCTTCATCCCTTTTCCTCACAAAATTCAATTCCTTCAGTAAGACCTTCAACATACTTCTCGAGGGAATTACACAAATGCAAAAAGTTTTCTAGTGTAGCAGTAGCACATTTCATACCTCATTTTCATGTTGAGCGAGGTTTGAAATATCAGTCTAAAATATAGATA
Source organism: Anabrus simplex (assembly GCF_040414725.1). NCBI lineage: Eukaryota > Metazoa > Arthropoda > Insecta > Orthoptera > Tettigoniidae > Anabrus > Anabrus simplex. The sequence goes on along the minus strand of NC_090271.1, from coordinate 189,477,848 downwards.
AAATGGCTATTTCAAGAATCCGAAAATACTTATGCAACTCATTAACTTGAGCCTAATCTCTGTTTTCTGGTAAAATCTTGAGAAAACTTTCTAAAGCTTTATTATGTGTACAGTGCCCTAGCGTGTGCTTGGTAATTTGGTAATTTTTAGGAAGATACTTTTCATCGCTGTCACACTGTATTAGGTTACTTTTAAGTTTCAGCCAAATTCTGGTGAACCGACGATTGTGAGCCTGAATGTTAGCTTGTAACCCTGAATACTGTCCAGCCGTATTTGATGCATTGTCGTAACACTGGCCACTTATGTCTTCTATGGGAATGTTAGGGATGATGCTGTGTTCAGAATGTGTTTCTTCAGTTCACCTGATGAGTGAACAGACGGTCGGACAGATGTTATGAGTATCTCTACAGGCGTTACAGTCACACAGATCTACCTGAGTTTTAGAGCAAGCTCATCAGAATTTATTATATGAGGAGATGAGTCAGCATAATCGGATTCTTACTGGGTATCTTAATTTCCTGCACTATTGCCTTCAGTGTATTTTATCGCGTTAGATCAGTAAGTTCATTGCAAATAGTTTTTATTGGATAACATTTTTTTTCTAACTCCCTGGGTTAACGTGTGTTTTGAAGTGATTATTTAGGACTTAGTTTATTCAGCCATAAGTTCGAAAAGTCCAATAAAGTTTGCATATTCCTTTACTTTTAACATTTCATTGTTTTCCCCACCACGAAATAAGGTGAGCTTTACGAACACTAACAAATGTCTCTCACAACTAGGCGTAAAACTTATTTTCAGTAATCGCATACGTAAAAGTGATGGTGATGTACAGCAGAATGAACATTCCCTAAGGTTCTTCCTTTCATGAAATATTTCTTTGAGCACACTCAGTGTTAATTACTCTGCTCATTTTCGGATAATTGCACTGCACTTCTCCAGTCAGAAATGTCTGTGTGAAGGAATAATCAACGTGATGAAAGAGTTTGCAAGGAGTGCGGAAAAAGTGCCACCTTTGTTTTCTGAATATAGTATCCATTCACTTTTTTCAACGTGTTCTTTAGGCATTTCAGATAAAAATGACTTTCTCGTCACATACTGCGTTTTCTGAGTACTGGATTTGAAAAACCCAAGTTATTCTTATCAGGATCATCTGACAAGTGTCGAATGATGATGCCAGTATAATCGAAAGTCCAATTTAACCACAAAGCGCGATCAGATAACTATATTTGTTGCGTTGGTTCCACTTCACCATGGGGAAGTGTTGTGTCGTCAACACCACAGTCACATTTTTAGAGTTGTATTGTCGATTGCGTGATTTGAAACTGTCCTAATCTCAGGTTTTTAATTGGTGAACCTCGTAAACTTGAATCTTAATCCGTGGGATTTGCTTCGAAAACACTTTTCGAAGAGAAAAGTGCATTTAATTTATGAAATTTCTTTAGAATAGGTTTCCGGTTTTTTTTCTTTTGCCACTTATCGTCCATATGTGTCGCTTGCACTACGCATTTCTCAGTACTAATACTGCAGTATAAGAAGAGCAGTCTACAGTTCCCAAAATAAGCCAAAACTGAAACTAATATTCTGGACATCCTATTTCTGCTTACCCTGTCCCTAAACGTCTGAAAGCTGTAAAATGATTGAAGGCTAAAAGAGAGTATCCGAGTAAGACCAATAAACTCGGACGTGACAAGATGTATTTGTGGATTTTCTTAAAGCTACTACTTTTTGTGATTTTGGCATTTTCTGAGTAACTGTTTCCTCTTGAAAATAATCGTCGGTGCTTAAAGGTACTTTGAGACGTTCAGACGACAGGGCGCTGGCAGTAATAATACCCTTCTAAGCCTTCACAGTCTCATTGACTACTGTCCTAATCATATGTCCTTCGAACTTTGCTGCGGTTTGGAAACTGTACTTACTTTGCAGTGTGCCGTACAGAAGTATATAGTCTGGTACATTTAAAATAGTATTTCGACACAGTAATTTGTTTAAACGCTCAACTGCTGTACTTATAGTACTTCGTTTATGCAGGGCCCAACTGGACTTGCGGACTCTAATCTATAGCCTACGATATCCTGGTCATACATCTAATGCTCAGGTAGTTCAATACGAGTCTATTGACCGTAATGATGGGCGGTTTGTTATTTTCTCTTATTTGTGCGCGTCATCTTTGGCAGTATTTGCTCCGGTCTAGCTATTTTGCGGGCCACATAAGCGTCCTGTAGATGAGAATGATTATGCCAGAGAATATTTTCCGGACGTAATGGAGTATTGTTAAATAACAAACTCCAAGGAATCCTAATCAGTTTATAAGGATGCATGAAATTAAATTCGCTACCTGCTAACTGCATGCCCATTTGAATTGTTAACTGAGAAATTGGTGGGTCGACCGAACACTAAAGCACCAACGCTCTGTAGATCATGGACTGGCAAGGACCTCACACACATGCAAATCGACAGTATTTGCTTTACACACTCCTCGATTTTAGTCACGTTCCATTCCTCCACCACTGTGACCGAGTATTAGCTTCTGTATCTCTCTCTCATGCATCCTACTCTGCTAGTAGGTTCCCTCTTTGCGTCTTCACCCAGAGTCATGTTTACTTCGTTTCCGACCAGGCTTCCATCATTAAATACGAAAACAATACCGAGGAGGGCTACTAGAAACAATTCATTACGACTTCATTGTGTAAGATCTAACATACCTAGCTGTTACTACCGCAGTCTAAGTAACAGGAAAAACATCTGACATACATTTTCTTCTGGATCACAAATGCAAACACCTTCGAAGGTTATCGTCCTTAATGTTTACTCCCAACTTAGATTCATTCATTTTCTCAATTGAAAATAATTTATCGCATATGTGTGTGAAATCGTTATTGATGGACTCATGTGACCACTGCCATGGCTATTTCTTCATTGATCATTTTGTGATTTTTTCCTTCCAATTCATCATTTATCATTTCAGTTGCTGCAACAATTGGATATCTTAGCTTGGTTTCATTTTTTATTTGTTAATTAATTTATTTACATATATTTTGCATTATTTTTGTTTCTGTATTTTTGTATTTTTTTCTTCTATTTTTCTTTGTTGCACATATCTCTCTCGATGTCTACTTTGTGTTTTATCTTTTCATATGTATTCTGTCTTTTTGAATTATTCGTTGTGTCTCATAATATTACTCAATTTGTGCGTGGCTTGACTTGTACCATATGCAAAATAAATAAATAAATAAATAAATAAATAAATAAATAAATAAATAAATAAATAAATAAATAAATAAATAAATAAATAAATAAATAAATAAATAAATAAATAAATAAATACATTTACTAACAGTTTAACGTTGCATTAACAGATTTTCGGCGACCATGAGCTAGGAGAGAGACTGTGTCGTTAATTGACAACCACAGCGTACGCCTGATCTGAACATGGGGAACCATGGGAAATCTGTTCAGAGCTGCTGATAGAGGGGTTCGAACGCACCATCTCTCGAATGCAACCTTTTTGTTACGGGACCTATAACGATGCAACCAACTCTATTGGAAAGATAAGGTTCCTTCTAATAGGAAAATGAAAGACTTCTGAATCGGAAATTAAGAGGAGCTGACTACAGGAGACAGAAGTCCCGAGATGGGAGAACGAATCTTGCTCACCTAAGTGATCGGCATGCGTGATTCAGATTGGGTCTCATGATTTGTACTCACGCCTCACGAGTTGTGAGCGAATAACTTCGTGACTCAGTTGGTTAACATCATACCTATAAGCAAGATTGTGGGACCGACTGCTAGAACAGTCGGATTGCATCAAGGAGTCAGATCCGAATGACCCGTGTTATTTGACTGGCTGGCATGTTAGTGGACCTCGCTTTTAGCAAAATTATTCAATTACTTTGAACCATTGAGGGCCAATAAAATGTTTTCTAGCTTTAGGATCAGAAGCATGACGGTACGCTTTTCCTACGGTTATCTGAAACTTGTTGAGTATGCAAATCATTCCTGACAATTTGCATCCGCGCTGTATCACAGCTTCGGTCTGCATTTTCTCGACTGCGGGGTGAAGTTATACACACTATATTCTCCGTGTATTAGACTGTTTATCCATACTGGAGGGCAGTACTAGGTCGCAGAGGTGATTTTGTTGCATTAGTACTCGCCTATTGTTTTACGTAGATTTAGGTGCAAAATGAAATCCCTAAATTTATTCTTCCATCCGAGGCTCGTTCTTAGATTGAAAGCAGCAAATAATAACACTATTCTGCTGACCTCTTAAGCCTACCGCATTAGAGGATTTTCTATCAGGGTTTACTCCCTTAGCCTTTGAGGATCCCTTCTCTTCCCACAAGACAGTAGGTTCCCCAGGTGGACGGGTTGCCTCCTCCGCTGTTGTTATACTCCATAGGACTAGGTCCCACCAGAACTTGGCCGCTACAGTAGCTTCGACTACAGTACCGTTGGCCACCCCCGCGCCTGACAGGATTATCCATGTAAAAGCAGAGCATCTCTGACATCTCATGGACCGGGTTGAGGAGACTGTCTGATGCCAGACACGAAAAGATCTGCAGGCCAACCTGACCACGGAAGAAAGGCTGGGTGTCACCAGGATGAAGTGGCTAGGACACGTTAAGCGGATGCACGTGACTCGAACACCAAGGAAGTATTTTGAAAAGATCGTTCCGGGTCGAAGACTTATTGGTCGTCCTAGAGAAAGGTGTTTAGATCAGATAAGAGTTTACCTAGAGAAGAAAGCAGAAACATGGGATGTCCTAAAGAGGAAGGAAGCATACCAGGACCGTAATAAATGGAGGCACATCGTTCTTAAACATCCTAACCGGCTCGCTGGAATGAATTCATAATAATGATGATGATGATGAAGAAGAAAATCCCTATTCAACTACCGCTTATATCCCTTGATCAGTTCGTTACACAAACTGTCGGGTCATATCGTTACAATGTGCGAGCATTTTCTATTCAACCATCGTTCATCTTTATATGATGAGAAATAAATTGAGCTACAGTCATGAATCGATTACAAATACCTGATATTATTAAAAAGGGAGACACTTTTTTTTTGCACTGTATATGAAAGGAAATCTCGGGGACAACCCAGTAATATTATTTCCCCATTGGAAAGCTTATTTATATCAATTACAGACCATACATTGTGCTAGCATGTCTGGGAAACACGTGGTTTTTAAAAAATAAAGTCAAACACCATTGGCCATACGATTAGGATCGCGCAGCTGTGAGCTTGTATTTGGGAGATAGTGGGTTCGAACCACACGTTCGGCAGCCCTGAAGATGGTTTTCCACGGTTTTCCATCTTCACACCAGGCAAATGCTGGAGCTGTACCTCAATTCAGGCCACGGTCACTTTCTTGCTACTCCTAGCCCTTTCGTATCACGTCGTCGCCATAAGACCGATCTGTGTCGGTAAGACGTAAAGCAAATTGAAAAATAAACTACAACAAAGCGGAAATATTGTGATTCTGAGGCCCTTGAAAATCAATTAGCTGCCTGAAATTTTACTTTTTTTTCCTTACAGTCTGATTTACGTCGAACCCGACAACTTCAGCTGAGAAGACCAGAGTTCTACCACTACTCAGCTCGTTGGAGAAGGGAGAGACGCAATATAACAGAATCGGTTATTAATGGATTGTTCACTGTTGTTGCCAACAGTGCAGAAATCTAATTGTCTCATTTGAACATTGACTTGGCCGACAGAACCTCTAATTTAAAATGTACAGCACTACGCAGTTTTGTCAAATAGTTAATTTATATATATAATAACATAATAATATCTATTTTTTGTAATGAAATGGGAATGAGTTCACTGAAGCAAGAACATCTTTTAATACGCACACTAGAATTAAAATAATATCAGTGAGAATAACCACGAGTTAGTAGATGGCATAACCAATATTAAACGATGTTGATTAATTCCTTTTTCATAAATAAAGCTACCACATTTTACTCGGTTTGTAGCCCATATAAAACGTTCCCCTTTCAGAACAAATATTTCATATGGGAGTAAAATATCTGGATTTATTTCAAATTTTGTTCATGAACATGATAGATCCTTGCTCATTAACGAACGATGTATTGTGCCTAATGCTGTTGGAATACAGTATTAAATCCGTCAATATAAAGATAGCCTTAATGCTATAGTTCTGACGGACCTTGGCCTACTAAGCGACCGCTGTGGAGCTCAACAGTCTGCAGGTTACCAGGTGAAATGTGTATTCTCAGCCATAATTCTTGGTTTCCTAGACCGGGACCGCTGTCTCAACGTCTGATAGCTCCTCAGATGTTACGCTTAAGGAAAATTACGTACGCGCAAAGGTTTCCAGGAAAAGCCGAATCTGAAGACAGGGAAGGCGTGGACTGAAGAGAAAACAGAACAGCACCGGAGACAAATGCAGGAGCATTGGATGTCAGTTAAAGCTCGAAAATGGAGACAGTACCGGGCGAGTTGGCCGTGCGGTTAGCAGCGCGCAGCTGTGAGCTCGCATCCGGGAGATAGTGGGTTCGAACCCCAATGTCGGCAGCTCTGAAGGTGGTTTTCCGTGGTTTCACATTTTCACACCAGGCAAATGCTGATGCTGTACCTGAATTAAGGCCACGGCCGCTTCTTTCCCATTCCTAGGCCATTCCTCTCCCATCGTCCTATCGTGTAGTGCGACGTAAAACCACTAGCAAAAAAAAAAAAAAAAAAAAAAAAAGAGACAGTTGAACTGACGTGGTCCCTAGTTGGCCGAAACGAAGAAATAATAATAATAATAATAATAATAATAATAATAATAATAATAATAATAATAATAATAATAATAATAATAATTGCTTGACGACGCACTAAATACTTTTACGGTTTTCGGAGACGCCGAGGTGCCGGAATTTAGTCTCGCAGGAGTTCGTTTACGTGCCAGTAAACCTACCGACACGAGGCTGGCGTATTTTAGCACCTTCAAATACCACCGGACTGGGCCAGGATCGAACCCGTCAAGTTATAGTAAGAAGGCCAGCGCCTGAACCTTCTTGAGTCGCTCAGCCCGGCAAACAAGACGTTAACGGGTTCAATCTTGGTGAGTGTTTAAAAATATATTATTATTATTATTATTATTATTATTATTATTATTATTATTATTATTATTATTATTATTATTATTATTATTTTGATAAGGTACGTGTTGAGGTTATATTTCTCGCTCAGTCCGTCGAATTTTCTAATTAGTTTTATTTTAATTTTTTGACTCTGGAATTATAGTAGCCCGCCTGGTGGCCATGATCGTTAAGGTGCTGAGGTCTAAACGGTATGACACCGAGGTTAGCCGCTATGAGTCCCGTTGCTCAAAAACATTTTCACCATCAGAACGTTGGTTTGGCAGGGTAGGGGAGGCAGTGGTATACAATTTCTAATCACTAGATTGTGTGCCAAAAGCCTGGATTAAATTCCAAACCTATCCGCAGTGCTCATATAGAGTGAGAGCATATGACGCTGTTGATGGTGATTCGTCCGTCGGATGGGGGCGTTAAGCCTTGAGCAGATCCCTTAGTGCTATTCGACAGGAGTAGGCTATGTGCCGGCACTGGGTTTCACCCTCTCCCTACTATCATATATCACGTAATTCATTTCATCTCATTAACTCCTCTGATAAGGTTGACGTCAGGAAGGGTATCCGGTCGTAAAATCCCGCCACGACAGAGTCATCTTACCTCATATCCGACCCCGTAGAGAAACGGGACAAGGACTGGACAAACACTCACCCTGGAATTATAGTGGTTAACATTTCGGGAGATCGAGGCACTTCAGCACTCCCGTAGAATTGTCTCAATTTTGATAGATATGACATCGCTTTACGTCATCCTGCACTAGGATATAAGGACAGTGGTGGTGATTAGGGGGGAGGGGCGACAGGCTGCCCCACCCCTTTGTGGAGAAAACACTACATTTTTATACACTTTCAGCCGCCTGAGACCAGGAATTTGAGACATTATTTAAAAAAAGAAAGGAAATTGTACAAGCCCTGTTGGCTTACCAACTAATTCTTTCCTTTAATTTAATTATTAACAAACCGAGATCGATAGCTGTAGTCGCTTAAGTGCGGCCAGTATCCAGTATTCGGGAGATAGTGGATTTTAACCCCACTGTCTGCAGCCCAGAAGATGGTTATGCGTGGTTTCCCATTTTCACACCAGTTGAATTCTGGGGCTGTACCTTAATTAAAGCCACGGTCGCTTCCTTCTCACTCCTAGCCATTCCCTATGCTATCGTTGTCATAAGACATATCTGTGTCAGTGTGACGCATATATTTGCATAAATACGCATAAAATGTCGTTCTTCGCGACTAACCAGTTCATACAGCAAGTAGTGGAAACTCGCGTAACAGCAAGTAGCATGTGTTGTGAAGAAGGGTAGCAGGGGTGTATTGTTGACGAGATTATGAACACTGAGATATAATTCACTCACTTGCCCCGCGCATTCGACAGTCTTGCAGTCTCATTAGTGTCTGTTAGTTTGTTAGTCAAGTACTAAATGTTTTTTTAATTGTATAGTCACGTCATACTTCTATTTCATTGTAAAACATGTGTAATTTTTGTTCCTTGTGTGTAAGTTTTATTTATAACATTGAATAAAATGTCATAAAAGCTATTAGGATCTTTTACCGCATTGGGAGAATGTCAACCTTTACCTTTCTGACTAAATTCACTAAGAGAACATCTTTTTTTTTCTTTGCTAGTTGCTTTACGTCGCACCGACACAGATACGTCTTATGGCGACGATGGGACAGGAAAGGGCTAGGAGTGGGAAGGAAGCGGCCGTGGCCTTAATTAAGGTACAGTCCCAGCATTTTCCTGGTGTGAAAATGGGAAACCACGGAAAACCATTTTCAGGGCTGCCGACAGTGGGGTTCGAACCTACTATCTCCCGAATACTGGATACTGGCCGCACTTAAGCGACTGCAACTATCGAGCTCGGTAAGAGAACATCAAAGAAATTACCATTTTGTAGCTATTAAGTTTTAGATTTTGATATATACCCTCAGCCGCAATATCACACAATCAAGGGTACTTTTTGTTGTCTAGAAATGTTTGTGCACTTCCCCCCTCCCCCCCACCACTTTTAATACCCAACCATCGCTACTGTGTAAGGGCACCTTTCAGCTTAACATTAGACATAGAACAGCTGATGAAACGCATCATATACAATCCATTTTCATTCGCTGCTGTGATATTAGGCATTCCGCCATCGCCTCGATAGTTCCCCTGACCTCGTTCCTAATACGTTTATCCCCACCCCCACCCCTACTTGCAGTAATAGGATTTGTTGGCGTTCTGTTCGGATGTTTTGACACATTGTGATTTATTGCTGCTACATATCCGACCTGAAAGCTATCCACCCTTGTAATAAGCATTTTTGCTACAACGTTAACTCAACTGCATATTGTTTGTGCTTAAACTTGTATAGGGGCTGTCTGGCCGAGGCGGTAAATGCGTGCTCGGTTCGCCCGGAAGGACGTGGGTTCGAATCCCCGTCAGGAAGTCGAAAAATTTAATAAACGAGATTTCCACTTCCGGAGGTGCACATGGCCCTAAGTTTCACTCAGCCTACACCGAAAATGAGTATCAGGTAGAGCTAACCACTCTGCCCCATCAAGTTACGGATAATGGAAGTTTTTACCTTCCACCCCTCCAAGGGCCTTCATGGCCTGTACGGAGATGACTTAAAAAAAAATCTTTCACCCAGAACTGGTCTAGAAGAAAGAAGACTACGCTGTTGTGTCTCAGGTGTGTTACGAGAAATGGGAATGTAGATAACGGAGATTATTGCTTTAAGAGGGGTGTGGGTACATCTTTTTTTTTTTTGCTATTATTTTGCTTTACGTCGCACCGACACAGATAGGTCTTATGGCGACGATGGGAGAGGAAAGGCCTAGGAATTGGAAGGAAGCGGCCGTGGACTTAATTAAGGTACAGCCCCAGCATTTGCCTGGTGTGAAAATGGGAAACCACGAAAAACCATGTTCAGGGCTGCCGACAGTGGGGCTCGAACCCACTATCTCCCGATTACTGGATACTGGCCGCAGTTAAGCGACTGCAGCTATCGAGCTCGGTGGGGTACATCTTTAAGGTAATAGAATTGTAGTTTTAAGTAATATCTTTCTATTGGAGAGTCTCGGTATAAACAATGATTTGGGTCTCACCACTTTTTCATATTTGTGAGAAAATAATTAAAGTACATGACTTGAAAGAATACAACGTCCATAAATGACAATTTGCCCGCTTCCAGTACCTGTTAACATATCAGCCTCATTGATATTAATTTGTACCTTCCCATCTCAGAGAGTACAGTTGCACAGTTTGAGTGCGTTTAAAGTTCCTTGAGGACATTATCGGCACTCTCATTTTTAACTCAACATTCATGAACTGGCAGGTCAGGTTCACAAACGGAATTGACGAACTCAAACAGGATGATGAACTGCTTTGACCTCGCTCCAACGGAGTTAACTGACCAGTATTTTCGATAGCGTGAATTCTGGGTAAACATGGTTTTCCCATTTATACCCGCAACCTGTTCGTATTTTGGAGCAAAATATCTCATTCACAAAGCCACGTAAACTGGTGGAAGTGGACAGTGTTACAACGTGAAATACTCTTATACATATGGCAACATTTGGGGTGATGATCATCATGAGACGTATTAAGTGATTGAAATGTAGTACATTTCGGAAGAAATCCATCCAGGATAACGGCAAATTTAGTAAGGGGTGAGGCTTCACCTTCGTATTCGTTTCGGCACTTAATCAAGGTCTCCATTCCTGAAGCACATGTTTCTCTAAGAGACGTGGCTGGAGGATGGTATGGCATGAAATGCCTTCGCATCTTATTACAGACATGCTATGTGGGAGACCAATCAGGAAAGCACGCAGGCCAGTCCACGAACCGTATGTCCTTTAAGGCTTATCTTCTGATAGGTAGTGTGTGCTGTTGCATTATCACGGTGGAAGATGCCATATGGTATAGTGGTCATTAAGGACATGACCACTCTTTCCACATACTGGTGGCCAGACATTGTTCCCTGAACAGTAACCAAATCAGTACTGGTTTCAAATTTAGTTTCAACTCGTAAAAATAAAGTAAAACATAGCCGAGGATCGCCCTTGCTATTCTGCCAAATGGAAGAATAAGAGAGAACGTCAAAATCAACAAGCAGGTAGTTTAGATGTCGTCAAATTAAAATTCCCTCACTCGGTAGTTGGGTCCAAACTATTATTATTGCTATTATTCTACCACAATAAAATGTGTGAGGCATGAAAAATAAGAATTTACTATTGTTAGGAATGTCCGACTAGTTGGCTGAATGGTCAGCGTACTGGCTTTCGGCACAGAGGGTCCCGGGTTCCATTCCCGGCCGATTCGGGGATTTTAACCTTCATTCATTAATTCCAATGGCTCAGGGGCCGGGTGTTCGTGGTGTTCCCAACATACCTGCAACTCACACACCATACGCAACAGTATCCTCTACCACAATAAAACGCAGTTACCTACACATGACAGACGCCACCCATAATCATCAGAGGGTCCAGCTCACAAGGGCTGCACCCGGCTAGACATAGCCACGCGAAATTAAAATTGTTAGGAATGATCTTTCTGTAAGAATAACGTAAACAACGGTGGAATGCACGAAATAAGTGAATGATGGTACAGGGTGGTCAGAAACGACGTGGACTGGTTATCTGAGCATTAAAGGGTTGGTCATGCTGATAAATAATTGGATAAAAATCGATATCTCGCGCCGTCGTCATTTTATCAGCTGCTGAAGTTAGCCAATCAGGTCGCTTCGGGTACGAATTCAAAAGAGCTTTCCGAGGCGATGTTGCTAAATCTGTAGGTGGCTTAAGACCGGCATCAGAGCACCAGTCGAAAAATAAAACTTCGCCAGGCGAGAAGTTTAAATACGGACATATGGACCTCCAAGAAACAGGATCACGCCATTGCAAGTATTATACGGTTGCAGGTCTTTTCGTTTGACTCCCGTAGGCGACCTGATAAGGATGAAGTTCTGATGAAGACGATACATACACCCATCCCCCGCGCCAGAGAAATTAACCAATTACGGTTAAAATTACCGGCCCTGCCGGGAATCGAACCCAGGACCCCTTTGACCAAAGGCCAGCACGCTAACCATTTAGTCATGGAGCTGGACTATGCTAGGGTGACACTGCCTGAAACGTACAGTGTGCTTGATGATGATCATTCAGGCCTATCCATGCCATCTTTAAGATCCATCCTCCGACACGAAGAAATCACATTTTTTAGAACTCAAGGGAACATATCAGAGAATGATACGAGAAGTTGAGAATACCTGGTGGCAATGTAAAACTCAGGAACTTCCGATCTGATGCTTAGGACCAGAGAAAGTTTTACGCAGGAATAAAAGAGCGGTGTGGTCCGTGTACATCTCACTCTTCAACAGGTACACTGGAAACTGCTGACAACTCTACTTCCCTTATTGACAGCCATGAAATCCTGGAGCGTCCCGAACAACCGTGGATGGCAGTTCCGCCAACTTACCAAGAATTCATGCAGTTCTCAATCGACTGAAAGCCAGAAACGCACTTGGCCCAGATAACATTCCCCTGGAGTTAATTCAAGCTGGTGGTCAGTCCCTCAAAACTAGGATTTTCACTCTCATCCTCAAAATGTTGTAAGTCAGAGAAGTATCTGGTGAATTAAAAAATGCCGCTGTCGTCACAATCGTCAAGAAAGGTGACCGCAGTGTTTGTGGCAACCATCGCGGTATATCACTACTATCTATCGTAGGTAAAATTCTCGCAAGAATTCTTCTTAAGTTCCTTCATGTTATCTCTGAGAGTCGTCCCACTGTGGGTTTCGAGCCTCCAGAAGCATAACTGATTTGATTTTCTGTGGAAGGTAACTTCAGGAAAAATTCATAGAGAAACAGAATCCTCTCTTCGTAGACTTGTATGACTTGGAAAAGACATTTGACTCTGTTCTAAGACCTGCTATTTGGGCGATACTGAAACACTTTAGCTGTCCTTAGCGCTTTGTTGATCTGGTTCAGGACCTCCATGATGGCTTGACCGGACAGGCTTGCCATCAGAATGGGATCTTAGGTGAATTTCCTATTCTTCATGAACTGAAACAAGGCTGTGGGCTTGCTCCAACACTAATTGCATTATATTTGGCTACCATGCTACATCGTTTTGATAGAGGGCTTTTCAACCTAGCAAAACTTCGTTCCCGGAGGCTCACCCAGATTACAAAGATGACCAAGGTGCTGTATGCAGACGATACTACATTACCTACACTCATGCCAGAGGAATTGCAACAGTCAGTCAATTGCTACCAGAGTGCATGTGATACTTTTGGTCTCACCATTAACGCTCAAAACTCCAAAGTCTTGGCACAATCATCAGGCATGTTCATGTGGGGTGAGGGCATATGACTCTTTTGATGACCGTCCGTCAGATGGAGACGTTAAGCGTTGAGCAGACCCCTTTGGATCTCACCGTCTCCCACCTTATTATTATTATCATTATTATTATCTTCATCATACACAGGTCGCCCATGGCATCAACTACAAAGACCTGCACCAGAGAGCCAGCACTAAAAACATACGACAAATAAATGAAAAACGTAATAAATAGAATACCTTCCACGCCTTCTGCTCTGTCGACTCTCGTGCTCTCCGCGATATTCGAAATGTACAACAGTTGTTCCATGCTTAAGTCCCTCATTTTATACCCCACATAACCCCCGCAGCTCATATCTGTATGATAAATACACTCATGGTGTGCTAGTAGAAATAGTACACAATGATAAGCCCTCACTATCATGGATATACTGTAAAACGTAACGTGCAAGTACAAACTCTGCTAGCGAGCGAATTTTTGAATCAACAAAGAATTCGCATCTCGCTGAATACGACATGGCAATGTTAAGCAACGAATACACGTGATGTGCTGTATATTGTACTTATTACACTAGAAGTACGAAAAGTTGCCGGCTATTTCCAGAGAAGTAAAGCCTCACAGTCTCACAGTGCCTACAATTTTTTCGTAACAAGTGTCTTCGAAAAAGACTATAAGGACGATGTCTGAGCATACAGTAATAACCATCCACAGGTATAAAAATATCCCGACTAGTCCTTAACATCAAGATTGATTTCCTTTCCGTGGGAAAACCCTATTTATACACGGCCACTACCTTCCCAATCTCTGCTGTTTCCCATCCTCGTGTCATCAGAAACCTCCGATGTGTTACTGCGAAAATAAAGCACCAGCATAAATAAATGTAAATAAATAAATAAATAAATAAATAAATAAATAAATAAATAAATAATTAAATAAATAACCTAACAACAATACAACAAACAATCACATGAAAACCAACTATTACAGGAAATGACCTCGGAACGAGAAATTTCATAACACAAAATATTCACAGTAACAGTTGAAAATCATGTACGAGTAATCTAACATTTTAATTAAAAGCAATAGCATAGAAATTCACGCTAAATTTACCGAAAATAATATTTTCCTCTAAATATACCTTAATATAATTATAACGCAGTCACTCAGGCAACTATTTATTTCCGTAAGTGATAACATTGTCATTTACGAGGTTCGATCCTGTTCTAGATGATATGAGGTGTGAAAAAGTCTTAACTCTCCACAATGAAATGCCTGACCCCTATTCGAGCACTAAATGTCGTTCAATCAAATAAACTAATTAGTCTGATGAAACGTCCAGCAGGGTTTCGCTTAGTAATAATAATAATAATAATAATAATAATAATAATAATAATATAGAATAGTTCCGAATCGCGTAAAACTAGGGAGAGAACACTCTTTTACTGCAATTCGTTAAAGTTTGATACGTGCATTATATTTTCCTCTTATAATTATTTGACTGTTACTGCACTAAATATAATTTGTTTTCTCCTAGACGTTAATAATGCTGTATTGTCTAGGACCACATGTATCCTTCCGTAGCTTATTTAAAGCTAACTTTTGTGTCAGGTGTTTTTTTTTTTTTTTTTTTTTTTTTTTTTTTTTGGAGTATTCTACTATTTACAACATGCTTTACTTCACGGCTGAATTATGAATAGAATATAGTGACACGACTATACAACAATTTATATATTACTACATTTGGCATAATTTTTAACCTACTAGTAATTTTATTATTCTACGCAGGCTTCTTATCCATCTTATCCTTATTCTTCATTACTATCCTTTGCACTTGTTTTGATGATTTTAATTTCCTTTTCCGACATAAAACCAAAACCAAACCCCATGGCACTACAGCCCCTGAAGGGCGTTGGCCTACCAAGCGACCGCTGCTCAGCCCGGAGGCCTGCAGAATACCAGGTGTCGTGTGGTCAGCACGACGAATCCTCTCGGCCGTTATTCTTGGTTTTCTAGACCGGGGCCGCTATCTCACCGTCAGATAGCTCCTCAATTCTAGTCACGTAGGCTGAGTAGATCTCGAACCAGGCCTCAGGTCCAGGTAGAAATCCCTGACCTTGCACGGAATCGAACCCGGGGCCTCCGGGTAAGAGGCAAGCACGCTATCCCTATACCACGGGCCGGCCCTTTTCCCACATACTTTTTAAAATACAAGATAATTTTGCCTTTCTTCACGGTGTAACCCACTCTTTATTTAATACTTGCAGTTACCCGCGGCTTCTCTCGCGTGGATTTCGTAATTTGATAAAAGTAAATCCTTCCTCGGCATTGTACTAAACTATTATCTGAAAATCCCTAAAGTATATAAACTAACTGTACACGTGAGAACGTCTTCTCTCAAGTAAGAAAATTTTCTTTTTAAAGGAGATTATAAATACCTATTTCCGCATCTGTAACCTCATTAGGTTTTGAGACGTAAGTATCCCAATAAAAAGAATTCAACTCTCTTATCAGCTATTTCTCCACCCTTCCACCCCCCATTTTCCGAAAACAAAAAGAGACATGTTTCTTTATTTTCAAAGGACTTTCCAAGTACCTAGTTCCATGTCTGTAACATTTTAAGTTTTTGACATACAATACACTGTAGATATTCCGGTACTCATTCTAAAAATTCATTTGCTTTTCTCAATTCTTTTCAGCCCCTTAAGTGGTTTTCCGAAAACAAAAGCATACGTGTTCCTTTATTTCTAAAGGAGATTCCAAAAGTTTTTACGTCTGAAACATCTTCAGTTTTTGAGATATACGCATGCTCATAAAAAGTTCAACTTTTTGATCACTTCTTTCCACCCACCCACCTCCCTCCTTAAGTGATTTTTTCGGAAACAAAAGAATAGGTGTTTATGATTAAAGAGATTCCAAAATACCAAATATCACGACTGCAAAATCTTCAGTTTTAGAGATATTTGTATCCACATGAAAATAATTCAACTCCTACTCCCCCCTTAAGTTGATTTCCCACCACCAAAATTCATGTTTTTATTTTTCTAGGAGATTCCAAATACCCATTTTCACGTCTGTAACATCTGTAGGTTTTTTATACATAAGTATCCTCATACGAATAATTCAACTAATGTTTCAATCCTTTCATCCCCCCTTAAGTGGATTTTCCGAAAACAAAGAATGCTTATTTCTTTCTTTTTAAAGGTGACTCCAAATACCAATTACTACGTCTGTAACATTTTCAGTTTTTGATATATCGGTATCCTAATAAAAATAAATCCACTATTCAGTCCCTTTTACCCGCATGTTTAGTGGTTTTTCCAAAAACAAACACCACCTGTTTATTATTTGTAAAATTTTAAAAATACCAATTTTCACATGTGTAACATGTCAAGTTTTTGAGATATACTGTAGATATGTTCATCTTCAAATTTCACGCCAACGCACGTTTAAGTCCTTTTTACCTCCCCCACCCACCCCACCCCGCTAAGTGTTTTTCCGAAAAAAATATTTCACATTTCTTTACTTCTAAAAGGGATTATAAATACCAATTCACTTCTGTAACGTGTTAAGATTTTGAAATATGCTCAGGGATTATGTGTCCCAATTTTGGTTGGCAGCTATGCCAAAAACGTAATGCATAATCTCGCTGCTGTAGAATCCTGGAGCTGACGTTGCCATGGTTACGGCAGTTCATTTCTTTACCGATTCCTAGAGCAGGGGTAGTGTGGTGCCAATATCTCCATAACGGTTGGTTTTAGGGTCTTAAAACATGGTTTTTGCCCCTGTAGGGCTTGCCGAGTTTTGTTCTTTGCGTCAAGGGGCTTATAATCAGTTTTGACTCGTCCTTGTTCGACAAATTCGATATTTCACCTATTCATTTTATATGTCCCCCAGTCGCACCCTATCTCGAATTGTCTTGATAAAAATATACAGCCAATATCCCTCAGGGATTATCATATATATTCAGTAGTATAGATCCCATTTGCGGTACTCAGAAGTAACCGATCGTGACAAAAGAGCATTCTAAAGGAAGAGAATAGACATTAGCAATGACGAATTGCACTCTAATTTCATAAATATCGATAATTTCGTTCAAAAATGAGTGAAAAAATTGTACGAAGGGTGCGATTTGCAAATTCTGTTGCTGTAGGAAAATACGTGCCATCATTGCCGTCCACTTCACATTTTGGCCGCTGGGACGCCTGTTTATGTCATAATTTAAGAAAATAATGATAATAAAACCTAAAATTACTTGCGGAACATTCGTCAGTATAATAATGCACTTGCATTTGCTTCCGTTCAAGTGGGTACCATAAATGTTAAAAAATCAAAGTAGAGCTGTGTAATATTGTACTGATCTGTATATTCCTTAGTTCACCAGGTAGCTACTGCACTACATTCTTTATGAACATGCAAGATTTCTCGCACAGGTACCCTTGTGTGTACCGATTTTGGTTGGCAGCTATGCCCAAACGTACATGGCTAATCTCGCTGCTGTAGAATCCTGGAGCTGACGTTGCCATGGTTATCGACAGTTCATTTCTTTATCCGATTCCTAGAGCAGGGGTAGTGTGGTGCTAATATATCCATAACGGTTCGCTTTAGGGCCTTAAAACATAGTTTTGGGGCCCAAATGGCTTACGAATTTTGTTCTTTGCGTCAAGGGGCTTAAAATGAGCTTCGTCTCGTCCTTGTACGAAAAATTCTATATTTCGCCTATATTAGCCAATTTTATTTTTATGTCTCCCTCGTCACCGCCCCCCGCTCGATTTTTTGAAATTAAATTTTAGCCTATAAATTTCAGAGTTAATATTTCCTTCTATTAGTGAAAGAATTTTTATAATCGGTCCAGTAGTTTCTGAGAATACCCTCCAGATATACATAAGCTAACAAAATTCGCACTCTCTCTTTATTATATTAAATATATTTTATAGTTTTTAGCAACTGTATATAATTCTCTCTCTCTCTTTCTATTTTTGTTTTATATTCACTTCCCAGATATTCCAATCCCAGTTATTATTATTATTATTATTATTATTATTATTATTATTATTATTATTATTATTATTATTATTATTATTATTATTATTATTATTATTATACCTAGGTAGTTCGTTAAGGTCCTCTCAATTGCTAAACTCTTCAAGAGAATTCGGAATGTCGAAATTCTGTTGTAATAAGAGTTCTTGTACATGCCGTTAAACCTACTGATACGAAGCTGGCGTAAATTTTACCACCTACTAACACAGAACTGACTTGGGATTGAAACTGCCAGCTTTCATTACACTAGAACTCACATTCATGTTCAATCATAATACAATATTTTTGAATTAGAATGTTTCAGAATATACTATAAAACTACTTAGGGGTGCAGAAATTCAATGTTCTGTCATCTGACCTGCTCAGTCTGGCACATTTTAGTTTTAATTGTTATTTTAAATGTGAAAGTTTTAAAATTATTTTTGGAATATTGCCAGTTACTGTCATATCCTCGCTATATATTTTCATTCACATGTTGTGTGATTGAACATTTTATGCGTTGGTAGTAACGCAATTAAATTAAATGTGTAGAGTGGCAACTTACTGCAATTATATCCTAATGTGTGTACAGTAAAAACGTGTGAATGTACAGACTGTATTTTGATTTATTATTCTGTAAATGACATTCGGAATATGCACGCACGATTACAAAAAATAATTAATTTTTATAGTCCTCACAGTTTAGAGGTGACAGAGAAATTTGACGATCATGAGAAAATGAAATCCTGATCATGAATCATTATGCATAATACCGTTTCTTAAGCTTACCTGCCCTCCTTCAGTATTTTAATGTCATCCATTGTGGCAACATACCGAGCAAGTGGCTGCGCGGTTTGGGTCGCGTAGCTAACAGCTTGCATTCGGGAGATAGGGTGTTCGAACTCAACTATTGACATCCCTGAAGATGGTTTTCAGTGGTTTCCTATTTTCACACCAGGCAAATGCTGGGGATGTACCTTAAGCCCGCGGTCACTTCCTTCCCACTCCTAGCCTATTCCTACCCCATCGTCGCTGTAAGACCTACCTGTATCGGTGCGACGTAAAGCAAAGTGTAAAAATGAAATTAAAATGTACGAAGATATTTGTATAATTGGTTACCCTTTACCTTTGTACTCATCTACTGTAGCCAGAATGTAAATCTCTCTGTGTAACAACACGAAGTACGTCAATCTGCTTATTATTTCTTGAAATATCAGATCGTCTTTCACTGTTAACGCGTCTAGAAATCTCCTTGCTAATACTTTGTTCAGAAATAAAGAAAATACGCTGGGATGTATGGACAAGAACTAGATAGACTTGATGATATTACATTTATTGCCTGATGATTAGGCAGCGATTTACAAATCAATAGTGCCAATGAAATTCCGAATGATGCTGAATAAATTTTTTTAAAAATGTAGCAAATGAACAAGGAAATAAATAAATAAATAAATAAATAAATAAATAAATAAATAAATAAATAAATAAATAAATAAATGAATAAATGAATAAATGAATAAATAAATAAATAAATAAATAAATAAACAAATAAATAAATAAATAAATAAATAAATAAATAAATAAATAAATAAATAAATAAATAAATAAATAAATAAATAAATAAATAAATAAATAAATAAATAAATAAATAAATAAATAAATAAATAAATAAATAAATAAATAAATAAATAAATAAATAAATAAATAAATAAATAAATAAATAAATAAATAAATAAATAAATAAATAAATAAATAAAGAAAGAAAGAAAGAAAGAAAGAAAGAAAGAAAGAAAGAAATGAAGAAAGAAAAATGTTATAAGAAGAACAAATTTAAGGGAAGGTTCAAAGGTTGTTTCGTACGGACTAAAAGAAGAGTGTGAATGAAACACATTTGATGAAGAGAAGATAACCGCAAGGAATTAAATTAGTTGTGCTGCTGGAGAGAGGAAGAAAGATCAAATAGAAATTAATGGATACTTAAGGAAATACTAGACCTAATTGAACAAAACACATAAATTCCAAATGTACACAACAGTCTAAATTTTATAAACGGAAAGCTCAAGAGGATTAGTGGAAAGGTAGACTAGATATTGTATACAAGAAAATAAAAGAAAATGTTTGAGGTTAAGTACATGATCAGAAAGAGAACTGTTTCTAATAAAAGAAGAAAAGGCACAAGTCTGATACACGCACATTTAGTGACTGTGTCAAAGGAAATGTGTACATCGAGAACAGAATGTAGACGACGACAAAATTAAATACCCAGTTTTGACATCAGAATCTATGTAACGAACAAGAAACCTGAATTTGAGAATATATCCTCAAAATTACTGATAACTCCTGAGAGAAGTAGATAGTCAAAACGCTATTCCAATTTAGTATGCAAGATATACAGGATGAATCACCTAAACGTTGCATACCAAATATTTCTGAAATAGAAGGTGCTGTTGATGCGCTGATTTCACATAAATATAGTGTAAATAAGGGCTCATAATTGTAGCCCGTACACAGAATTTGATAACTGTTAAAATTAGCGTTTTCAAATGTGACAACGCCTCTTGACATTAGCACACTAACCTAGAGTAAATTAGAATGTCAATGGTGTTTTTCAGGAATCTAGTACAAGTAGTGTACGAACTATCGTTGGCAAATTGTAAGTACCGACAGTTGACTGCTCTATGTGTCAGCACTAACGTAAGGAAAAGTTATTAAAAAGTTCTTTGCATTCTGAAGGAGAAAGAAAATTGGCCATCAAAGGTTCTGTTTAAAATGGTGACCACAATCTTCAGTACAATCTTACAGTCTGCCATGTAAAGATATGTCCACACGTTCTAGTATTTCATCAGAAATTTCAGCGCAGGCATCACAGTAGTAATATAGGCATTGACCCATTTGAGAAATGTACTGTAGGTTCCTAAAATAATACATATTCTAATAATTATTAAAAATCTATGTACAGTATATACTACAATTATGAACCCTTGGTTACACTTCATTTCTGTGAAAACAAGCACATCAAATACCTTCCATTTCAGAATTATTTCGGGTGCACGTTTTAAGTTATTCACCGTATATAGGACAAGTGAAATTTCATCGGATTTTGGAATGAATCTTGTTGTCTCACCAAAGAATTCAGGTGCTGTCAAATATGAAAACTATTGTACCAATAGTTTAATATCCCGTGTGTGTACTATTTTAACACGCTTAATTTAGACAGGAGATTTTCAGTATGAGCCAGGTAACTGAAAAACGCTATGAGAGGAATAGAGGGTTATGTTCGTTTCGGAGATCTAGAGAATGACTGTGACAGTACCGAAGGAAAAATTGTTTGCCGTAATGGAGGACTATGGAAATAATGGGAGATTATTGAAAGCAATAAAAGGTATTTATGTCGACAATTGGGCTGCGGTAAAAATTGATGGTAGAATGAGTTATTGGTCCGAGGTATTTACAGAGGGTTAGACAAGGCTGTAATCTTTCACGTGTGCTGTTCATAATTTACATGGACCATCTACTTAAATATCTAAAGTGACACAGAGTGATTCAGTTGGATGGAATTGGTCTTAATGGCAGATTATGCTGAAAGCCAGTTGTCTACTATCCTGGAACTTGGATCACCACGATTTTTACGATTTGTCTTGGAGGGATGTGTAGAGGTATGGATAGTTTGCAAAAGCCAAGATACGGATGTGATAAATATGTTGGATTAGATTTAGAATGCAATATGGTGTAAAATTGAAGATATTAGTGAAGGATACGGTGGCCTAGAGAGCTTCATCCAATCAGCCTATGGAGCTGATGACCAAAATAACAAAGGCAAGAGCAAAACTGTTATCTAGATATTACGTATTTAGTGAACGCACTCCATCTATATGAAGAAACATAAATCAGCGCGGTGTTATTCAGGACGTTGGAACATAATAATTATGTTTGCACAATAGGATCTCACTCCTCTTTGCACATATTGTAGGTTGTCATTAATTTAGTTCCGGGAACACTGGCTGCTTGGGAACTGTTTTGTGAGAAATTCGGTGGCATCCAACAGGTGGATGTATGAGGAACCCCACTGGTTGCGGCTCTGAAGTACGTGAGATTAATTTCCGAGCGCTTTTGAATTTAACTTCAGATAGAATTTCAGCGATAAAACTTGCTCAATTTACTATTAATAGCATAGTCTCTACTTTAGCGTCACAAACTAACTTTTAGTTTAGATCGCCTAACACGATTCTCTCTTTTGTCGTTGTGTAACTTTCGAGGATATCTTTATAAATCACTGGGCGGCACATGTCAGTGGCTAAAGCTAATAATGCACATCAGCTCATCGTTTCGACCTCATCGGTTTGACCAGATAATGTTCAAATCAAAGATGGTAACATGTATGGGATTGGTTCCTCATTTTCCTAATTTATTCCATATTTCCCTGAATTTCTATAAATAAGCCGTTAATGTAATGAGGATGAGGATGATGATGATTTCATTGCTTTAAATCTTCGTCCAAGTATGTTACGTTTGAGTCGGAAGAAATGAATACCGAGCTGTCACTTAAGTGCGACCAGTATCCAGACTTCCGGAGATAGTGGGTTTGAACCCCACTCTCAGCAGTCCTGAAGATGGTTTTCCGTGGTTTCCCATTTTCACACCAGACAAATGCTGGGATGTACATTAATTACGGCCACGGCCGCTTCCTTCCCATTCCTAGCCCTTTCCTGTCCCATCGTCGCCATAAGACTTATGTGTAGGTGCGACGTAAAGCAACTTGTAAAAAAATGAATATATAGGTTTCCTACAGGGCTTCTTGTTTTCATTTGTTCATCCTATTCAATTTCCCAGTCATTGGATCCAGGATTTATGAAGTAAGAGGAATTAATTAATCATTATTAATCTACATTTGAGACTGTTACCAAGGTTGCAGATTCCCTATCAATTGAATACCTAAAAACCAAACCAAACCCCATGGCACTACAGCCCTTGAAGGGCCTTGGCCTACCAGGCGACCGCTGCTCAGCCCGAAGGCCTGCAGATTACGAGGTGTCGTGTGGTCAGCACGACGAATCCTCTCGGCCGTTATTCTTGGCTTTCTAGACCGGGGCCGCTATCTCACCGTCAGTAGCTCCTCAATTCTAATCACGGAGGCTGAGTGGACCTCGAACCAGCCCTCAGGTCCAGGTAAAAATCCCTGACCTGGCCGGGAATCGAACCCGGGGCCTCCGGGTAAGAGACAGGCACGCTACCCCTACACAACGGGGCTGGCAATTGAATACCTAGTCTTTTCTAAATAATTTTATAGATTTATGAACAAATCCCTTGATAAATTATTCCAATCCCTAACTTGTCCTATAAACGATTACTTGCCCCAGTATATCAACTTGAATTTCTACCTTATCTTCATATTATGATATTCCCTAACTTTTAAATCTTCAATCATGTTTATACTTCTAATAACGTTATCCCAATCCACCTCTCCACTGATAGCTCGGAACATGTCGCTTAATCGAGCAGCTCGCCTCCCTACTACTAGGTGTTTCCAGTTAAAAGTTTGCAATATCTTCGAAACCCAATTTTTCTGTCGGAGATCAGCGAGGAATAATTGTTTTCGTCTTCTTTATCTGTTTATCCTCCAGGGTCGGTTTTTCCCTCGGACTCAGCGAGAGATCCCACCTCTACCGGCTCAAGGGCAGTGTCCTGGAGCTTCAGACTCTGGGTCGGAGGATACAACTGGGAAGGATGACCAGTACCTTGCCCAGACGGCCTCACCTGCTATGCTGAACAGCGGCCTTGCGAGGCGATGGGGAGATTGGAAAGGATAGACAAGGAAGAGGGAAGGAAGTGGCCGTGGCCTTAAGATAGGTACTATCCCGGTATTTGCCTGGAGGATAAGTGGGAAACCACGGGAAACCACTTCCAGTATGGCTATGGGGGGAATCGAACCCACCTCTATTCAGTTGACCCCCCGAGGCTGAGTGGACCCCGTTCGAGCCCTCGTACCACTTTTCAAATTTCGTGGCAGAGCCGGGAATTAAATCCGGGCCTCCGGGGGTGACAGCTAATCACACTAACCACTACACCACAGAGGCGGACGGAATAATTTTTACCTATAGAAATATTTCCTAACTGGATCACAAAGATGATGGGCAAAAACACCTATGAACATTAGACTCTTTCTAGACCTGTTGATGATATTAGGATCGTAAAGAAGCAAGAGATTAGTCAAAAAGCTCGGATACCGGCCGAGTTGACCGTGCGGTTAGGGGCGCTCAGCTGTTAGCTTGCCTCTGGGAGATAGTGAGTTCGAACCCCTCTGTCGGCTGTTCTGAAGGGGGTTTTCCGTAGTTTTCCCATTTTCACACCAAGAAAATGCTGGGTCTGTACCTTAATTACGGCCACGGCCGCTTCCTTCGCACTCCTAACCCATCGTCGCCGTGAGACCTATCTGTGTCGGTGTGACGTAAAATATATTGTAAGAAAAAAAACGCTCGGATAAGAACATTAATATAAGTGTGTTTAAATATTCCTGGAAAGAAAGCCAGACTCAACCGAGATACTATGATTTTATCATATTCTCACAAGCTATGAGCCCCAGTAAGATTCAGCCAGTAATAAACACTTGATAAAGCCAGTGACCATACCACTGATCGTGAGATATCACGCCCCGTTTCTTAAAATCGACAGTAGTTAAAGGGACCTTAAATAATTAGCATTGTTGAGTCTTGCACATGTTATTACTAAACATTCATTTTGAATTGTCACAAAACACATGCTACGTGCGGAATCACAGTAACTTAAATTTTACAACTTCCCACGTTAACAAAGCACTAAACAGGATTTGAGTTCGCACGATATTTACAAAATTCTTCAGTCTCTTGATACAAACTACAGAATATTTCTGGGAAGGGGCTCTGAGGTTTACCAGTATTACGTTCTAATCTTCAATTTACTATTTCAAAACCAAAAATATCCACAGTTTGTAAAGTTCTCTGGTGTTCCTATTACATTACGTGAATGGTCAGCCCTACTTATGCAAGGTATATTTTACATTCATCTGTCCAACTTTCCTCTTTTTGAACTTCTTATTTAGCAGATAGAAAGAATGTCATCCGTGTTTAACGTTTACTCTTGCTTGCTTGTTCTTATTAGCATTGTGTCCGCCACATAGCCAAACTTTTATCCTCCTAATCTCCAGTGATACCCATCCACCTTTCCTCATCATTCTTGCCACACTACCTGTAATAATGAATTCATTAAGGATGAATCTTCCTATCTTTCTACATACTACGTCTAATTCACTACCAAGTCCTCCCTGATATTTATTTATTTTGCTTCGGAAAGGTTCAGGTATGGGCAGCATTAGTAAAACATTTCATTACATACAACTTAAGCTACCATTGCTCAATGGTAGAACAACCGATGCGAAATTGGGAGGCTGTGGGCTCGGATCCCACTCGTGTCCGGTTGGCAATTTTCGTTCTGTACTTAACATACCTTCAACACGTACTATATGTATGTAACTCGACCTAATAGGTTGGAAGTCAATTTCGAATACTTATAATTGATTTGAGTCCTAGAAACAACGAATTATAAAAAAAGTTATATCCAGTAAAATAAAGGAAATATTGCATGGAGTTTGACGTGAATTAAAAAAAATGACTATAAGGAATTACGTCTTTACATGGAGGACTAGAAGGGTATCCCGTGATTCATAATCTCGTTCTCAAATCCTTCATACCGGACGAGTTGGCCGTGCGCGTAGAGGCGCGCGGCTGTGAGCTTGCATCCGGGAGATAGTAGGTTCGAATCCCACTATCGGCAGCCCTGAAAATGGTTTTCCGTGGTTTCCCATTTTCACACCAGGCAAATGCTGGGGCTGTACCTTAATTAAGGCCACGGCCGCTTCCTTCCAACTCCTAGGCCTTTCCTATTCCATCGTCGCCATAAGACCTATCTGTGTCGGTGCGACGTAAAGCCCCTTGCAAAAAAAAAAAATCCTTCATAACACGTCCATTGAGTGATGACGGTGATTGATTTAGAAAGCGATTTCTCAGGTAGCCAGCTGTTCATGTGCCGGGCTGAGTGGCTCAGACGGTTAAGGCGCTGGCCTTCTGACCCCAGCGTGGCAGTTTCGATCCAGGCGCATTCCGGTGGTATTTGAAGGTGCTCAAATACGTCAACCTCGTGTTGGTAGATTTCATGGCACGTAAAAGAACTCTTGCGGGACTAAATTCTGGCAGCTTGGCGTCTCCGAAAACCGAAAAAGTAGTTCGTGAGGCGTAAAGCATATAACATTATTATTATTATTATTATTATTATTATTATTATTATTATTATTATTATTAACAATAATTCGTACGATATCAGCTACCGTGCGCATACATTTCATTTGACGCGATCTATGCTATCTGCTCGTCAATTTTAACAATCCGTTTTACTCAACCAGATCTCTGTTGGGTGACCTATAGGTGATTTTTAATTAATCTTGTCGAATAAAATCCAAATGTGCCGCCTCTGTGGTGTAGTGGTTAGTGTGATTAGCTGCCAACCCCGGAGGTTCTGCCATGAAATTTGAAAAGTGGTACGAGGGCTGGAACGGGGTCCACTCAGCCTCGGAAGGTCAACTGAGTAGAGGTGGGTTCGATTCCTACCTCAACTATCCTAGTAGTGGTTTTCCGTGGTTTCCCAGTTCTCCATGCAAATCCCGGGATAGTACCTAGATTAAGAACACGGCCGCTTCCTTCCCTCTTCCTTGTCTATCCCTTCCAATCTTCCCATCCCCCACAAGGCCGTTGTTCAGCATAGCAGGTGAGGTCGCCTGGGCGATGTACTGGTCATCCTCCCCAGGTGTATCCCCGACCCAATGTCTCACGCTCCAGGACACTTCCCTTGAGGCGGTAGAGTAGGAATCCCCCGCTGAGTCCGAGAGAAAAGCCATCCCTGGAGGGTTCGGCTCGCCGGATGCAGGTTTTTTGATTTGACGCCCTGCGCTTCGTGATGAGGATGAAATGATGATGATGAAGGCACCTACACCCAGCCTCAGTGCCAGAGAAATTAACCAATCAAGGTTAAAATTATCTACCCTGCCGGGAATCGAACCAGGCTCCCCTGTGACCAAAGTCCAGCACGCTAACCATTTAGCCATGGAGCCGGACATCACAAACGTTAATTTTATCTCAGTCAAAAGCAAAATCCTTCAATGTGGCAAATCATTCACTACAGTGATATTTATATAGCGTGGTGAACCAATATGCGTGCTCCAAAAGTGATATCAGACTTAATCTTCCAAACTTAAGTAATACGATGAGGAAACTAAAAGTTCTACTTGCGTAAGCCTTTCATGGAATATTTTTGGGCTAAGAACACTAATTGTTGTACAATGAATGTATCGTTCCTTATTTTGGTAGACTTTTATGTGAGCAATTTATAACAGGTAAACTGATTCGTTTTGGTTTTAAAGTAAGGTGTTTAAACACTCCCGACGCGTAGACCTATCTAATATATTTTGAAGTACACCAGAGGAAAAATTCCAAATAGAATGCCCATTATGCAGGATATTTTATACTCAGCACCCCTTGTTACAATAGTGGATAACCTACGACCTGATCTCAAAAATCTACATTTTAATGTATATTTGCTAATCTCTTCATCAGAATGGATTGTGTATTGATATGAGTTTCATCGATATGACCTATCATTAGATAAAATATAAATTAATTTCTTCATAAAACAAAAAACTTTTGATAATTTACAGTCTCCTAAATATAATCCCAAACAGAAACACGAATCATTTTGACCGAGCTCGATAGCTACAGTCGCTTAAGTGCGGCCAGTATCCAGTATTCGGGAGATAGTAGGTTCGAACCCCACTGTCGGCAGCCCTGAAAATGGTTTTCCGTGGTTTCCCATTTTCACACCAGCAAATGCTGGGGCTGTACCTTAATTAAGGCCACGGCCACATCCTTCCCACTCCCGGCCCTTCCCTGTCCCATAAGACCTATCTGTGTCGGCGCGACGTAAAGCAAAAAAAAAACCACAATTATTTTTCGAGGTGCTAATGGTGCTCCACACATAGCAATGGCAAACAAAGGTATTATAATATGTATGTTGGGTATTCAGCCCAAAGGCTGGTTTGATTCTCAAAAGCTCCACCATCAGCCGTCATTGATGGCCTAGGCGTCTCTGAAGAGGCATTCTAGGGATATGAGGAGTGAGTTTCCACGTTGCTTTCCTCACCAAGCCAGAAGTTGCTATTACATGCCAGTATGCCAAGCTCACTAAAACGCAGGCACCAACACACCCTATAATCAAAATTTTTTACACCATTCATAACAGGGACTGGCTACACAAGGAATGGTATTACTAGCATCGCTCATACCACAGTCACTTTCATACCGCCAAACCCAAGGATAACTGAGACAGTTCAGTGAAAGTAACCGATTGGTCTAGCCTGTAGCAGAGGACACAATGCAGGTGAACACTAGGTCTCACCAGCACAGGCAACATGCACATTAAACAGTTAGAAAAGAAATTATAGGAAAAGGGCAGTACATACACCAAATGTAGAATAACATCACATTTCTGAAAGGAAATTAAAATGACAGCGCTAGGCCTACCACCCAGCGTGGCATATATGGCATCACCTGTATACTCGTATTTAGAAAGTGTTGAGTATAAAAATAGATTTTTCTAGACTCTGAACAAACATATTTAAAAATGTAGTGAATATAATTTGAATCTAAAACAAAAAATGAAACATCAACTGCTTGGTGAACATGTTACACAGGAAACTGGAGTGATTTTATATTGGTATTCATTGTAGTAATTTTGTAACGGTACAAATCAGTCTGACTTGAAAAGGATAACGGATGTTCATATTTCCTGTCAGTATTAGCAATTAAGCAAGTGAGCTGCTTTGTAGTAGCTCATCCCTAAGTTACAAGGTTATGAGTAAACCCTGGATTTTAAGGCAATAATGGGTTATAATGCAAACTACGAGGGTGAAACAAAAAGTAAGGTACACTAGCTCGCTGCGAGAGCACGCTGTGTGTCGTGACCGTGGCCAATGCAGAGCAAGCTAACACGTCCGGTAGGAAGGTTGGTGTGGTGTCCCATCGTGTTGTGTGTGCAAAGCAGGCTATGCTCAATGACGCGTCAATTAGATATTCATTCCATATTGGAGGGGCGTACAACGATCATATTTCTATGGGCTATACGGCTCAACTGCACAGACATTCATCGTGAAATCACTGCCGTATATGGTGAGCGTGCAATTTCTCGCCCAGGTTTGCAAAGTGGTGTAAGAAATTTGACGCCCGACGAACGGATCTCACGGACGAATATCGCGAAGGCAGGTCCGCAACATCCAGTACCGTTGCAAATGTTGACCGTGTGGATGGGATCATTAGAGAGAATCGGCGCATAACACTCAAGGAAATTGCCAGCATGCTGAATATTTCGTATAGCAGTGTGTTCTCCGTTATCCACCAGCACCATGGATTTCGTAAACTATGTCAAAGATGGGTTCCAGGTTTGCTCACCGATTTTCTCAATGGACAAGGTTTCCAATAGTCGCAGGCATTTTTGGAATGGTATTCTGTGGAGGGCAACGAGTTTCTGCGGCGAATGATCACAGGGGATGAAACGTGGGTACCACTACACCCCCCAAACTAAGAGAACATCGATGGAATGGGTGCACACATCACCACTACGAAAGAAGGCCAAGGCCCAACCTTCAGCAGGAAAGGTACGCGTAATGGCGACAGTGCTCTTTGACATGGAGGGTGTGGTGCACGTGGACTTTATGCCGAAAAGCACGGCAATCAACGCGGATTCGTATTGCCAAAAGTTGACCGGTTGCATAAGGAAAGTAAAGAAAAGCGGCGGGCAAATTTAGCGCCAGTGTGAGTCTTTTGCACGACATCACAGCACCTTACACGGCCCGCCAAATATCCGAACTGCTGCAGCGATTCAAGTGGGAGGTTTAGCAACATCCTCCATACAGTCTAGACTTAGCGCCATGCGATTATCATGTGTTTGGTAAGCTGAAAACGGATAGCGGTGGACGACGATTCCCAAACGATGAGGAAGTAAAAGCTGCTGTCTCCAGGTGGTTACATAGCGCTGGATGTGATCTCTACGCGTGTGGAATCGGAAAGTTGGTTGACCGTTCCGAGAAATGTTTGCATTCTCTTGGGGATTTTGTGGAAAAGTGAACTTGTATTTTATGTTGTCATAGCCGTGTTGCCTATGTGTAGGTGGATTCATTAATGCCCATAACTTGGAAGTGTAACTTACATTTTGATTCGTCCTCGTTATTTGGTTATTACTAGGGTTCGGAAGACCGAGATCGATAGCTGCAGTCGCTTAAGTGCGGCCAGTATCCAGTATTCGGGAGATAGTGGGTTCGAACCCCACTGTCGGCAGCCCTGAAAATGGTTTTCAGTGGTTTCCCATTTTCACATCAGGAAAATGCTGGGGCTGTACCTTAATTAAGGCCACAGCTGCTTCCTTCCCATTCCTAGCCCTTTCCTGTCCCATCGTCGCCATAAGACCTATCTGTGTCGGTACGACGTAAAGCCAACAGCAAGAAAGAAGGGTTCGGAAGTATATGACCTAAAGAAATACAAAAGCAACCAAATATGCTCTAAAACGTATGTAAATATGACCGAATAAAGTTGAAACATGACTTATGGAATTCAGTGATAGGTATTATACATGAGAGTATTTCTAACAGTACACGTCCAAAATACCAAAGAGTGATTAGTGATAATACATCAAACAGGTTCAGTTACGCAAATTGATAGAGCTACAGTAAGTTCAATCGTCCAACATGCATTCACATTAAATCGCTTTGCTGTCGCTATGTTTACTTCAGACGCTTTACAAAACAAAATTGTTCCATCAATACTGAAGATCTCTTCGCCGAACTCTTCCAAATAAGTTCTTAATTTCACATTTTCACTGCACTTCGCTTTAGGTTCACTGTACTACTAGAAGTGTGACCAATCTCTTGAAATTCATTGGTGGTGAAAGGGGAAGAAGGTTGTAACTGGACCCGTCGAGGATGAACTGGGCGAAAGAAAACATGGAATTTCCCTGTTTCTGAGCTAAATGCGTCTATTGAAATGACATCCTCCTCAGTGAGACGTCCTTATAACAACTCTTTCTCGGAATCATGTCTTCTACATCTGCAACTTACAATATTTGGTTTAGGGTTAAAAATGACACCTTAATTTACGCAAAAATGTTCAAGTTATAGCTAAATATGACCTTATCTCATTAAAATGAGCAAAAAGTGATCTAAACAATGAAAACAATAAAACATACTTTTATAAGTAACATAAAATTAAACGGAGTCAGGGACCCATCATTCACACCTATTTTTCAGATTTCTGAGCTCAGGAAAGAAATATAACTTTTCCTTAACATCCGAACCTTATTTATTAGGAACTGACGTCCAGCCCGCTCTTCCATAATGTAGCAAGAGTAACATAAATTCTAGGAGTTCCGATGGGCTAAACCCCTACGGTTTATGCAAAGCTCGTAGAATATCCGTTGTGCCAGCTGGGCAATACTTGCTACTCCACTCAGAAAGTTTGCGTTTTTTCCTAGTACGGCCTAAAAATCCGGGCTCTAGTTATGAGTTATTTTTAGAACATGGTAACTCCCTCACTCCACCGTTCACCCTGCATCAGGAGTCGGTCATTCGCATCGGAACATAACTGAATAACGTTGGATGCACATGTTAAATGAGAGACAGGCTCTTGACAGTACGGTGCCGGCAACGCGCACGATCCATCAACTGCAGCAGGAACTTTCGAGATACCAATTAATTTAGTGCACCAGGTGCCCATGAGGTAAGATGAAAGACGGAGGAGTATAGTAATTGGACTATTACAATTCATCTCCTGGACGAGTTGTTGCAAGACACATGCATGAAAAAATTAGCGTCGGCTTCCTACTGCTGGTTCCGTGGTTCAAATCCCAGCCACTCCATGTAAGATTTGTGGTGAACAATGCGGAGGCGGGACAGGTTTTTCTCCAGGTACTCCGGTTTTCCCTGTCATCTTTAATTCCAGCAAATTCTTAAAAATCATTTCATCTCTTAGTCATTAAGCATTGCCCCAGAGGAATTCGACCGACTTCGACAGCCGGCACAATTCCTATCCCCGCCACTAGATGGAGGGTGTCGATTTTTTACGAAAATTAACGTGATTCACACAACAGATGCAAAACTATGTAATCGCTAGAGCATGTTTTTAATAAGCCGGTTACACATCTCAAATATTACAAATATCCGTTTTATGAATA
The DNA here is from genome assembly GCF_040414725.1 of Anabrus simplex. NCBI lineage: Eukaryota > Metazoa > Arthropoda > Insecta > Orthoptera > Tettigoniidae > Anabrus > Anabrus simplex. The sequence continues at coordinate 189,445,098 of NC_090271.1, read as the reverse complement.
AATGATTTATAATAACCGTTCATTTTGCTTATATGTTTGCTCTTTTGGCCATTGTAAGGAAAAATTAATTCTCAATGCATATTTTGACGATTTTGGATTTAATAACGAATATCTGGACGTTTGTGATATGAGTTTTCTTCTGACTTTGGCACATATGGTAGTGTATTTTATAAATGTTGGTTTGCAGTATTTGGGACCGTTTTTCCACGTTATATTATGTCGACGGAGAGAGTGGATGAGAGACGAAGAAAAAGAGAATGTATTCCTGGCATTCTACCTGACAACCAAAGTTAGTATATGCTGTAGAGGTCATATAATCCAATTAGCCAAGCTCTTTCCTATCTGTTGCTTAAAGTAAACTTTGATGTAAGCCGGAAGGTCTCACGTCGACTGCTGTAATTCTTGGAAGTAAGGTGTCCCAGTATAAATTGCTATAAATGGAACCGTAAATTGTCAAATACTAAATGACGTCTTATTTTTTTGTCTACGTTAGACAAACAGAACAGAACTTGCCACAATTCGGTGACGCCGCGTTACTGAAATAACGGCTTACAAAACTTAGTTTTTCACTGAACCCTCTTTCGTTGTTATCGTGGAATTTTCTACCCAGAACTCTCACTCGTCACACGTCTGAGGCCAAAATAATTGAAAGGAAGGAGGCAGTTGGGAAGCAGCTCACTTGCGCGCTTCAGTTCAGATTGCAGTTTAGTGTTGGACTGTCTTGTGAAGTGTTATCATGCCGCCCATTTAAAGTGTAAGAAGAAACCTCGTGTCTAAATGGTTTGAGGAAAAGGAATTTCTAAGAACGGATGACTATGTAGGTTGTTGTGGTTGTTGTAATCAAGATCTTAGTATCCGTTCTTTCTTTTATTTTTCTTCAATAGTTTATTTTAAATCAGTAATTCTGTTAACACCTTATACTAGGCAGTAACCCACTTTATTAAATTTTACTATTTCTGGAAAATGCATCCCTAAACTTCAATGTTCAAAAATTTCACATATTGAAAAACTGAAACAACGGAAGGAAACCAAAACGGAATGCGTCCAAATATTTATTACTAAAACACAGCTAAGCCAGAGCTCAATCCATTTTTTATGGATTTATGTGATGCTCTAGTGGGGGCAAATATACCACTTAAAAAACTGGCACCGAGCTCGATAGCTGCAGTCGCTTAAGTGCGGCCAGTACCCAGTATTCGGGAGATAGTGGGTTCGAACTCCACTGTCGGCAGCCCTCAATATGGTTTTCCGTGGTTTCCCATTTTCACACCAGGCAAATGCTAGGGCTGTACCTTAATTAAGGCCACGGCCGCTTCCTTTCCACTCCTAGCCCTTTCCTGTCTCATTGTCGCCATAAGATCTATCTATGTCGGTGCGACGTAAAGCCAATAGCAAAAAAAAGGAAGAGAAGACAACTGGCAAATCTCGTACTGAAATCATTTTTGCAGAAGAGTACGAAATATGATATCCCTGATCCAGCAACCTTCAGAAAATATCATCTCCCAGTATCATATGCACATATAGTATGAGAAAAGAAACAGAAAAAAATGGTAGTAAGATGTATTTTAGTCTGAATTAAGAAGAATTATATTTTATACGACAACTCAAACTTCAAAAATGGCTGTAAGAAAAATGACATCATATCATCACAATACATGTTGTTACGAGAGGTGTATCTACAAATTCAAAAGTTAGCTGTAAACGTTCTGAGTTAGGAACATCAATTTGACAGTTTTAACAATGAAAAGTTACAGCATTTCAACTACTCTTTAAAGTGGAATATTCATTTTTATTTAGACTGATTATTTTTGGAAACGAGTCGGATAGAAGAAAGTTACCGTACAGCTAGACGAAAACGCTATCCTATTCTCCTTCTCAACAACAGTAAACGCAATGTCTAGAAATTCATCTTTCTGAGACACCGCACGATCTGTACAATGCTCTTATTTCGAATACGATGATACTGACTGGCTCAGTTCCTTTCGTTGTATTCCTTGAAAGAATGAAGTATTTTCTTTACTTCTTTTGAATGCTATTTGTATTCAGCCTTAACCGAGACGTTCGTCTTTGGTGATATTGAAGAAGGAGGGTTTGACAAAGGGATAAAGCTCCTGCCGTCTGTCCTGTGGAAGGCCTGTCACTCGACGACTTAAGGCAGCAAACAGAAATATCGGGAGAGTGGGTGGCTTTTAGCTTAGTACTCGGACAGTGTTCTGTAAGATAGAAACTGGCTTAGTACCGTACATTCCTTTTGAACTAATAACACACCAAGGCGTAGCTATAGATTTTATAAGATACTGCTCATCGTACTGAACAAGTTCAAAATTATATTTCACTATAATCATTCTGACACCAAAAAGCCTCCGTGGCTCAGACGGCAGAGCGCCAGCTTCTTACTGCTGGTTCCGTGGTTCAAATCCCAGCCACTCCATGTAAGATTTGTGCTGAACAATACGGAGGCGGGATAGGTTTTTCTCCAGGTACTCCGGTTTTCCCTGTCATCTTTAATTCCAGCAACACTCTCCAAAATAATTTCATCTGTTAGTCATTTCCCCGGAGGAATGCGACCGACTTCGACAGCCGGCACAATTCCTATCCCCGCCACTAGATGGAGCTTCATTCATTCCATTCCTGACCCGATCGAATAATTGGAAACAGGCTGTGAATTTTCCATGATTCTTATACCACTCACGCAACACATACATGTGTCTTGGTTCCTGTTCCTTCTCACTCCTTTGTAGATTATAATACTACTTCCCTGTTAGTTTTATGCAAGTAACTAGAAGTATTGAAGCCTCCGTGGCTCAGGCGGCAGCGCGTCGGCCTCTCACCGCTCGGTTCCGTTGTTCAAATCACGGTCACTCCATGTGAGATTTGTGTTGGACAAAACGGAGGCGGGACAGGTTTTTATCCGGGTGCTCCGGTTTTCCCTCTCATCTTTCATTCCAGCAACATACTCCACTATCATTTCATTTCATCTGTCGGTCATTAATCATTGTCCGAGAGGAGTGCGACAGCCTTCTGCAGCCGGTACAGTTTCCATCCTCGCCGCAAGATGGGGGCTTCATTCATTCCGTCCCTGGCCCGGTCACTGACTAGAAAACAGGTTATAGGTTTTCATTTTTGTTTCAACTAGAGGTATATTCTAGGAATCCGGTTTATTATGTGCTCATACTGCGTATCGGCACACTAACCGTGGTACTCATACTTACATTAATATGTTAGCAATAATAATCCATGTATATACCGCAGAAACCCTTTTTGACACTGTGTCGGAGATGAGGTGATATGAGTGGTGATAATTTTACGGCAGGATGCCGTTCATGATGCCAAACTCAGATGAAGAATTAATGAAGAAGAAATGAATTATGGTGAACGAAATAGGGTAAGAGGGTAGAAGGAATCGACTGTTGGCTATGAATAGGAACTGTACGAGAATTTTGCCGGGAAGTGAGGGTGAAAAATTGCGGAGGGCCGTTCTCGGGACAGCCGAAGGTGAGATTCGAACCATTTTCACGCTGAATAGCCGTAGTACGTTAACACGCGCGGCCACTCCGCATGGTAGGCCTATATTATCAATATTAATAACCCATAAATAGTCTGATTCCCAACATATTATTTACTTTCGCACTAACTGTAGAGCATCAGGAGCCCGCAGTTTGCTCTTTGACATTTCTACGCATATCTCGTTGTGGAAACTAATTCTTACTTTAATATTACGAACGTGTTTCTTATGTAACAATTTAAGAATTTTCCTGTGCTATACACCTTTCAAAATAATTCATCCTGTCTTTCCTAGACATCCAATTCTGTGTTAAATGTATGAATACCCATTGGTCCCAGTTCTTGATACGAGGTCGGGGATGAGGTGGGATGACTTGATATGGCATGCTTTTTTACGGCCGTAAGTATCTACTGACTCTAAGCTCAGCTGAGGAACTGATGAAGATGAACCGAATAATGGTGAATAAAATTTGTTCAGAAGGTGGAAGGTATTGACTGTGGCCTGTAAACATTAACTGTACCGGTATTTGCATTGAAGTGAAAATGAGAAACCACAGAAAATAGTTTTCATGACTCGTCTCTCAAATACAGAGCTTGGCTGCATAGCCGTGTGCGTTAACTCGCGCGGCCGTTTCGCTCGTTAATCATTAGATAATTGTATTAATTCACTTCACATACCGTTCTTCACTATCGATCTATCGATATAAAATGTTGACGTTGGATTCTTCAAATTCATCAGCTATGTGCATAACCATTTCGAAGAGATGGCAGGTGAGAGCTTAATTGAGGTACAACTTCAGCATTTGCATGGTGCGAATGGAAAACGATGGAAAACTATCTTCAGGGTGGAATTCTAACCCACAATTTCTGGAATCCAAGCTCACAGCTACGCGATCAGGACTACGAGGCCAACTCGCTCCAAATGAAAGAATCTGGTGTAGTTGTATATAGCAGTATCTCAGAAATCCGGAAAGATGCCTATCACCATATCTGATAGAATGAGGCGAATGAGGTGTAGGCTATGTAAGAAAACAGAGAGCGTGGAGTTAACAGCCGCCTGCATACAGGAAACGAATACCTCACCACTCCATCTACAAGTGTAAATACACTATATGGAAAGGTTCTGTATATCAAAGTTTAGAGTCCAGAAAAAGTATAATTTAGAATAACATAATGAAAGTTCAGGTTCATCAGGAATATTAATCAGCCACTGATAACGACGGAAATGAGTGCTGGTACGTATCATACTAATTATACCGCAGGCTTGTAATTAAACAAGTCGTACTTGAACATCATGATGTTTAGTTTCATTTTTCTCTACTCTCCTTCGCATCTGATTCCTAAATTTGTGTCATAGTAACATCCACGTAAACTCTTCCATTTTTGCCAATTTATTTGTCCTGAGTATATCATTCCTAAACTATTCCCTGTCCCCTGAAAACTATTCCCTGAAAATTGACTACATTCTCTTGTTCGCCACATAATCTACTATGTTTTATTGTTTTCATCTCTCTAGTCTGTATTTCTTATACAGAACCATTAGCTACCATCTCATTTCCGGAAGTCCATCTTTCTCATACCTTCTCTATCCTTACTCTCATATTTTGCCAAACTTAAGAAAACTTGTCTAATGTTCTTTTAGTTTATTGTCCTTTAGAATCCTTCGTTCTTCCATCTCCGTGACGCTCCCGGATATGCTTCTACGAAGCGACTCGCTTCCATTCTGAACTTCAATTAGGCAATCATTCATTTCTCTTCTCTTCCAATCCACACGCCCAATAATCTTATACATATTGCAATTACCACTCACGTATCATATTAAAAATGAATGTCACTTAACATCTCGTTACTCTAAAACCAATGTCTTACAAGTGTCTACTTATATACTTACGCATTTCCTAGAATCTCGTGAAAGGCTTGAAAGGATGGCCACTGTTGACTTACTGTCAATAAAAGGCACAGAAATGTAATCCGCCTCAGTAGCATAACGGTTATCCCTATTATGTCAGCCTCCGGGGCCCAGGTTCGATTTCCGGAACTACAGGCAATTGAAATGGCCGCAGGGCTAGTATCTGGCTGCTCACCTGCATTGGGGGTGTGCCTGAAAAGAGCTGCTCCACCTCAAGACGGGGACACACGTTTACCTTACATTTGTTTATACCAGATCTCGTGAAATCTCCGAAGTTGAGCAGTGCTGGGCGTGGTCACCATTTGGATGGGTAGCCCTCGTGATGTTTACGAGAGGAAGAGTGAGAATGAACTGGCCACCCTACCACGAGTAAACTTCGGCTCAACACGTCTAAACAACGACTCCTGGCTTAGCTGAGGACAGCGATTAAGTTACCAACGTCCAGGTTTGGGTAAGGAACTTCTTTTAAAATATTTTCAAGATAACGACATACAAGTTACTGGTACTCATTTACCGAACATTCTGTACATAGCTTTCAGTATGTCCTGCTCAAAGTCGGTAACGCCACAGTTCTCCCTTAATTACAGAAGTAGATCTGACTGCTCAGTTAGTGCCCGCGTGTAGCAGTGAACACCCAAACATAACACAGGCACCTTTCCGCCAACACTTACTTTGGACACAGTCTAGTTATCAAAAAGAGAAAGAGAAAATCGGAACTATAATGTCCAGAGATTGGTATCGATTTGCAACCTACAGGTACAGAGACTGTGAATGACATGTTTCAGTGACCGTGGTCAGCAAGAGCAAATGCATTTTTAATGAGCAGTGAAGGAGACGAGGTAAAGAGACAAGAATGAAATATGGTTTACCGGGGGATAAGCACCATTACGTAGCCCAAGTGGGCAACAAATCTTCATATTTTTACATGTATTTGCACGCAACACATTCCTTCTCTTGGCAAACAAACGAAAACTAGCGAGTTTACCAGGTTCTTCATATTTCCCTTATTTTCCATCAAAGCGAATAGCTGGCAAGTTTTCCTGCAAGCAAGTATACAGACAAGCCCTTCTTACGTAACACTATTCTGATCAATTCCACGTGGCGTCGCAAATACAATGGCTAGGATTCCAACAGAGACCGCGACACTGATCTATCACGCGATCAAAGTTCTCTTGTCTCCTAACATTTCACTAGACTAAGATTTCAGCAGAATTGCCCAGTCGTCCCGTGCAATGCTCATGAATATTGGTACTCATAGGCATTGTATAAACTTTGCAGCTAAATCACACATTGATTCTACTTGCGACAGAGATTTCTTTAATATTTTTCTTCCAGCAAGAAAGCAATCTTTCAGCTTTACATACATATTGAGGTCGTGAATGTAGACGCGGCATTTCCAGACTTGTATTGAATCTGAACAACAGAGACTTTTATTTTCATTTCAAAAATACCGTAAATACTGACCAGTATTCTACCCGCAGCCGCATTGATAAGAAGCCAGTGACGCCGTCACGTGTCTATCACAGCCCGTTCGTACATCTGAGAAGCATTCATGAAGCAACATACATGTCAACTGGGTACAAAGAAATAGCCTTAAGAGCAATCGTGTACCAGACCATCATCTGCATATTACGTTTATAATGGTTTGCGGAAGCTACAAGAAAACAAATAATCCTGCTTATTTATGTCCTCTCATTCGAGAATTCAAACAAGAACAAACATGTCCGTACTGGTAATTAACAACATGTTCATATTGCCAATCAAAGGACAAGCTTCATGATCATGTGGCCGGTATCGTAAGGTGGTTTTGGAATATTGTGATTTTTTATTCTTTTTTACAAGTTGTTTTGTGTCGCACCGACGCAGATAGATTTTATGGTGACGATGGGACAGGAAAGTGCTAAGAGTGGGAAGTAAGCAGCCGTGGCCTTAAGGTACAGACCCAGCATTTACGTGCTCTAAAATGGTAAACCACGGAGAACAATATTCGGGATACTGGCTGCACTTAAGCGACTGCAGTTATCAAGCTAGGTATATTGTGATTTAACCACCCGTGTAATTTTTTACAGCAACAATGTGTTATTTTTTTACGAGTTGCTTTACGTCGCACCGATAGAGATAGGTCTTACGGCGACGATAGAAGAGGAAAGGGATAGGAGTGGGATGGAGGCGGCCATGGCCTTATGTAAGGTACAGCCCCAGCATTTGCCTGGTGTGAAAATGGGAAACCACGGAAAACCATCTTCAGCGCTGCCGACAGTGGGATTCGGACCAACTGTTTCCCCAATAGTGAATACAGGCCGCACTTAAGCGACTGCAGCTATCGAGCTCGGTCAATACGTTACTAAGCTATTGTTTAACACATGAAATGTTTGTTACAAGTATGGGACATACTGAAGAAGAATATATTTTTGTAAAATACATTTCCATTGGTAGCCGGAAAGACGGAGTCAGGTACAAGTGAAAAGAGGTAACAAAAATTATTAGGAGTGCGGATAACATCAGGAATGTGAAGATGATAATTATTCAGAAAATAGGAGGATGGAAAGAAGGAGGAAAGGAAGGATTGGAGGAAGAAACTGTCCATGTTATTACCGAGGAGTATTATAAAACTGATGAAGAGGTATCTGCTGTGACGCTTTTAAACGTGATGTTTTAGTCTTAAATATCATATATTACAGCCCCCAGGAGCCCTCAGAGAGCCAAACCAAGTACACATCTGATAAAAGGTCTCTAAACTGAATTGCCAGAAGGAAACTGTAGTAGTTCTTTAAAAGCTCCTGATCTAGAATGGTATAAGTACATACGTTACTGATGGGCCCATATTTGAATCTGGAAACTAGGACATCCACGAACGCAAATGTGTTTGGAAGATGATGTTGGTTTTCATGTTTAAATGTAAGACACAATGTCATAATGTTGTTTGATAATCGTTCTGATCAAGAAATTCTGATAATACTTGAATAATCCTAACGATTCCTTTAAGCTATAAAAATAAACTAATTCAATTTCGTCTACTTCATTCTTAATATTGTGATAATTCAAAAGCGTGCATATTCGAAGAAAAGTAAACCACAAAAACAAACATGTCCCGTATCCTCAAGCAAAGTGAAACATTCCGAACATTTGACTCCGAAAATATAAATGATTTGATTTGCAGATATACACTGCTTCCGAACAGTTTTTATGACAACTACAGGATACAGTATTGTTTTATGGAATGATAACTTATGCAAAATGATATATTTGTCGTGTTTCCTGAAATTTCGGATTCCGTGGATATGTTTGTTTGTACGTTAATGCTCCTCATCTATGTATTTTGATGAACACTTCCTCTCCGAAGGGTAAGACCTAAGAAGTCTTTGGTATTCTCACCTTTCATGGTCCTTTCCATTCGTTAGGTAATAGTTTCATTTCTCCAGAATAAGAACTGTACCTGTGCTTCCATGAATATTATTAAGAGGAGCTGACAATCACTGTTTCTCCTCCTCAGAACAATAACCATTCTCCGAAAACTCAATAGCCAATAACATTATTATAACAATAATCATCATCACAATAATAACCTAGAAACTGACTTTCATTCCGATAAGTACATGAATGTAAAGGTGATTGATTTATGATATGACTCTAATATAAGATTGAGACCAAGTACACCATTTGTTTTCTTCTTCTTGCGGACAAGGATTAGGCCCAGTGACCTGTTCTACTTCAATCCATCTTTTCTCTGGTCTTCCAATATCTTTCTTGCCAGAAGGGCGGTAATGATATGCTATTTTTGCACGTATACTAGGATTCATAATATGTTCTACGGGATTGTTTTGCAATTAGTAATGGACTGAGAGTGAATGAAGGTGTCCTTAATTAAGGTGAAAATAGAAAATTACAGAAAATATTTTCAGGACTGGCGATGGTGGGATTTGAGATCACTGTCTCCCGAATACAAGCTAACAGCTAAGTGGACTGTACTACACAGTCAGCCCACTTAGTATTTCCATTTTGTCCTTTGCTTAACTGCTAAAATACGAGTTTCATTTGCTAATATAGGAGAACGTCCTCATTCCTAATTCTGTTTGTGTTCCTTAACCACCTCGTAGGCATTTAATTTCAGATGCTGTCGGCAGCCCTGAAAATGGTTTTCCGTGGTTTCCCATTTTCACACCAGGCAAATGCTGGGGCTGTACCTTAATGAAGGCCACGGCCGCTTCCTTCCCACTCCTAGCCCTTTCCTGTCCCATCGTCGCCATAAGACCTATCTGTGTCGGTGCGACGTAAAGCAATTAGCAAGAAAAAAAATTCAGATGCTCCACCTTTAGGAGATCCCATGTCTGGATGAATGAGGAGGGTGATTGGCTTGTACTTGAACCTTGTTTGTTACACTGACGTCGAGTGCGTGTAGTCACTAAATTCAACAAATTATTTATCTGTCAGAGTATCTGTTTGTGCAGCCAATAAATCATAGCCTCATGGAATGGTTGAGGGCAAGCATCTGGCACCTTAAAACTAGATCTCTGTAAACGGTAAAAGTAGATAATGGGACATAAAAACATAAAAACTTGATCCTTTCGACTCTTATGTGACGTCTGTTCATCCAGGTTGGGGATTGTGCAGAAGGCTGGCAATCTCCCATATGAGAACATAAATACTGATGAACTTCAAGACATGAATAATAGGACAGATAACCTTGAAATGAAAAGAACAATATACTCATTTTATAACTGATAGTTACAAGCATCACTTACCAATTCTTGAAATTAATCGTAAGTTTTTGGCAGAACTGGTAACTGAACTGAAGGTGGTGGTATGGAAGGCTACTGTGCTAACCACTACACCACGGGGTGGGGGGTGGGGGTGGGGGGACGACTCATTAAAAGTCTATTGGAATACAACCTTGACCCCTACTCGTAAACCATTTGTGTGCACCATCCAGAGTGCATTCATAGTTGCCCACCATCAGCTAAATTGAGCAATGAACCAGTTTTCCTATCAGCTGTTTGATATAAAATTTGCCAGTGCTATTATGCTCGCGCCTCTACTACCCATAAAGTTTCCTGAGAAAATAAATTAGACAAGTTACAAGCCAGACATCGCATGGAGTGCTGGTGCGATGCCAACATTTTACAATGCATGCATGAAATCTTGACCTCGCTCCAAGGGTATGGCAAACAGCCGAAACTGCTCACAAGAACAAGGACGATCAATTATGAACATAGCCTTCGTATTTTTTGGACAAGCTTATAAAGGGATTCTTAAACTTGATACTGAAAGTAAAATGTATGTGTCATTATATCATATATATATATATATATATATTTAAGTGGTCAAATAGATAGCTTACATATATTACTTCTTAGCGAATATGGTGTTTAAAGGTACTAAAACGTTCTCCGCAGACTACGTCTACATCATAAGCCATATGTGTAGTATTTTAACAGTAATTGTCCCGATGATAATTCGAAATAGATTATAATATATTTGTATTTTAAGTTTCTTTAAAGGCACGTCTATATTTTACTTAACTTGACAATGCCAGCAGTAATACCAATTTAATGTGGAGTTCTTCAAATAACATTTTAATAGAATGTCACTAGCTTCAAAATATGAGCCCATTCTACATCGAGGATTGGAAAGCACAATGTTGTTGTTAATATTGAAAGCATCATATAACATCTTGTTCTAATGGGTAATATTAACTGCTAATGGAAAACCTTGTTCGAGGGGTAACGATAGAGAATTAACCACTGAGTGATTTGAAAAGCATTTGCCTCTGAATAAAAAAGATGTTCTGTGCGAGGTAGAAGTTTTCTATTTATTTATTTATTTATTTATTTATTTATTTATTTATTTATTTATTTATTTAATTTATTTATTTATTTATTTATTTATTTACTTGGTCACCAGGTTGTGCCCATTCAGCCAAGACTATAGCCTATATTATGTTACAAAATTAAAACACAAGAGCATCAAAGACTTACAGTGTCGCAAGAGTAATTGAGTCCTTCCTTTTAAGGTAAGCCTGAAAACAAACACAAGAAAATTAAAACAAAAACACACCAAAAGGAGACAAACTCATAACTGCAGGTCTTGTATAAACACATAATAAAGTTCATATGTTCGCTTGTTTGTTTCGGCCAGTAAAGAAGTAAGCCCTGTCAGTATGAGTAGGGCCCGAATGTTGACATGCTATCCACTTTATAAGAGTGGTCAGGTGCAATGCTCCAGTATACACAAACTGTGTTCATGGCACCTCGATTACAAATATATCATTTTTATTTTGCATTATCTGCATTTTATTTGTATTTTAAGAAACATTAAGGGCATTTTCTTTGATTTTGGGGATTTTTCCGTCGTACTTTGGAGATGTTTGTCTTTTTAGATAATTGTGTGTCTTTTGTTATGTAACCATATTATTTTATGAAATTACATACGAATGCCTTTAAAATATTGAAATAAAATGTTTCAATATTAAGTACGGTAGTCTTATTCAAGTTTCTTCGAATATTTATTTCTGAATCATACTCATATTTTTCATTTTTGTAGGAATTAATTTATCAAGTTGTCTCTTATAATTTTTTAACGTTTTTGTAGATTTTAATTTCACAAATCGCCTTAGTACTTTCAAAACTGTTTGTTTTCAATCAATACTCATTGCATTGTGTACTCTTTGTCTTCGAGCTGCCTCCAAATAAGAGGCCTATATTATGTTCTTTGTAAGTTTGTGTCTAACTTATTATTTTCTGAAGAGTTTTTAAATATTAAATTTTTAACATCAATTTTTACACTGCATAATGCATTTTCTTAATTTGTAGGTCATTTAATTAAGTCATTTTAACATTGTCCGACTCGTTGGCTGAATGGTCAGCGTACTGGCCTTCGGTTCACAGGGTCCCGGGTTCGATTCCCGGCCGGGTCGGGGATTTTAACCTTAATTGGTTAATTTCATTGGCCCGGGGGCTGGGTATTTGTGCTGTCCCCAACCTCCCTGCAACTCGCACACAACACATAACACTATCCTCCACCCCAATAACACGCAGTTACCTGCACATGGCAGATGCCCCCCACCCTCATCGGAGGGTCTGCCTTACAAGGGCTGCACTCGACTAGTAATAGCCACACGAAATTATTATTATATTTTAACATTTTAATGTGAAATTTTTTAATATTCTTTACTTCAACAATGGAGGTCCTATTTGTATGCAAATGCATATGCAGACCTGCAAAACCGTCAAGGAAGTGCGTTAGAAGGTGAAATTTGACGAATTATTAAGTTTAATAGTACATATATGTCTATAATAATAAAATGGAGAGAGAGAGAGAGAGAGAGAGAGAGTGTGTGTGTGTGTGTCCAGCAAAAACTACAGCACGCAGAGATCTGAAATTTTGAACATGGGTAGATGGAAGGGGGTCCGAATGCACCTCGAAGAGGGAATTTTCATTTCCGCTGTCGGTACTGAGTTATGAACGAAAAACCATCGGAAAATGTGTATTGGGATATGACAATCCAACGTGCTGTCACCAAGAAATGCGTAAAGTCGCTGTCGCTAGGCAACGTACATAAGATAGGTAGAGAACACAATTCAAGGAGCCATTTTACGTCCAGGGCGTAGGAAGCCGTTTATGGTCTTATATGGTGTTAGGGCATATGACGCTGTTGATGGTGATTCGTCCGTCGGATCGGGACATAAGGTCTTGAGCTATTCGAGAGGAGTGGGCTATGTGCCGGCGCCGGGTTTCATCCTCTTCATTCTTACTATCATATAAAATGTCATTTATTTCATCTCATTAACTCATCTGATTAGGTTGACGTCATGAAAGTCATTCGGTCTTAAAAACTCGCTACGAAGATTCATCTCACTTCATACCCAAACCCCGTAGAGAAAGGGGACAAGGGTTGGACAGGTGTACATTTAGAGGAAACGTATAGGACACAAGATAGACGATAATAATAAACAAGGAATAATACATATATCAGTGAAGATGCCATTTTAAGCCCGTGGAATATGAGGCCATTTTCCTTCAATCCATGTCTGTCTATCTGTCTGTCTGTCTGTCTGTCTGTCTGTCTGTCTGTCTGTCTGTCTGTCTGTCTGTCTGTCTGTCTGTCTGTCTGTCTGTCTGTCTGTCTGTGTTCATGTGTGCGATGCCTAGCCAAATCCACGGCAAACATACATCTAAAATGTTTGTCATAGGTGGGCACAGGTTTTCACTTAAGACGCATGACTGTGTTTAAGAGCAATTCTTGCACCAAGACATGAAGCTGTCAACGTCATCAACAAGCAACACTCACAAGAATTATCCGGTTTTCTATAAATTGAAAAGTCTATCGACACGACATGTCATACAGATGAGGCTGTCAACTACACGACACAGATTTTGAGCACCCTCGAATATCTTGGGGTGGACGATTGTGGCACCGATTATCCTTCTCAGGAATATGAATCCTTCGCTTTGCAATGAACACGGCTCTGAAACTGATGACGAATATTATTGAAGCCACTATCATGACTGAGCATGTCGCATGCGAAGTAGTATTCCTCGGACTGTAAATCCATTGAGTAGGAAGCCATTTTCGGTCCGCGACACGAGGAGTCGCCAGCCCGTAATATTCGGAAGTGTTTGTGTATATGTGTGCGAAGCCCAGTCAAATCTACGAGACACAGAGATCTGAAATTTTGACATAGAACAATCACTTAAAGTTGTAGGACTCCATCTTCGAAAACGGTGCTTTCGCCATTGTTAGCTGCACGCGGTTTGTTCAAGAGTTCGAAAGGCAAACACAATACAGTATACATCTTGCCTCCAAATGGAGGGACATTAATATATTTTATTCCGAAGCTCTGTAAAGAAACAATATATTTTGTAATATATAACATAGTCTTTTACATGGTTTTAATATTATTTGTACCATCCATCAACCCGGTATCTTAAGCATTGAATGTAACAATATAATACAAATAAAATAATGTATTTCATGAAATTTACGTCAAAATGATGTGAGTTAATAGTATAGTGTTTTAATTTGCTTTTAAATAAATAGTTTAGAAACACTAACGGTTGAATTAATAAACGCGGGCAAAGCCGCAGGAACATGCTAGTATATATATATGCGTATTTACATATATTTGAGATTATTTCGTACATTTCAATTTTCGGACTTATTGTGCATATTTTCAACTTGTATTATGCATATTTTATCATGTTTTACAAGCAGACTTCAAGAAAATGTCAGATAATTAATGCCGTTAACTCTTTCGGCAGTGAAAAAGTTCAAAAGAAACTAGCACTTATCAAGACACGCTTCCAAATCATACCAGCTAGAATCAATCAAGAAGCTAAAAACAGTTCGGTTGCGTCTTCGTGTTTCTAAGGACATTATGGAGAACGTGAAGCGTGAACTGAAAGGTATCCCAGGAAACCTCGGATTCCGTCTGCAAACAAAATACCGCAATTAAACGAAATCCAGGCTACGACATCATGGTAGCTATGAACAAATATTTGGCTGGTACTAATAATGTGGATCTACCAGAATGTTTTAACACCTACACTCGCTCCCGAATTCAAGTACTCCGAGCAAGTGGCCGTGCGATTAGGGTCGAGCAGCTGTGAGCTTTCGTTCGGGAGACAGTCGGTTCGAGCCCTGAAGATGATTTTCCGCAGTTTTCCATTTTGATACCAGGCAAATGCTGGGGATGTACCTTAATTAAGGCCATGGCTACTTCTTTCCCACACCTAGCCCTTTCCTATCCCATCGCCGGCCATAAGACTTATCTGTGTCGTGCGACGTGAAGTAAAGTTGTAAAATACAAAAAGATAAATACAGTACATTCAAGTACTGTGCCGTCACATCCGTGGATGTAGATATATCATTCTCCGCAATGACGCTAGTTTTAACAGAAAAACGCCGCAGATGTATACCAGAAAATTTGGAGAAGACTCTTATAGTGTACTGCAAAGCAAATTATGGACAACGCAAGTATTTTGTGTAAATTGAGAGAGGAATGTGTATTTAAATGTGTTTCTTCAGGTTTATGGCTTTTTTTTTTTACAGGGTTGTCTTACAACCTTACTAATTGATTTATCACGTGTATTAATTAACACACTGTCTTAGAAAACGCGCATCACGAGAATACGGCTGAAGAGAATTTAATGAAAATAGGTATGTGAAGTAGGGTATAAGTCGCTATAATCTAGGACATAAATAAATTTATTCACGCTGTGTGAAATTGTAGTTTAGGGGAAGGTCTTAAATGAAATTCTCAAATATTTATGTTATTAGTGGTCCTATCGATAAATACTACATAACTTAAGTTATATAGTATTGCATTTCTGATCATTTGTATTTTAAACATTTTTACCGTACCGGCTATGATAACAGAAATATTCATGAATATGGATTTTTGTTGCTAAGACAATATTAGCGCCGAGTCGCGAGAAAATGCGTGAACAGCATTTAATGATAATCGGTATGTAAAGTCGGGGAATAAGGAACTACAGTCTATGCTATAAATAATTCTTAAAGTTGCTCTAATATCACAGAGTCGGAAGAAGTCTGTGAAGGCCTGCAATAAAGGAAGCTCATAAAATTGATCAACAATCCATTGACCATTGCTTGTTGTGATGTGCTTTGTGTCTTCTGTTGCCATTCATCTGCGATAGTTGGGAATACTGCTGCATACCGACTATAACAGCCTGCCTGAATATTGGTGAGAACTAGTTGGGGAGAAAGATCTCTCTCTTTCTTAGCATGCCATTCCTCTGGTTCATAAATTTTCTGATACTACTGGTACATAACACACTGCTTCATCATAACATTGCACTGATTGGAATGAGCAGTGTCACATTCAACGGAATAATGGCAGAGGAGTGTTCGCGGCTCTCTGCGGCCTGGTCATTCCAGCTCTGGAACTTTGAACTGTTAGATCGGCACCATAGTACTGTTCGTTAAAAGTGAGAAAATGTGGAATTTTTCATTTGATAGAGTGTTTTATATGATAATATTTGTTTTAATCGCTACAATCGTACTGAAGTCATTGTAATGACCTATGTTGACTTCAGTTGGGAAAACCACAAAGACAGTCTTTCTGAGAATTTCGTAGCGAAGCACGGGTGCAACAGCTTGTAATGACACCTAAGGTGTTGCTACGAACGTGTTAAGTGTTTTGTTATACCACAAAGAAAGAACGTGGGTGCCTTCACTGAGTGAAATTTCTTTGAGAGTGGCTGCAGAGTAGACATGCGGGAAGGAGGTTGGTCGTATAGAAACAATTTCCGAATGTCTACAGAAAGAAGTTTAGATAGTATAATGCTACTTACACACATTACGATTTCCACTGGATGACGTAGTTCCAATAGTTCATTAGGTTAATTTAGACCTTTCACACGTCACGAAAGCTGGACGGAACGGCTTTTCCGCCGGATGGCGACCGCTCATTGGCGCAGCACTTGCGAGACATTGAAACGCGTGGGGATGTTCTGATTGTAGCGTGGAGACGGTATGTTTTCGGACATGGATTCCTATTCAAAATGTTATATATTATCCGCACATTTTATCTTGGTGCATTTGTGTACGGGGATGAGGAGTAAGGAGGGAGCTGTCCCGGTATCGATAGTGCTGCCCGGTGCTGCCAACTGAATGAAAATGAAATCTGAATTGAATCGAGAATATGATCGATCGATATGAAATTTCTAAACCGTTATCATCTTAAGCCAACAACTATGTCACATACACATTATATAACATTATAAAACATTTCTCGATGCGAATCTTGTTCCTAGCATGAATTCTATACTTTGGCTTTGTTGTGTAAACAACAACAGTACTAGTACGTAAAGTGAACGCCAGATATCGCACAACGATGCTTAAGCGATTCATAGCTTGTGTTTCAAAGGTTGCCAGTACGAATCTCGAAGATCGCCGAGGTCGACCGATTCAGCACTAGGGTGTAAATGCACCAAGATAAAGTGTGCGGATAATACTTCGTGCATTCTACAATCCCTCAAAGTGAGTTACAACAATTTAGGAGCACCTTGTATATAAGGCAATTAACATCCTCTCTCGTATGGATCTGCGCAACAAGGACTGCATCAGTATAGAGAGAGCCATACGAAGTTATAAATACAATACAAGGGACGTAATAACTTCGTTACGTTTTCACTCGGCGCGAATTAAATGAAGTATGTACGAGCTTCAAAATGTAAAGTTACAATCTTGAGAGTGAATATCCCACCAAACTGTAGGTCTCATGTCATACGTTACAGTATCTCACAATATGTAATATCTTACAAAATTGAAACCTTGTTTGTTTCTTTTAATTATTCAACACATGGTGGTCTCTGATTGGACTCATTCTCGTTTGAATAAATTCCGTACAATTTTCACTTTTATCTGGAGGACACGTTTGTTAAGATATGCATTATGCTAACGGATACACAGCCTGGTGCCGCTTGTGGTTTTAATAGCCTCTTGTAACTTGTAAGTCTCCACGCCATACATGTATAATGAGGCCTGAGGCTCAACAAACTTGCAACTGTCAGAATATTTATCTTGTATTCTAATGTTGTCTTACATTTAATATTAAATGTAACTTACTGCTGTAGCTAGAAACTTCACTATTCTTGCAAACTTTCTTGATTTGTCTTTGTAGGATGTAGGGAAAATCAGACATTAGAACACAGGAAGAGCTGGGGTTATGTAAACAAATAGGTAACAAATATATAACACATAGGTAACACACAGTAATGAAAATTGATTGCGATACATCCACGTATAATGGAGAGAATATCATCGATAATTTATACCCCTGGTAAAATATAGTGTTTGCAGTGCACTGGCTCTGGTGGTATGGACTAGAGTATATTTGTTGCTTTTATAGATCTGTTCATTCTCATCTTTGGCTTTGACAATATGAACGCGACTGAGGTATGAGCAATGCTAATAACAATGACATTATGTTTGAAACTCGGACATGTTTCCCTGAATCAGAACTTCGTGAACATTTAACAGAGTTATTACGCCATTTGTATAGTAATAATAACAATAATTTCGTATGGCTATTTCTATAATGATGCAGTTTCAATGGGCATGAAAGACGGATAAGTAAGATCATTTTCAGGTTTCGTGTGGAAAGCAGCAGGAAACTACCTCACTCCTAACTTTCCTTGTACAGTACACCTGTTGAGTTATGTACGTGTAGACCATCCGTGGTAGAAGATGGGGGAGATGTTGGGGATCCAATCAACCATCGGGGAAGAATCAGACGGACGGACGGAGAGACAGACGGACGGAAAATGTTTACAGTGTCTTACGGACAAGAAGTAATAACGGGGCTCAATTGTTTCTGTTTAATACATGGTTCAGTACAAAGTATGGCCACAATCCGCAGCTATGCAATGTAAGGATACTGTTGGCTTAGAATCAAAATGTGTTTCACTTTTCTGTTAATGAACGAAAAGGAAACAACTTAATTATACTTTCATATAGAATTATTTTATCACATATTTTCTTTTTCAGACAGTTCATAGATTTATTTACTCAAAATTAATTTCGGCAGAACGAAGAAGTTAACAGTTATAAATTAACTGATTCGAAACTGATAAGAGACGGCTCAATTTTTTAAAATTGTAATGATGGTTAGCACTGTCAAACTGTTACGGTTCAGTTGTCAGTGCTAAGTAGGTCACTGTGTGGAGCAACCATGTGAATTGTCTATTCTGACTATGTGAGGGGTGGGCTTTCCCTGGAGTCGAACCAAGGAAGAGTATTCCGTGTGTTGTCATGGTAAGAAGCCCTGAATTCGAATCTGCCTGCGCGCAACTGTTGTGCGAGGGACTGAAATTGTGAGAGGTAAAGAAAGCAAGGAGGGTTGTTAGTCAGGATTACAGTCTTCCAGGTAATACCGGCGAGTCGGACTAGCTGCAATGAGGCGAACAGAGACTTTGTAAATAGACAGCAATTAGTGGAGTGTGGCCATTTATTGTTGATTATAACTGAATATATACATGTATGTGTACTCATTTTAGCCGTCCTAGAATTACATTACCGGGCGAGTTGGCCGTGCGCGTAGAGGCGCGCGGCTGTGAGCTTGCATCCGGGAGATAGTAGGTTCGAATCCCACTATCGGCAGCCCTGAAGATGGTTTTCCGTGGTTTCCCATTTTCACACCAGGCAAATGCTGGGGCTGTACCTTAATTAAGGCCACGGCCGCTTCCTTCCAACTCCTAGGCCTTTCCCATCCCATCGTCGCCATAAGACCTATCTGTGTCGGTGCGACGTAAAGCTCCTAGCAAAAAAAAAAAGAATTACATTAGACCAATAAAACAGACAGTATTGTATTCGTAACAATACGCCCTCATATTGTTATCGCTTGTTATACTTACTGTATTTTACCAGCAAAGTTTACATTCGTTTCTTCACCTGTTGGCAGTAAAGAAAAATTTCTGAATGGAGCTGCATGTTGTGCTTTTAAATAAATAAATAAATTTAAAATAAATACTGCACTTCAGAAAGGACATCTTGCTAGTTATCACTTTTACCAGAAGAGTTCAACTTATCACTAATCTCAGCTCTATGATATTTGTGTGTTCCGTTCCATCTCGCAACGAAACGTACCACATGAATGTCCCAAACTGAGAAATAGCACCAAAATCCATTTTTCATGTTCTCGGATGATTCTGACTCTAACTACAGCTCAGATATTTGATATTTATCATTTGTTAACCGCTATCCACGCGATTTGGTAGCATTCACATGGCGTTGTTCCTGCCGGTGGTCTTCTGCTTGTCTGTGATTACAAGAATCTTCTCGGCTCCACCGGCATGTACCGGTACTGTACTGATATTACAGTGCACAATAGGCACTTGGGAGATTTCACAGCATGATGTTTCCGTGCGATCTGGTGTACGTGGTTCTCACTGTATACCTGTTCACCAACAAGCGGTCATATTAGATAAGTTAACTACTTATAAACGACATACCAGTATCATATTATCATAACAAGTTGCGTTATACATTTCCAATCTATTTGATGTGTTTTATTCAAATTTTAATGAATCCATGTTCATGAATATTTTCGCTATATTTTCACGTATTTTCGCGATATATTCCAATTTCGCCAGTAAAACAACATAGTAACTTGTATCCTTTAATAAATAAGGGGTCTGATTGCTGGTGACATCTTTACTGGCTCTTCGTCAAGGCAGTCCTAGTTCGAATCCCGCCAAAGCATGTGGTGTTCTCGGAATGAAATATCACATTCCAGTGGTTAAGATTGTACTTAAAACTGGAGGTTTCGCGGTTTAGATCACAATATCTACAGGTAAGTAAATCTACAAGATTGTTTGGTTGTACTTTTAAAACATTTCTTACAGAGACAAAATTGTATGAAATATATAAAGAACAAACTGACAACAAAGCATAATAAGACCGTAATATCAATTCTGTAATGATATGGAAATTTTAATTGTTACCTCCATCAAAATTGTCTCATAAGGATGATGTAGCGATTTAATACACATTGAGTTTGCAGCTGACGACTGGAGCTGCACTGGTGAAAATGTAATGTTTCCTTTTAATTTCGTACTTATAGTCTACTACCTTTTTACTCGTCAGGGAATTACAAGGCGCTCACCATGAATCCCACCCATCTGTGGATTACTGGTAGAGTGTCGGCCTCCGGATCCCAAGATAGCGGGTTCAAACCCGACAGAGGTACCCGGATATTTGAAGGGTGGAAGAAGTCCATTCGACTCTCCATGTCGTACGATGTCGGCATGTAAAAGATCTCTGGTGACACATTTGGTGTTTACCCGACAAAATTCATTAAAATATCAGCCATAGACGCTCAAGATAGTTCCGGTTTAATCTGTCCGCCATCTAGTAGGCCTAAAGTAAAACGGAACATCGAAATTGACGAGCAGACAGCCAGATGGCGTCAAATTGAAATATCTGCACACGGTAGCTGAGGCATACGATTATGATTATGATGATGATGATGATTATGATGATGATGATGATGATGATTATTATTATTATTATTATTATTATTATTATTATTATTATTATTATTATTATTATTATTATTATTATTATTATTATTACACCCTTGACGACCACACCCCACTCCACAAGGCTTCTAACAGCGTGAACAGCCGGTGAAATTCAATAACAGCATTTTATGCTCGAGCTTTCCTCAAAGCACAAGTAGGCCTATGTATCAGTAAAAATAGAACGATAAAAAAATTGATATCTATTTTGTTTAAAATTCTGCATTAGAGTTTCCGACTATGGATCCCTAACGTTGTTGTTTGGGTCATCACTCCATTGGTTTGATGCAGCCTCAATGCCACCCTACCCTGTGCTTTTCATTTCTACGAAAATACTACATCCGACATCTACTCTAATCTGTTTTTATATTCATAACTTGGTCTTTTCTTCGTCTACGCTTCCATCAAAAACTAACTAGTCCTGGGTGCCTTAAAATGTGTACTATAATTCTATCTCTTCTTCTGGTCAAACTGACCGAGCAAGTTGGCCATGCGGTTACAGGCGCACAGATGAAAGTTTGCACTCGGGAGATAGTGGATTCGAACCCCACTGTCGGTAGCTTTGAAGATGGTTTTCCGTGGCTTCCCATTTTCACACCAGGCAAATGATGGGGCTGCACGTTAATCAAACCCACGACCGCTTCCTTCCCACTTCTGGCCTTTTAATAAACTATCCTCGCCATAAGACCTATCTGTGTCGATGCGACGTAAAGTAACTTGTAAAAATAAAAATATCTGTTCAAATTTAGCCAAATCGCTCTTCTCTCACTAATTCGAATCAATACCTCTTTATAGTCTACATAATTTGATCTAACCATCTCACCTTCAGAATTCTTCTCTAACACCACATTTCAAAAATTATATTCTCCTTCTTTCTGAGCTAGTTATCGCCCATGCTTCACATCCATACAATGCCACGCTCCAAACAAAAGTCTTCAAATATGTCTTTTTAATTCCTATATTAATATTCGAAGTGAGCAAATTTCTTTTCGGAAGGCCTCACTTGCTTGTGCTAGTCTGCATTGTATGCCTCCTTTACTTCTGTCATCATTAGTTATTCAAATGCCCAAGTAACAATATTCATCTACATTAAGATTTCATTTCCTAATCTATTATTTCCTGCATAACCTGACTTCATTCAACTGCACTCCAATACCTATGTTTCGGATTTATTTATTTTCATCCGGTAGTATTTCTCCAAAACTGTGTCCATACCATTCAGCAATTTCTCCAGATCTTCTGTAGACTCAGGTAAAATTATCATCAGCAAATCTCAGAATTCTGATATCCTCTCCTTGGATTGTGATTACTTTTCCAGACTCCTCTTTGATTTCCTTTACCGCCGATTCTCTAAAAACGTTGAAAAGGGGAGGGAACAACCTGCAGCCTTGCCTCACGCCATTCTTGATTGCTGCTTCTTTTTCATGGATTTCAATACTTAACACTGCAGACTGAGTTTTTTACAGGTTGTAGATAATCCTCCTTTCTCGATATATGTCCCCAATCACCTTCGGAATCTCAAATGGCTTGTTCCAATCAAGATTATCGAATGCCTTTTCTAGAACTACAACTGCAGTGTTTGTAGGCGTGTTCTTCTTCATTCGATCCTCTAAGATCAGACGTGGTCATATATTTCTTGTGAATCAAAACTGATCTTCTCCCATCTCAGCTTCTCTTTCCATTCTTCTGTAAATAACACGTCTTAAAATTCTGCAAGCATGAGATACTAAACTAATGCTGCGGTAGTTTTCACAATTGTCAGTACCTGATTACTTGGTAATAGGTAAAACAACATTCTGTCTAAATTCGAATGGCACTTCTCCTGTATCGTACATCTTACACACTAAATGGAATAACGCTGTCATGCCGGCTTCTCGGAATTCTGAGGATATGTCATCAATTCCAGCTGCCTTGTTTCAAATTTAGGTCACTCAAAGCTCTGTCGAAGTTTGGCCTCAAAATTGGTTTGCCCATTTCATCAGCATTAACTGCCTTTTCTTGTTCCAGAACCTCATCATATACTTCTTTCCATTGATACAGTTGCTTGATATGTTCCTGCCATATTTCTACCTTGTCTTCTTTCCATAGAAATGGTTTTCCGTATGAACGCTTAACATTCAAACACTTAGTATTCCTTTCTTCAAACCGAGCTCGACAGCTGCAGTCGCTTAAGAGGGGCCAATATCCAGTATTCGGGAGATAGTGGGTTCGAATCACATTGTCGGCAACCCTGAAGATGGTTTTCCGTGGTTTCTCATTTTCACACTAGGCAAATGTTGGGGATATACCTTAATTAAGGCCACGGCCGCTTCCTTCCCACTCCTAGCCGTTCCTTGTCCGATCGTCGCCATAAGACCTATCTGTGTCGGTGCGACGTAAAGCAACTTGCTTTGCATTTCTCCAATGTTTCCTTGATTTTCCTGTATGCAGCATCCACCTTTCCCACAACCATCCAGCCTTCAACACTTCTTATTTGTCCATTCCTCCTCAGCTGACCTGCACTAATATCTACTTCATTCTCTAATCACCTTACTTCTTTTCCTGCCCTCTTCATCATTTGCATCTTTTATTTTCTTCGTTCCTCAATCAGGTCTAGTGTCTCCTGAGTTATCCACTGATTCTTACTTTAATTTGCCTTTCTTCCTAAACTTTCTTCAACAGCCTTACTTATCTCATTCTTCACGACTGTCCACTTTTTACCCATTGTTCCCATCAGCCTTTTCTTTTAGTTCTCGTACAACATGTTCTTTAAAACAATCCCCCCGACTATTTACTTCAACTTTCCTAGATCCCATCTTTTTCCGTTCCTTCCTTTCCTCAATTTCTTCAACTTCAGAAGACATTTCATGACCACCAAGTTGTGGTGGGAATCCACGTCTGCTCCTGTCTTGCAATCCAACACCAGGTTTTTGATTCTCTGCTTAATCATAATCAAGTCTACTTGACACCTTTCTGTGTCTTCAGGTCTCATTCACGTATACAGCCGTCGTTTATGGTGTTCGAACCGAATGAGTAAATTATGATCAGTACAGAATTTAACTAACCGACTTCCTCTTTCATTCCTTCGTTCCATTCCGAATTCCTCTACGGCATTACCTTCTCTTCCTTGGCCTACTACGGCATTCCAGTCTCCCGTCACAATTAGATTCTCATCTCCTTTTACATACTGTATTTTTTTACAATCTGTTTTACGCAGCACCGGCACAGATCGGTCTTAGAGTGACAATGGGATAGGAAAGGGGTGGGAGTGGCAAGGAAGCGGCCGTGGCCTTATTTAAGGTACAGCCCTAGCATTTGTCTGGTGTGAAAATGGGAAACCACGCGAGACAATCTTCAGGGCTGCCGACTGTGAGGTTCGAATCCATTATCTCCCGAATGTAAGCTTGCAGCTGCGTGCCCCTAACCGCTCGGCCAACTCCTTCATCATCAAAGCTGTTGTGTGTGTCCTCCGCGCTCGGCTCCGCGCCTACAAGCTCCGCAACCCGCCGCATCACCGATGTTTCCAGAGCCTACGAGAGAACTGCACTGCGCTTGGCATGCTCGTCGGTGACGTCAGCAAAGCGCTATATAAGGAGCGACATTCCTCGCCTTACCGAGGACTACCCCAGTGTCCAACAGCCAACCCACACCGCAAGTCAAACACGGAGGCATTCCTCTTAAAAACGTGTCTTGAACAGGTGGACAGATTGCTGGTTGTGAGGTCTCACCTCAGGACTCTGCCTCATCTTCCCTGATGTCCGTAGCCACGTCGAGCCCCGAGTCAAGCATTCTGCTACACTCCCAAGTCCTCGCTAGTGCTCCGACGACTATCTTAGCATTCTGCAAATTAAGATATTGATGCAAGTTCCTTGCAAGTCTAAGTCCAATACTAGCATTATACTAACGCGACTCTCCCTACAAGTTACTTATCTCACAACAGATAGTTTTCTACTATCTAAGGACATTTCCCAGTGGAATAGACTATCTCCTCAAGATAGGGTAAATGTGTATATAGGACTCTCCCTGTATATAAATGTATACATGTTACAGACTTTCAGTCTACCGTTAATATCAACATTAACTGCGTGCAAATCATTCAAGCTTCGAGACAAGTTTTGTTATATTTATTGTAAATACTGTGTCAAACTATTGAAGAAATAAACTTTATGTTGTGTTACTGCATACCAAGTTCCTTGTATACAACAAAAGCTTTTGTGTCTTTATGTTCTTTGGATTTCTTCATCACCTGCTGAACTAGTAGGCATATGGTCTTGCACTATTGTGTTGGACATTGGCTTTGTGTCTGTCTTGCGAACAATAGTTCGTTCACAATGCTGGTCGTAGTAGCTTCTCTGCTACCCTATTTTCTTACCAACTCTTGCATTTCCCAGGTTTGATTTTGTGTTGATAATTTTGCAGTTGCCTGACCATAAATCCTTCTCTTCCTGCCGACGTGTTTCACTTAGATCAAGTACATCTTATTTTAGTCTATCCGTTTCGCTTTTCATATTCTCTAACCCACCACAGCGATTCGAACTTCTAATATCCCCCGCTCCAACTCGCAGTATGTCAGTATTCATCTTCCTGATAATTGCCCACTCCCGTGTAATCCCCAATCGGAGATTCGAATGCGGGACTATTTTTAGTCCGGAATATTTTTACCCGGGAGGAAGTCTTGATCAGTGCAACATTCATTCATACAGAGAGGATGTCCTCGGGAGTTACTTATTGCTGTAGTTTCCCGTTCCTTCCAGCCGTGTAACAGTATCATCACAGCTAAGCCATGTTAAATATTATTAACATGCCATTTCAGTCAATCATCTAGACTGCCGCTCTGGCAACTTCCGAAAGGCTGCTACCCCCTTTTCGATGAACCATTCGTTAGTCTGGGCTCTCCACAGATACCCATCCGATATGGTTGTACCTACGTTTCTGTTATCTGCTTTATTGGGACGCGCAAACCTTCCGACTGCGGCAAGCTCACATGGTTCACAGGGGAGGATCCTTAATAAACGTTACTAAAATAGTATTACGGTCGAACAAAATAGGCACAAAACACACACACAGATGTATAAATCACTGAAACACATAACTAAGCCGAGTGAATTATAATGGAGAAGGAAGCCCTGTTGTTAATTTATAACTCATGGGATATACATTCCAATTTGAAAGTCACACTAACTGTATTCTCCTATGAACTCACACGTGCAAATTAAAATGCATAGATCCGGATGAGTTCACTCAGTATTGAATATAAATGGAACCAATTGATTGCGTAATATTTACGACATTCTGCCCTTGGTCTGGTTTGTTCCAGTGCAGAGTATTGTTTTCCTGTATGGATTAATAGCCCATATCCCATATACAGCTGAACAACAGAATGTGCCTTATTTCGGGCACCATCAGATCCACGCTAATCTATTGGCACCCGCTGCTCACGGGAATAATACCACCTTATCTACGCAGATAGAACGCCCTCTTACAAGAGTACAGTAAAACTTGCAAAAAAGGACAAATAGAAAACAAATAAACAAAAACAACAACTACCGGAACAAGAAGACATTCCTGCACTCAGCCTTCAAAGGGTGAAGTCACGCCACCTTCGCGTGATACTGCTCACATGGCTCGCAACAACTTTAACGCTGTGAAAGTTTGGAAGGACAGCTGGGAATCAACAGACTTGTACCTTCACAACATGTTTTCTGGTGCTCAAATTGCTAGTGGATCAATCGCGCAAGCAGTGGCTCAATCTTAACAGAGTTTTGACAGGCCATGGAAGATACAGGGACTCACTCTACAAGTGGAACTACATACGTCACCGGAATGTGACTGTGGTGCCCCACGGCAAACTATTTCTCACTTCGTCGGCATGTGCTTACTCAGGTAGCTGGGCTGACTTCTTGATTCTATCAGAGGCACTGTTAGAGAGGATGAAAGGGCTGGACATCCTAATATGAAATTGTTTTCTTGTTATTCTTATATATTCAATTGCATACATGTACATTTTATGCCATACGCTAAATAAATAATAATGCATCATGAACAATTTTATTTTACACACATCGCTCACATTATATCACACGGTTACTAAAGGCATCTAGAATGTGGGAGTCGCCAAAGTATCTGTTCAGGAGTGTGTGTAGGCAACCAGAAGGCGCGCAGTTTAGATGAGAATGGGTTTGTAACGCATCGGAGCCAGTTCGGATGTAACCCATGAGCCAATTCGGACACGAATTCATTTTCTTGCAAACCAATCCGATAAAAGAAGTTGGTTCCAATTCGGGTGCCATATCTTGTCCTGGGACCTGTACCAGTAAAAGAGCCCGACTTTAAGATTTATTTTCAACGTAAGCATGGAATAGTTCTCAGGGCTAAACTGGATGAATATTAGCTACGGCTTGGTACAGGAGGCAGGGTCCTATCTACAAGAAAAGTTTCGATCTGATTTGATAAGAGTTTATTCATGTAATACATATTAAATTGCACATCACCTCATGGTAGATAGGGGTTGTCTTCCACATTGTCCTTTAAATGGCCCGGGTCTCCAGCTCACCAGGCCGCACCGGCTGGTACACGTTCCAGAAGTTGCCCAAGTACTCCGTCAAGATGCGGACGGACCATCCAGGTTGGTTGCATGGAATACGCCTCAAATTCCTGATGCTCGGGATGACCTCCGATGGTTCCTGACGATGTTGCAGGTAATCACATTACCCAAGTACAATGAGGTTGATGGAATCAATGCCCACAAAACTCTGAAAATGTGTTCTTCGTCACTCGCAGAATTTATAAGTCAAAGTTCATGAAAACCTTGAATAATTAGTTTTCTCACCACTAGTAAAATCACTAGTCAATGTTCATAAAGACTTTCAAGAATTCACTCTTTAACACTCATGGAAATGACAAGTCCATGTTCATGAAGACTTTCAATAATGTTATAGTTCATCACTGGCAAAAATCACAAGTCTATGCTCATGAAAACTTCGAATAAATTTAGAGTTCATCACTCGTGAATATCACAAGTCTTTGAAAAAATCACTGGTGAAATTTTAGAGTCCATCACTGGTAAATATTACAAGTCCCATTTATAAAGAGTTAGAAGAATTCAGAGTTCCTCAACACTCGTAAATAAAGACTTCCAGGAAATTCAGAGTTCCTCAGTGAGACTATAACCACACGAAGATAGCCTCCGACGATTATGGCAGCGAGTAGAGCCACGCTGACTATTCCACTGTGACTGACTGACTGAGATATCAGGCTATATTGAGCCCTCCTTATATTCGGTTTGGGGTCATCTACGTCACATATGCCGTGAGGCTGGTTATCTCTTGAATCCCTCGACGGATTTTCTTGAAATTCAATCATTGCGACGTTTATGTGATTCCCTTTAAAATGACATGTTGCTCAAGTCTCTACGATAATTATTATAGGAGTTTAAAATATTTTCTCCGTCGAATGTTCGGGAAGGTGTGACGCTTGAATCTAGAACATACGAGTTCAGGCCAGCTGCACGTGGCATGACAGGCGGGTGATCTAACTAGCCCCTACAGCTACGTCACACATACAGCTGTCCTCAGCTTGTTCGCTCGTCCCGCTGAATGTAAAGGAACCAGGTTTGCACGGAGTAATACGCGTGATGATTAAATACAATTAACTCTCAAAAAATATGCATGTACAGGTCGTAACCAGTACAGACCCAAGTCTAAAGCAGTCATTACACGGCTAATTCTTTGTAGCTGCTGACGATTGAACTCTTAGGGAAGCTATTCTCAGTAGCTACGAGTAGTTCCCTCGTGCTGCTATTCACGGTCGGTTGTGCTTCCATGTGAAAAATTGGCAATTAACATTCACATTGGAGTAACGCTGTGTTTAATGAGGATTGAACTGCGACCCACACAATATAAGGAATGCAATAAGTATTCAGGAATGAATCTGAGAAAACTATCACAAATTCACAACACTGTAACCTGGCCTTACATTAAAAGGTTTCTACATACTAGGGATAGGGGCTGCCTGGCCGAGGCGGTAAAGGCGTGCTCGGTTCACCCGGAAGGACGTGGGTTCGAATCCCCGTCAGGAAGTCGTAAAATTTAAGAAACGAGATTTCCACTTCCGGAGGTGCATATGGCCCTGAGGTTCACTCAGCCTTCACCAAAAATGAGTACCAGGTTAATTCCTGGGGGCAAAGGCGGCCGGGCGTAGAGCTAACCACTCTACCCCATCACGTGCCGAGGTTAACAATGGTGGAAGCCTTTACCTTCCACTCCTCCAAGGGCCTTTATGGCCTGTACGGAGGTGACTTTGCTTTACATACTAGGGATGAAGGAGAATTCCTTCATTAGTAAGACCATTTTCTACTGTAGAAATGTTACGGGAAAATTCTGCACTTCGGATATTTCACTGAATACAACAGTACACCGTGCTTGCTGTCGCGTCGTAAGAGAATTGTACAGCCAACAAGAGGGAAGGGCGAGAGCAAATGTTGTATTTGACGGAACTGTCAAAAACATATATTGAAATGGACGATTCTCTCTGCTTTCCGAGCCGACTCCAGCATCTTATTTTAGCTTTGAACTACGTTCGCTAGGTTTATTGGCCTGTTTGCTCGAGATGGTAATTGACAGGAAAAGATGTGTAATAGTTATTCGGTTTAATTTATAAACACGAATCATTTAAAATAATTCATTTTTATCACACCGGTACATATTACACCGTTTCTAATCTGTTACACATACTGATACACTATCATCCTTCTACCATTATTATTATTATTATTATTATTATTATTATTATTATTATTATTATTATTATTATTATAAAAAGTTCTCTCTGCCTCCCATTCCCGCCCCGAAACACGTATTATACTGATGTGTTAGTATTCGAGATATACTGTAGGCTTGGGATGAATGCACGACATCGTCACTGACTTTTCATGAAGGTGATCACTATTCGAATCCCGGACGTAGCATATGGCAGTTTTGAAATTAAAAACCTCTTGCCTCTATCGATTTTTACGTAAAATGTATGCTTCCGTGTCATTGATTAATGTAATCAAAATTCATCTAAAACTACAAGCTTTCTTTCTCTCTGTATTCAAGGGCTCACAACTTGGAGGTATTTGTGGTAAATGTGGCACCTCGGCTGATTATGGCAAAAATATGTTGTCATTTAGTATCTATGACAGGCTACACTCTGAAGCCGGATAATAATAATAATAATAATAATAATAATAATAATAATAATAAAGCTGGTCAGTTGGTAGATCGTTAGTGTTATGAGCCGGGTTTGATTTCAGTTCAGTATGGTGGTATTTGAAGAAGCTTTTAATACATCTGTTTCGTGTGTCTAAATTTACCAGCACTTAACGAACTCTTCTTCTTCTTTACCTGTTTACCCTCCAGGGTCGGTTTTTCCCTCGGACTCAGCGAGGGATCCCACCTCTACCGTCACAAGGACAGTGTCCTGGAGCTTCAGACTCTGGATTGGTAGATACAACTGGGGAGGATGGCCAATACCTCGCCCAGGCGGCCTCACCTGCTATGCTGAACAGGGGCCTTGCGGGGAGATGGGAAGATTGGAAGGGATAGACAAGGAAGAGGGAAGGAATTGGCCGTGGCCTTCAATTAGGTACCACCTCGGGATTTGCCTGGAGGAGAAGTGGGAAACCACGGAAAATCACTTCGAGGATAGCTGAGGTGGCAATCGAACCCACCTCTACTCAATTCACCTCCCGAGGCTGAGTGGACCCCGTTCCAGCCCTCGTAGACTTTCCATTTTTTGGGCAGAGCTGGGAATCGAACCCGGGCCTCCGGGGGTGGCAGCTAATCACATTAACCACTCCACCACATACGTGGAAATTAACGAACTCTTGAGCAACAAAATCTCACACACATCATCACCTCCGAAATCCATAAAAGTAATTAATTGGATGTAAAATAACTAATTTAATAATAATAATAATAATAGTATAACCTCAGATACCATACAGGCGTTTTGATATAATGCCGCAGCTGTGAGCTTGCATTCGGGGGATAATGGGTTCGAACCCCACTATCGGCAGCCCTGACAATGGTTTCACGTGGTTTCCCGTTTTCACACAAAGCAAATGCTAAGGCTGTACTTCAGTTAATGCTAAGGGGCCTCCTCCCCACTCCTATCCCTTCCCTATCCCATCTTCGTCGTAAAACCTATCTGCGTCGTTGCGACGTAAAGCAATTTGAAACATTTTACTATGGTTTTTAGGCTGATTGCGTGTGAATTGCGATAACAGGGATTATATCTTGCGAACTATTGCTGAGATTATAATTCTTTTTCTGGTAAGCACCGATTTTGTCGTCTGGGATCCTTTATATGCTGGTATGTTCTTTAAAAGCCCAAATACCTATGCGAAACATCGATATTTTTCCACTGATCCACAGTGAGAACGTCCAAGAATTTATCATATATTTAAAGGGACAGCGTGCAGTATATCATCCAACAACAAAAACATGTATTGTTTAACATTCAACTAACTACTTTTACTGTTTTGGAGAGACACCGAATTACCAGAATTTTGTCCCGCAGGAATAAATTTACGTGTCGATAAATCTACATTCATGGGGCTTGCATATTTGAGTACCTTCGAATACCACCGGGTCTTAACCCCCACGTCGGATATTCTGAAATAGTTTCTCATTTTTAAACCAGGCAAATGCTGAAGCTGTACCTTAACTAAGATCACTGACACTTGCTTCACACTGCTAGTCCTGTCCTATGCCATCGTGGCCATAAGACCTGTCTATGGCGCGACGGCATAAAAGAAATTGCCCAAAACAAAACACTGGATTGTATCGAGACAGTAAATGAACTCCGTAAATGTGACCTCAGTGATGTAATTTTAATCAATGTTATCTTCACGTTGACAACTTTGCTACACGCAATTCGAGTTATTCTAGGTTTTGAAGGACAGTAAAACTTTACGTTTTATTTTCAGAATTCGATCAACACTGCAATGTTTCAAAAATATTTCAATGGTTATTGACCTTCGTGATATTATTAGTATGTTTTCATCGTGGAGGAACTAAAAACATCTTTCTTCTGAAGCAAAGACATTTACATAATTTCTGTGCAAGAGGACACGTAGTGTGAAGAGGAGGCTTTATGAGAGCCTTGTGGCTTTAATGATGCCAGTGTACAAATGGAGATGATAATTAGCATCCTCATTAACTAGAAACCGCCCGTAACACTACCAGCACAAAGCAGGTCGTTACGGGGCGTCATCAAATATTCAGAGCGAATCGCGTGCATTGATTCCTACATAAGTAAGTCTCCAGTAACACCCACTATAGACAGAGCTATAGCTATGATACCACGAGACTAATTAATATATCGGGTGGTACAGCTGCCAGGAATGAATCTTACAGCAACTTTATATGCAATTAGCCCGATGTAGTCTTCCTCGCACAATGCAAAAACGGTACAAGAGGCAGTAAGTTAGGCGCATATCAAAATAGTTGTCCCATTTTATGTAGAGCGCAGTCCAATTCTCTTGTCATTTTTACGAAATGTTACTGTACTCAAACCATAGCCACTCCTTTAGCTGTCGGTAGAGAATTGCGCACCTGTTCGGTTCAAGAGACCATTTTCATTTGATAGAAAAGGGCGGTCATACAAAACTTATAGGTTATTATGAAGTACAGTATCATCTCATCGAAGTTGATAGAAACGTGCTTTTCATAGTGATTATAATCTATGGCTCGCTAATGCTGTACGGCAGATGTGATAGCTTACACCATGTAATTACTACCGTTACACCGCTCAATAAAGTCATAAAACCGGACCATAAGGCTGTAACACATCAGTAACTTTACGAAGCGAGAAAATTCGCTCTCCCCGTGAATACAGAGTTGTAGCGGGTGGACGTTATCGTTGGAAGTAGCTGTGTGGGAGTAGGCATGTTAGTTGTACCTAAACAAACTACATGGCGCGTTGAGCGTTCGAAACCTTATTGAACATGTTGTTTTAAAGTTTTCATTTCGTACTCGTCTAGGCAGTATTTACGAAGACTCGACGTTTCTGAAGTCTCAGATATTCTTCTAAAAAGTTATAATAAATATACATAAAAATTATCGTCACGTAAGCACTGACTACGGACAAATTCATTGTGAATACCACCTGAAATTAAATGCTGGACTCATTTAACTAAGTATTAGGTACATACGTCTGCCTCTGTGGTGTAGTGGTTAGTGTGATTAGCTGCCAGCCCTCCGATGCCCGCGTTTGATTCTCGGCCCTGCCACGAAATTTGAAAAGTGGTACGAGCGCTGGAACGGGGTCCACTCAGCCTCGGGAGGACAAATAATTAGAGGTGGGTTCGGTTCCCACCTCAACCCCCTCAAAGCGCCTGTTCAGCATAGCAGGTTAGGCCGCCTGGACGAGATACTGGTCATTCTCCCCAGTTTTATCCCCCGACCCAATGTCTCACGCTCCAGGATACCGCCGTTGAAGCGGTAGAGGTGAGATCTCTCGCTGAGTCCGAGGGAGAAAGTAACCCTGGAGGGTAAACAGATTAAGATAGATGGAAGATGGAATAGGTACATACTCTACGCGTAGGAAGTGGTTGCAACTATCGGGCACTAAGAGAGACATGATTCGTTAGCACACTGTGGTGTTCGCAGCAAGGTAAACTTGTCTGCACATTCGAGTTCAGAACTTGTAACATACAAGATCAGTTTCGAAGCGATAGCGTGGATTATTCCATTAGTACAGAGATACAAGATCTACTATTTGTCGCCTGGAGTGGCTACATGGTGCTAATCGCAGCCAGCATGTGATTTTTCGTGGGATTCAGAGTTCGAATCCAGTTACGAGCTTACATTTTTATTTTTATACCCTTAAAGGCATTCGTAATTAAGGTTTAACTTATTAAGGTTTAACTTCTTTAAGTCTCAAGAGTCACTTTTCACTTTTACAAGGAAGGTTATATCAGAAACATATAGCAGACTGCTAGAACGAATGAAGCGCACTGCACTTATTGCCAGCATTATGACACACCCATTCAAACATGCAACTGCGCACGTTCGACTTGAAGAAGACTGGACTTCATACCAGAGGGCACATGGAACAGCACATAGTAATTTTTACAGAAAAATGCGGACATCTACTATATGTTCAAGGCATCACATTCACGTGATGAATATGTGAATATGGTACTACTTCATGGGGAAGCAAGGCAGGAAACACGCGAAGCCAGACGCTTGTATCAAGAACGATTTCATGTACGAAGGCTGCCAAATCTAAATATATTTCAAAGTGTTGAAAGACGGTTACGTGCAAAGGGATCATTTCATACATTACCCTCCGTTCGGGATGCTCCAGTGACGTCTGGAAATAACGAGGAGGCTGTTCAAAATGCAATTGCGTTCAGCCCGCATACAAGCTCACGGGCCACTGGAAATGAACTGAACATCAGTCATGTATTTCTACTGCTCA
Organism: Anabrus simplex; assembly: GCF_040414725.1. NCBI lineage: Eukaryota > Metazoa > Arthropoda > Insecta > Orthoptera > Tettigoniidae > Anabrus > Anabrus simplex. The sequence goes on along the minus strand of NC_090271.1, from coordinate 189,410,198 downwards.
TATGCACCGCCATTAATTCCACCCCTTCCATCAACAACTACATGGTACTTCATGGAGATGACCTTCAAAAATGGATAGAATTTTAGCAATAGATATTGCATAGAGCTGAAGCTGATGCGGATTTCTTAATGGACATTCTCTTTAGTGACGAATCCAGATTTCACAAAAACGGAACTGTTAATCGTCTCAACTTCGATTACTAGATCGTTAAAAATCTTCACTGGATAAGGGGAGCTCGGTTTTAGGTACAATGGGGCGTCAACGTGTGGTTCGGGATAATAAGTGATAAGATTATTGGATCATATTTCTTAGAAGGTATCCTGACGGCACGACGCTATCTATAGTTCCTTCGTGAATACTTCCCGCTCTTATTAGGGGATGTGCCCCTTATGACACGGTTGAGGATGTAATTCCAGCAGGATGGAGTTCCTTCACACTGGTCGTAGTCTGTACGCAACCACTTGCATAGGACATATTCTGAACGAGGGATTCCTTTCACTTGGCTGGCTAAATCACCTGTCTTTACTACACTAGATATTTCCTCTGGGGTTATTTAAAGGAAAGAGTCTATGAACAGGAATCAGAGAGCCCGACCATTTACGGCGACTCATCACTGAAGCCTGCAAGCAGGTTCCACCACATACGTTGACAGCAAGCAAGAATGACTCACCACTGTGCTCAGGTTTGCATTAGGAGGAGGTGGAGATTTTGAACATTTGCTTCATTGATCGAATGGCCATGGACAAACCCATTGCACCTGTGCCCGTAAGAGCTTATTTTACTCCAAATAGCTCTTCTAAGACCTATTTTGAAACGAACATAACAGAGTACCTGCAACATAAGATCAACATCCTGATTTAGATATGCCTTCAACAACGCGACTCACACGAACATTAACAAAAAAAAAAAATCTTCGTATATTGGACTTGAACCTCCAACTACCGAGCACAGGTTAATTTCAAGCGCGCTCGGCAATTATGAGCTGTCGTTTACCAGCGTTATGCCAACACTATTTCTAGTCATTCAGCAATCATATTCTCTGCATTTGAAGCTTCATTGCTGTGAGTAGCCAAGGTCAATGTTTTCAGATTAGATATAATCTGTGCGTTGCATAAAACTTAGTGAATAGGGGCAGTTAGTGGTTAGTGTGATTAGCTGCCATCCCCGAAGACCCGGGTTCGAATCCCGGTTCTGCCACGAAATTTGAAAAGTGGTACGAGGGCTGGAACGGGGTCCACTCAGCCTCGGGAGGTCAGCTGAGTAGAGGGGGGTTCGATTCCCACCTCAGCCATCCTGGAAGTGGTTTTCCGTGGTTTCCTACTTCTCCTGCAGGCAAATGCCGCTACGGTCCTTAACTTAAGGCCACGGCCGCTTCCTTCCCTCTTCCGTGTTTATCCCTTCCAATCTTCCAATCTTCCCATCCTCCCCCAAGACCCCTGTTCATCATAGTAGGTGAGGCCGCCTGGGCGAAGTACTGGTCATCCTCCCAGTTGTATCCCCTGACCCCGAGTCTGAAGCTCCAGGACACTGCTCTTGAGGCGGTAGAGGTGGGATCCCTCGCCGAGTCCGAGGGAAAAACCGCCCCTGGAGTGTAAACAGATTAAGAAAGGAAGAAAGAATAGGGGCAGCTGTACCGGTGTTCGCAAAAGTGCTAACATGGAAATTTGCGAACACATCATTAAAGTGGAAATTTGCGCACACTAGGGATTATTACTACGTGACCAGGATTTTCCAAGTCTTGGTACATATTTCCTTGCCGGAAATTTGCGAACACTATCTTCAAAAAAGGAAACAAGACATGTAATGGAAGCCATCCCTGTAAAAAAAAAAAAAAAAAAAAAAAAAATCTTTACCGGGCGAGTTGGCCGTATGGTTAGGAGCGCGCAGCTGTGAGCTCGCATCCGAGAGATAGTGGGTTCGAATCCCACTGTCGGCAGCCCTGAAGATGGTTTTCTGTGGTTTCGCACTTTTACACCAGGCCACGGCCGCTTCCTTCCCATTCCCAGGCCGCTCCTGTCCCATCCAAATTGCAAAACAAAAAAAAATCTTTAATCAACACAACTTATTAAAACTGATTTACATCACACTTTACACAGGCTTTAGACTGTCACAATGATAATTATCATCTTACCATTTTGGCGTGTTTAAAATCAGCCTTCATTGGCTTCGTCATTTTATCATACATTCATTGTTTAAAATCGGCTTTTATAGGCTTCGTCATTTTTTCACACATATATACAGTATTTACACTATATATTTACATGTGGGTTACCGTAATTTATTCCAATTTCTGAATATGAAAAATGGCTTTTAAGCAGGACCTAATGTCTCTTGTCTCTTCATATACTTTACGGTTTTCTCAATCCTGTCGTCCAGTTTCAAGTATTTTCTATTTCTTTTCTTCCCTTCAAGATGTGTTTCTAACCACGTATGCATGCAATTTGTGTGTTCCGCTTCCTTCTTCAAACATTCCAGCAGCATGTTGACTTTGGGTTTGACCGAGCTCGATAGCTGCAGTCGCTTAAGTGCGGCCAGTATCCAGTATTCGGGTGATAGTAGGTTCGAACCCCACTGTCGGCAGCCCTGAAAATGGTTTTCCGTACTTTCCCATTTTCACACCAGGCAAATGCTGGGGCTGTATCTTATCCACGGCCGCTTCCTTCCCACTCCTATCCCTTTCCTGTCCCATCTTCGCCATAAGACCCATCTGTGTCGGCGCGACGTAAAGCAACTTGCAAAACAACAAAAAAAAAAATGATAAACATCCTTCGATGAATCCCTACTTTGAAGCAAATTCGTACGTAAAATCAGACTTGAAATCGCTTACTCACTTCAACCACACAAAAGAAGAGGGAGAACTTGTCATACAAACTATCCGTTACTTTTCTTTATAACCTCACTTTTTGTTTGATATGATAATCCCTTCTTTGTACCTGATTTATTACACTTACTAACAGCATCACTATATCTATTTTTACGGTTTAGATCACATTCAATTTTACAAATATATACATTTTATTGGAATTTCAGATACACCAAGGAAGACATAAGCAAAGCTTTCTTCAAAGTACACAAAGGAACATGCGATTGCGAACTGTCAACCTGCTGTAAAGGTTGATATGACAATTATCTTTCGCGTGAAATAAAATCCTATTTCAAATTTCAGTACCCAATCAAAAATATATTTTATGTAAGCAATTTTCGCCCTGCACCCTCTTAGTGGTCCAATTCAGTGTCGAAAATAATGTGACTCTAATCCTTCTTACAATGTAATATTCATATCAGGGAGATGAACAGGAAGCCGCTAGAACGTAAATGCAACGACACGGACAATAATAAAATGTACTATCTTTCAATAAATGTAAGCAGTGTTAATTTTCTTCCGTGATAATTAGAGATGGGAATTATAGGCAGGAATAGGTTAGAATGCAAACGTATTTGAACAAGGCGCAAGTGAAATCTAGCCGCTCTACAGATATGTCGGGGAGTTGCATAAATTTTAGGGGTTCTGATAGTTCAGATCGATAATATTTATACAAATCTCACCGCAGAACCGTCATGCGGGTAACATACACTTGCGCTTTGTTCAAATACATTTGCATTCTAACCTAGTCGTGCCTATAATTCCCATCTCTAGTGATAATCTGTACACTAAAATGGGGTGTATGGTAGGTCTTGTCTGACCTATTTTACATGTACACGTGTAGCACAGTATTGCAGGTGAAGGTCGGGCCAACTTTTATTCACGGCGACCACTGCGCATTACGTTAGCGAGGGCAGGTCACCTGTTGTTGTGTAAAGATGGGCTATTTTGGGCTATTAATAGTATCTTGAGGGACTGCTACAGTTACTTAGGGGTTAAAGAGGTACGGAGGGTTCAGTTCCACGTGGAATGGGAGCATTAATTCTCAGCTAATGTACTGTAGTTGAGAAGAAAATTGGACAGAGCAAGGGGCTGTGCGGTTTGCCTCACGTAGCTATTAGCTTGCATTCGAGAGATGGTAGGTTCGTACTCCACTGTCGGCAGCCCTGAATACGGTTTTCCGTGGTTTCTCCTTTTAACACCAAGCAAATACTGGGACTATACCTTAATTAAGGCCACGAGCACTTAATTTCCACTCATAGCCCGTTCTTATCCCATCGTTGCCATAAGACCTATCTGTGTCGGTGCGATGTCAAGCAGAAAAATCAAAACAGAAAAACAAAAACTGGGCTCTGTTGCTCTGAGTGGCTCAGACGGTAGAGTTCTGGCCTTCCGAGCCTAACTTGGTGGGTTCGCTCCCGGATCAATTCGGTGATATTCGAATTTGTTCAAATAAGTCAGCTTAATTTCCATAGATTTACTATCGCATAAAAGAACTGAGGGAAAATTTCTGCCAACTCAGAATGTAGGAAAAACGTAAAATTACTTAGTGGGACGTGAAACTTTGCTGTTAAAACGGGAATGAAGCAATCTATCAGTGTAAATGGCTGCATAGCTTACTTGGTTTCGCGGTTCATTCATCAAGGTCTGCATTAGTTGCGCAGTCAGTCAGTTAATTGATGGCTTTGTGTCCTAGATAACAGGTTCCAAGACGACTGCGGCCGGTGGCTTTTATGATTATTTAAATGGGGGAACTCCTCGGATATCCGGATATGTTTTGACAAAAAATCAGGAGATTTTAACTAAATTCGCTAAAATTTATTTAAATACACAGTACAAAACACGTATAGAATAACACTTGTAGAAATCGAAATTCGTGTATAATAATTGCAAATAAATAAATAAATAAATAAATAAATAAATAAATAAATAAATAAACAAAAATTCATAATTTCTACCCAGTAGTTAACATGCAGTATCTTGAAGCCATTTAATTCTTAATGCCGTATGTTCTGCCTGCAGTCATTTCTTGATGGATACAGTACTTTTGCATCCATCTCTTGGCACAGGCCGGAGTAAATTGTAGTTTCCACTGAAGTCCCAGTCTCATCCATGGCTGTGACAATATGGAAGCTGGTGGGGTATGGGTGGTGCTGAGCAATGACATTCAGAGCACAACCAGTGTGTCTGAGTGTCATGAAAGGTGTTGCTCATAGGGTTAGTTGTGCTACAATAGCACTGTCTGGCGCGGTGAGGAATGCAATGGCAAACTATCTCACTCCTCGTCTTGCCTAGTACGCCTCATTTTGGTACTGCCATTGGTTTTTGTGATTTTCCTATAACCGCATAGCCTTTGTTGGTGCCATTTGAGTATCCAACCTACTTCTGGGTTGATGACCTGACAGATAGACATGCCATATGTCTACGTATTACTGGTTTCTGAAATAATATTGTGCCCTTGCAAAGGCTTTGCTTATGGGTGCAATATACAGAATCAAACTCTACCTACCTGTGCCAGACGTGTAAAACGCAGCTATCCAGGCGGTTTTCCCAGTCATGCCAAACCTTCTGAAGTACAGTATGTCTTGAGTAATGTTCCCAACAGCGGAGTTAATGCGTCTTCTCAATTTTGGTAACGTCGTTGGAAGTGGTGGACGTAAAACTTGTACTTGAAAACCACGCAGGAAGAAAGCGCAGGCGGTGGCTATTTTGGATATATATTAAAAAAGGTCAGGTAGAGAAACATGACGAAAATCGTTGTTTGTTTTGGGGGAGAAATAATGGAAGAGGCGCACCTATTGAAAGTACGTAGGAGAATCGACGGAGTGAATATAAAACGAAAATCGAATGGTTCTTTTTTGCTACTTGTTTAACGTCGCACTAACGCATCGATGGTTTTCGGTGACGGAAGAATGGGAAAGGGCTAGGATTGGGAAGATAGCGGCCGTGGCCTTCATTATTGTACAGCCGCAGCATTTGCCTGGTGTGAAAGTTGGAATCCATAGAAAACCATCTCCAGGGCTACCGATGGTGGGATTCGAACCCACTATCTCCCGAATGCAAGCTAACAGCTGCGCAACCTTAAAGAAATAATTCTATACTATTGTTACAAATTTTAAACACAGAGTGAATTACACCGGAGATAGTAGCAATTTGGTTTGTATTTGAAAGATATGTGGCAAAAGGAAAATAATGAAGTGAAATGAGAACTGAAAGAATGAAGGGTAGGATACACGAGTGTTCTTTCTTTCTTAATCTGCTTACCCTCCAGGGTCGGTTTTTCCCTCCAGCTTGGCGAGGGATCCCACCTCTACCGCTTCAAGGGCAGTGTCCTGGAGCTTCAGACTCTGGGTCGGGGGATACAACTGGGGAGGATGGCCAGTACCTCGCCCAGGCGGCCTCACCTGTTATGCCGAACAGGGACCTTGCGGGGGCATAGGAAGATTGCAAGGAATCGACAAGGAAGAGGGAAGGAAGCGGCCGTGGCCTCAAGTTAGGGACCATAGCAGCATTTGCCTGGAGGAGAAGTGGGAAACCACGGAAAACCACTTCCAGAATGGCTGAGGTGGGAATCGAACCCATTCCTACTCAGTTGACCTCTCGAGGCTGAGTGGACCCCGTTCCAACTCCGGAAATCGAACCCGGGCCTCCAAGGGTGGCAGCTAATCACACTAACCACTACAACACAGAGGCAGACTTGTCCTAGAATAATATGTAGCATTGTGCTACATCTAGGACAAGAAACGAAAGTAAAAGAAAAGAAAATGGGATAATAATTTGAGGAATAAATATAAACATCCTTACCTATAAGGAAAATATTAAATGTCGTAATAGTAAACTAGTCGTTAGAAAAAGTATTTCATGCATCTATCTAATAAATGGATTGCAATTAATGAATGCTCTCCCCCCAGTTGCAGGCGATCCGGAACTGGGGGATGTGAGTATTCTATTCTATTCAAAGAAATCGCACATTACAAGGTCCTGTGAACGGTCTCGCCATGTTCAAAAGGTGGTGTCTTCAGCCGCTACACTACCACTGGCAAATGTTCATTTAGGTAATGCCGGACGTACACATTTCAAAGTGATGGGGGGCCTCGTCTTGTTGGAAAATGAATTCCTCTTCCGTGAGCTGTGGCATTATTATTATTATTATTATTATTATTATTATTATTATTATTATTATTATTATTATTATTATTATTATTATTATTGGAATCAAATGAAAATCCGCAGACTGTTTCCAGTCATTTGAACGGGTCAGGAATGGAATTATTAATGTAGCCCCCATCTAGCGACGAGGATAGAAACTGTGCCAACTGCCGAAGCCTGTCGTACTCCTATGGGGCAATACATAATGACCGACAGATGAAATTATATTGGAGAGCGTTGCTGGAATGAAAGATGGCAAGGAATACCGAAGTACCCAGAGCGAAACCTGTACCGCTTCCGCTTTTTCCAGCACAAATTCCAGATGGAATGACCGAGATTTGAACCGCGGAATCCAGTGGTGAGAGGCCGGCGCGCGGCTGTTTGAGCCACGGATATTATTTTTAATTAAAATGCTGCTTGCTGCATAGATCTCTTAGTGGGCGAGTTCTCGGTCGACAAAGCGAGTGGTCTTGGGGTACAAACTAGGCCTATAGTTTATCTGTCTTTAGTGTACCCGCTCAAAGCCTGAGTCCCAACCAGCATTTATCTCAGGGGGTGTTACGGTCCGAATCTATCGCAACTAATAAACAACAACAAAATTATGAAGATATAAGATCTCCAATTAAATGTATGGGCGCCATCCAATTAGTACTACAGGGTTGAACGGGACACTCTAATCATTAAGGCTCATCATAAAAACACATTAAGATATATACTAAATCAGATCAAAGGGAAAAATATGAAGGCTCCGTCCTAGTAATGGGGACGGATATTTAAACGGTCACCAAGGGTTTACTATGCTATAAGAACAAGAACCTGGAACTGTTTCCTTGCAAATGCTAAAGGAGCATTTTATTTAAGTTGAAAAATTTTACACACAACAAAATTCGTTGACACTAAATTTGCCGGATATTTGGCAAATCATTCCTGAAAATTTACGTAATTTACACCTTTGACAACCCATCCATTTGGGTGGTAGAACCGTTGATTTATGGAAGTGTCAGTTCGACCCTTTTTAACACAATGACCATTGATGGTCATGGACCAATGACCTGTTGGCCAAGTGGGCACGATCACATGAAACATGTCATCCCCTCCACTTTTATTGAGATGAGACCAACCCGGGAAACTACAAACTCTCCCCGGGTTCCTAACCAAGATATGCTAATCGCTAACTGAAGAAAACGACAAAGAGACTCTAACCTAATGGTCCAGATATAGGGATTTGCCATCACTTTACAAATAACAAACTTATTATTTACAACTTGACATTATTACGTTATTTCGCCAGCTGACTTCCCTAGTATCATTCAACATCATCAGAAATAATAAAAAAATAATTTTATTATTATTATTATTATTATTATTATTAGTTTGAAAATTCTATATTTTAATTTCAACTGTTACGTGGCAGTTAACTATTATTATGTTTAACGCATAACCCCTTTTACAATTCCGATCTAGTTTGGCACTTAATCAATTAAGACGTGATTTACTTGGATTATTATTATTATTATTATTATTATTATTATTATTATTATTATTATTTCGATAATTTTTATTTTTATTCCAATCTTTAGAACTTAGTCACATATGTTAACTTCCAAATATGAACCACCAAGATCCGATTTCATATCGCTCGGGACATAATAACGGTATTCGAACCCGCAACTTTATTTTTTTTTTTTTTTGCTAGGGGGCTTTACGTCGCACCGACACAGATAGGTCTTGTGGCGACGATGGGATAGGAAAGGCCTAGGAGTTGGAAGGAAGCGGCCGTGGCCTTAACAACTTTATTTTCGTACTGTCGTTAATTTATGAGAACACCATGTCCTCCCAAGACAAATCTCAAATCCTATGGCACCTCGCAGTTGGGCAAAAAAAAAACATCCAATCTCTGCAAGTGCTAAATTATTCCTTCCATTTTTCTTTTTCAAGTCCATTTATTCTACTGGAACTCTTCAGACATTTAATTCATTCATTAATCTTCGGTGCGTGGACTCTTGCTACTCATGACACCGAATCGGCATATTATATCGACGTAGGCATCGAGATTTATCTATTTCACCATCAAAAACAGTACGGCTCAATTCTCACCTCATGCCGGATTTTCGTCCCGCACGACTTCCGATCTCAAAAATGGGCTCAAACCACTCTGGGCTTTCAACATATCATGACCATCATACGTGCCTCTATCACTTCTAAAGAAATATTTATGATAATTATGGAGTCCAAAAACGTTAAATCAACAATTAAGGTTAAAATTAAATTTACTGCCTGAATTAAAGCCTTCCACGCCATATTTTATCTCGACATTGAAATTACTTTAACTTGCAATCATTCCATCAACTTAGGCCCGTGCCATTATTCACAAAGCATTACAATAAACACGCATTTACACATTACCCATGTTCATTTATCACTCCGATACTTCTACTGATTGTTATATTTCTGTTTACTGGCGAAACTTCGCGGCACAAATAATCATCGATATTTACAGACAATTCAATGGACTTCATTCCGTCCCACAAGAACTGAAATCACTTGGAAACCCTCTATCTCTGGATAATCTTACAACATGCCTTAATATCTATAAAGTTTCTGATAACTGAAAACCAAATTTGAGCAATTCTAAAATGAATATTAATATTATCTTTACGTGAAACGTGCTCCATATAATTTCAAACAATTTAAGCACTTGAATAAACACATGAACCCTACTTTACTCTATTAAATAATCAAAATTATGATGAGTGCTTGATCTAATTATGTACATATTAATTTGTCCCTTTGTCTATCTATCTCTGAATTTATACGAGCCGGAAACGGTTCGTTTCACAATCAAGTTACCATAATGAAAGAACATGGTTTCCTCTCGCTAACGATAGCAATCTACAAATATATATTAAGGGGTACTCATCTCAGCCTGTAGTTTGCTAAACCGGACGAGGAGCGTAGCCTTCACCCATGCTTAGCACTGTATCCTACTGGTATTCATGCCAGCTTGAAGAGGTAATCCTTGACACTTTTTAATATCACACATTTTAAATCTTATAAAGAAGAAACTTTTGCACATGGAATATTTTCCACTCTAAATTTAACACATAAATTTTACAATCTTGGCTTTTTATCTAGCTCACTGAATTGAATATACGTTCTTCATTCCTTCCTCGGACACTGGGAACATGTGATATCTCGGTATCACTCTCAACGGCCCGGCGCGCACTCGAATCTCCCCGTCTCACGTTCGCGTAGCTGACCAGGTATCAGTTATTAATGGACTGTTTACTTGGTGAAATTCCTTCGAACACCCACGACCGTTCTCACGTAACGTACTTCCTATTCTGTAGGTGTTGATTTAATGAGTTCTGTATATATTCGAACTCCTGCTAGTATACTGTTCAAGACTGTAATATGGACTACTTTACGTCATGGTTCACTGTGCTACGTAACATTACAACACCTCAAACAATATTCCACGAGTGAATACACACACGCACTTGCGTAATAACGGCTCGAACAACTCTTCACCTATAAGTTACGCACCCTGGCGTATTAACAGCACCAACAATTTATCACCAGTAAGTTACGCACCCTGGCGTAATAACGTCTCGAACAATTTATCCCAAGTCAGATACCTCCGTCTCCACGACCATGTATTTATATTTGACTCCCCTCTCCTCCGAGTTCACGAGAGGTCATCTTATAGCACGCAGTTCCAATATCCTCATACCACTATTTGCGGCCCAGGTAGTGGCTTAAACTTTGGATCCACTGATGTAATTATGTTATTTTAGCCTCTGTGCCAATTCTCAAATAATATCGTTCGCTGGTAATTGATATAATCGTGAATTTAGCTCCTGTATCCCAGGCTGGGATTTCGCGCTGTTTTGTCGCATCTCTTGCCTGCAGCCAATCAACGGATAGCGTCCATGAATTCTCAGAATTACGCCAGTCGATCTCCCTCAATCAATAACCTTTAATAACTTTTACTATATGGTTAGGCTTCTAAATTGCACTTTATCTCGAATGTATAAATCATTTCCTTCTATAAATTTAATCCGTGGAGTTAAGGTTGCTAGTGCTTCTTACAATACGAAGTTGTCGTACCTGCTTCTGGTCTATGAATTTTACGATTGGTCCAAGGTCACGCGTGACTGAGAAGTTTCATATTTTTTTCTTTAAGTACCAACTTTGCGTTCAGCTCTCGCTAGTACCTCGGAGATCACCTGACGTCCTTTCTAGGAATTCTGCATACGGCCTCATCCGGTGTGTCGCACTATAATTTTGTCCCCGGCTCTGAAACCTTTCCACTGACTTGGAAATAACTCTTGCCTTACTCTTCCTCTTCGTCACAATTTCTGAGAATTCTAATTCTGCTGGCCAATGTATTTCTTAATCTTAATGGAGACAACAGTCTGTGGCAGGTTGCACAATACCATCTCGGCCTGGCCTGCACTTACAACATGTAAAGTAAGATATTCTTGCTTCTGAATATGAAATATATATTTCTCAATTATTAATTACAATTGAATGACGCCTGTCACACCCCCACCAGGGCGCATTAGTCAGCACTCGGCCCACACAGCAACAGGTGATCGCTGTGTTGACCAGGAGTACACTATGAGGTCTCGGCGACCAGCAACGTTTCAATTTCAAAGCCCTGTAGTATACTTGGAAACGATTCCTAGCTTTTGCTGCTGGTATTTAAGAGTTCTGAAATATGGCAAACCCATTTCGTAGATCTAATAGTAAGTAACTAAGTCTCGTATCCACTTGGACATGATTGAATTATCCAGTGCGCCTAAATAGGCTAATCAATCTGTGATCTGTCTGGTTAGCGTGCTGGCCCTCGCTCACTGGGGTCCCGGGTTCGATTCCCGGAGGGTCGGGAATCTTAACCATCATTGGTATATGTGTCGTCTTCATCATAATTTCACCCTCATACGAGGCGCAGATCGCCTACGAGCGCCAAATCAAAAGACCTGCACCTGGTAAGCCGAACATGTCCTTGGACATTCCCGGCACTAAAAGCCATACGCCATTTCATTTCAATTTTTTTGTGATCCGGCAGTTTGAGCGAGTATTGCGTTTCAAATTGCGCATCAAAAACCTTTTACGAAGATCATCGTCCTTTCCAGGAATTCCGCGTGGTTCACAATTATACCTTCTATTATGATAACAAAGTAGCAATGTAACGTGAAATAAAATTTATGTGCGATACGAGAGTTTTTCTGAGGTGGTGAAGACCGGAATTAATCTTAAATCCCAACCACCACTGGCAATCGAAACTTGTTTGTAAACAAGTACTATAATATCATCTTTATATAAGAAAGTTTGTACCTCGCATTATATGAGAAGTTGAACAATACGATATAAAACTCATCAGCAGTATGTGCCGCTCTTTGGATGAACGGTCCGTGGCGCGGCGTTAGTACTAACAAGGACCCCAGACTCAATGCCCGGCGGGATCGGTGACTTTAGCCACATCTGGTTAATTCCTGTAGCTCAGGGTCGAAGTGATTGCATTTGCCTTAATACAATTTAAAATTTGCTTTACGTCTGTCTTTATAAAAATCTCACCCTCTGCAGGTGAGGGGTGTAGAATACATCCACGGTACCCCTTGACTGTCGTAAGAGGCGACTAAAATGCGACTCCGGATTCTGTCAAATTGGGCTGGCCACCACGGGGACCCTAGCTGAGCCTGGCATTGTATCCACTTACTTGTGCCTGGTTCCTCACTTTCCTCATTCATATCTGACCTCCCTTGGTCAAGTCTCGTTCTCTTCAGACCCCCACGGAAGTAGGTTTCGAAGGCCAAGGGAGTCATTTATTTGCACGCCCCTCCTTTTGTCGATAACTTCATTATCCGTAGGTTCAGGCCTCTTTCATGCTTCCTCTGATTAATATTAAGAGAGGCTGGATGCATAGTTGTACTTCCTCTTGAAATAGTAATCATAACTTACACATGTCACCACACGCACACACATACAATACACCATGTTTTTTACCACAACAGAAAAAAGTAATGGTGAATACATCGTTCCACATGAGCCTCCGTGGCTCAGGCGGCAGTGCGCCGGCCTCTCACCACTGGGTCCCGTGGTTCTAATCCCGGTCACTCCATGTGAGATTGGTGCTGGACAAAGCGGAAGCGGGAAACGTTTTTCTCCGGGTACTCCGGTTTTCCCTGTCATATTTCATTCCAGCAACACACTCCAGTATCATTTCATTCCATCTGTCGTTCATTAATCACTGCCCCAGAGGAGTGCGACAGGCTTCGACAGCCGGCACAATTCCTATCCTCGCCGCTAAATGGGGCTTCATTCATTCCATTCCTGACCCGGTCGGATGACTGGAAACAGGCTGCGGATTTTCAATTTCACACCTTCCACATAGGTATGACGACAGGAAAGGCACCTGACCATATAACAGGCGCAACCCCACATGTGCGACAAAGTTCACACCCGCAACCCTATCGGGGTGAGGGAATAAGTGGGAGAATGAGGAAAAGTGCTTAAATAATATTTTTAATAATGCCAATCTATTCTGATTTAAGTGTACTGTATATAAGGTTCGTGTCCACGTGTAACAGGACGATGTGGGTGAAGGTCGGGCCAAGTATTAACCATAACGACCAGCACTACACCTCGCCGAACAGCGTCGTGAAGGCGAGTCACCTGTTGTAGAGTGGGGGTGTGGTAGGTCATTGTGTGTTGCCTGTTAACACAAACTTGGGCAGGGCTCAGCCGAATACACAGATCGATAATCTCAACTTCAGTCAGGCACGATTCACCTTCTATTGAGGTAACATTGTAATGTGAATACAAACTTTATGTGCAGAACGTGGGATAAATCTCGCTAGTGACCATTATTACATTAGTACGTTGAAGTTTAACGCTTATATTCGGGTACGATTCCTTTTTGCTAGGTCACTATAGCTTCTTTCGCCATTCTCTGTTCATTTTGTACTCTTAATAGGCTGAAAAATATGTAATAGGTTTGGAACAGGAAAACTAATACTTTTGCAAATATGTGAAGTCCTTGTCTGTTTCATTAACTAACAATTTAAAATTAGAATCGGATAGTCTTCTCAGATTATCCATTAGTCCTATATGCGTGCCCCTTGCTTCGATAAACGTTTTTGAAAAGTACTTAACATTACACGAGCACACATTCCCCTCCCCCCCACACACTCTATCTGCTATATAATAATACTAATAATAATAATAATAATAATAATAATAATAATAATAATAATAATAATAATAATAATGCCATGTTGTCCAGCTCCTTGATTGAATGGTTGGTCTCTATTCAAAGGGTCACAGGTTCGATAACGTCTGATTAATTTCTCTAGCACGGGGACTGGATGTTTGTGTTCGTTTGAACACATATCTTCAATTACGTACAATACACCACACTATCAACCATTACAGTAACACGCAGCAGTGAATACATCCTTCCACGTGGAGTTGGCATCAGGATAGGCAACCACCCGTAAAACTGGGCTTAATCTAAATTATGTATCGCCCCCAAACAATTTGGAAAAGATCGTGTGGAAGATTATTATTATTATTATTATTATTATTATTATTATTATTCCTTCTGATGTATGAGTAGTGCGTCTACCAGTTACCCGCAGACCTCTTGGCTTCATTCCCAGATCGTTCAAGTGCATTATTTCTGCATTGGGTGCTTGGACGGGGTTTATTCAGCCTCGTGAGACCAACCAGAGAGATGTTTCATATGATAGGAAGTGGATCAGGTCAAGAAAGCTGAGCAGTGTGGCTACGAATGACGGAACACTGATAATGTCATGTTCCAATTCGTGTCAGTTATATGACTGGCTTCTTCATAGCAGAGTTTCTGCATCGGTGACTCATTGACGCCTATTAACCGACCATGAGCACTATACTATATATCAGATATAAAAGATTGGAAATTAGATTATCTATCCTGATTGTATTTACACATTTTAAATATAACTAATATTTCGGGATAATTATTTATAAATCACAGTAAAAAGAACCTTTCGGGTTATGACATCGGTGTTTGTTTTGATCTATCGACTTGAAAGCCTTGATTGGCAGACAAGCGCAAGGGTACCGCTGTTGCCATTTTCGTACGTATTTTTATTACTTATTCGAACATGTATTCACGTACTTTTTCAGTTTTTAATATATCTTTTGACAGGAAAACCTACGTACCTGTGCAGCATAGTCCACGTAAAACTGTACGTCCGGAAGTTAATAGAATGAATATCAGGTAAGACTACAAGATTTCTTCCTTGTTATATTCTTCATATTTCTTTTGTTCACATTACGGTATTGCTAATTGGAGAGTCACACATGCTCTTTGTATGCATACGGTTCACTTTCCAACCATTTGCGAGACTTTTCCTTGGATAAAGAGTGTAGAATATCATTCACTGACAAGGGAGAGTTGCTGAGCTGTCAACAAGAATTTAGATCAGGGCCTCTCAAACGCTCAAAATTGCACGCGCAAACGGCGGTGCAGAGTTCCTGTGCACAGTGCATCGGTCCCGCTCGGCTCAGCTCGGGCCAACGCTTCGTCTCAGGGCTACTCGGCTCAACTCAGCTCGGATTTGGAGCGCTACGGAGCAAGTAAGGAGAGGGAGACAGGGGTAGCGAGCGAGACAGGCGTGGGGAGAGAGACAGCGCTATTGGTCCAAATCGAGGAGTGGATGTCTGCACTCTTGTCAACCAAGCGAAGTCGTCTTTTGCACCGTGCACAGTGCATGCACAAGGCGTATGCAGCCTGAGAGGCCCTGATTTAGAAGAAACTTTCAAATATTCAAAATTCTGTTAAACAGATTTCCCGTAATGTAACAAACAAGCAAACAGATGGATATAAAATTCAAGTGAACCTACTTTCCAATTTTGTGGACCTACTTCAAGACAAGAAGGCAATAAGTTATAAGGCAAAATTTTGAAGTGTAAAAAAAGAAAATAATATTTATTATTTTTGTTTATTTCATTTACTGACAATTCATTCATAGCCATAATTTGAGGAAGGATTTTGAGTTACCCTACTCTCTGTAACTTACAGAGATAAAGCTTGCTAGCTTTATTTCCTCTCTGTTTAAGACTGCTGTCTAAAGATGGAGTAGCGTTGTTTAAAGAAACGGAGAACACTTCTCATTCGAAACAAAAAAGGGACATGTTGTATCATAGCCAGTGTCACTGGTGCTTTGTCTTGCTGTCTCGTCCGCGAGCACTTCACGAACATGTCCTATTTTGTTCTCTAAAGAAGAACCAACCGGTGCACGCGAAGACCTTAACCTATATTAAGTGCAGGGATAGAACAAAATAGTGACCTAGACTAATATCTGGTAGTTATATGAGCAGCTATGAATTACACTCATCACAATGTTAAACATATACCAGATTCTGTTGAGTGTTGGAGAGGTAAGGTAAGGGTGTATTCTGCCCGAGGGCAGGTCCGAACCTCTGCAGAGGTATGCCTGAGCCGGAGTGTACGTACGGTAGGGTGGCCAGTTCGTTTCCGCTCCTCCATTCCCTAATCTCCCACCAACAGCGCGTGGCGACCCATCCAAATCTTGACCACTCCCAATGTTGCTGAACTTCGGAGATCTCACGGTATCCTGTGTTTCAACACGGCTATGGCCGTTGGCGAGTGTTGGAGAAACCACTGAAAATCCACAGCATGTTTCCAGTCATTCGACCAGGTCAGGTGTGGAATGGATGAAGCGAGGATAGGAATTGTGCCGGCTGCCGAAACCTGTCGCACTCCTCTGGGCCAATGATTAATGAATGGCAGATGAAATGAAATGGTATTGGAGGGTGTTGCTGGAATGAAAGATGACAGCGAAAACAGGAGTACCCGGAGAGAAACCTGTCCCGGCCCCGCTTTGTCGAGCACAAATCTCACATGGAGTGACCGGGATATGAACCACGGCACCCAGCGGTCCGGCGTGCTTTGGAGAAACCAATATAATCTTTAATATGAAACTCAGAATAGTAAATACAACGAAAACGTAAACGTAATTTTGGAGTCCGTAAGGAGAGAATGTCACTTACTACGTGACTAAACCAAACAAATTCAGGAACTTCCACAGTTACAACATCATATATTAGACAGTTTTCAATGCAGTTCCATTAGTCAATAACGCGTTGGTCCTCTATGATCCCTGAAACAGTCGTGAATATGACGGAGCATGATAAATACCAAATCATTCAGCATTTCTTGAAATAAACGGTGCCGCTACTTGATGGCAGCATATTCTCGGGCATGAATCGTTAGTGGTGGATGTTGACTGTTGAATATTTATCTTTTAAAACAGATTCAGGCATACTCAAGTCAGCAGCACTGTTAATAAATGGCTTCAATTCTTTATGATTATTTTGACGATGCTCTATGCATTCCATGTCCGGGGAATACTCTGGCCAGTCAACTCTGCAGATTCCGCGTCCCTCCACTGTGTTGTTGATCGTTATCGTCCTGCAAAGTAAGATTGTCTCCTACGGTCTCTGCAAAATCACTTACTATGGGTCAGAGAATGTTGTGTTCGTACACTGCAGCAGTCTTGTTTCCTGGAATGTGGCAACAGGTGTACAGCAGCCGAACATGATAGTGCGGAACCTTCAAGATGTAGATGACGGTCTACTGAGAATGATTCATTGTAAAGTTCCCCTCTTGCCCTACATATGCGCAGGGATTTGTCATCATGGTGTAAAACAATTCGCACTTTATGGGTGAAAAGCGTTCTGGACCATTTACCTCGTGTTCAAGTCTGGTGTGCTCTAGCCTATCGAATGTGATCTACACTGTGATGTCATAGTGGAGGAGTCCTGAGTTCTTAAATACAGCCCCCGATCGTGGAGTCTATTACGCGAAGTTCGGGTACATAAAGAAACTCCTGTGGCGTCTCGGAACTTGTGGCGCAGAATAGTAGCTGTGCAGATATGCGTATACGCCGGACTTGAGCTGCTGCTGTTTCGCGTGGAAAGATCGCACGTTGTCGATATGCTATTGAATGTCTGTCGTGGTATTTTTCCACAATCTGTATACAACACTGTTGGCAACGTCAAATTTTCTCATGTTCTGTTGCATCAAAGGAACAATTTTGATGCGATCTGTCATAGACCGCGTATCATGAGACATTTTAGTGCGCAGTGCATAGAAAGCGAGGCAGACTGACAAGATTGCTTGGACGTCATCGTAGCTCTAGTACATTGGATTCGTCTACTAGTCATGAGTGTCGAATGCCCCTAGCTGTGAAAAAGGCAGGATTGCCTTGATTTAAAGAACGTACTAACTGTCTAACCATAAATGAAACATGAGTGTTAGACAGTAGTGGGTAAACTGCAAATATGCTTGACCTTTATTGATGAGTGTAATATTGTTCAGGAATATTACCGAAGTAACAACAAGGTGGCAGCAGTTCCAATTAAGCCGAATACATATTGGAACATTTGAAATGAAATATCACGTATTTGTGGTTAGAATTCAACGTATAACAAGAGGTTAATCATCATGCCCGGCTACTTGGTTGAATGGTCGGCGTAATGGATTTAGATTCAGAAGGCCCTGGATAATGAAGCATCGTCATCGGTATTCAATTGTTATTGATTTTAATCGTGTATTCCGAATGCATCAGGGTCACTGATTATGGATTCTTAGATGAGTGAATAGAACTTCAAACCCTGTGACATAGCGTGATGTGCACTGACTGTACGCCAACTGTGTGCCTACTGTGCTGTACCGCCACCATTTACGCCTCTTGGCATTTCTTAACGGATGCACAGGCCCGGGCGAAACATGACTTCCACTGAAAACCCCCGTCTCATTTATGACTGTGACAGTACGTAAGCTGCTTAGGTACGGGTGGACTGAGTAGTGACATTCGGAGAATAACTTATGCATTAAGTGTTACGAAAGGTTTCTCCTCACTGATCCAGTGAGGAAAGCACCAGCAAACTACTTCACTCTTCATCTTACCTAGTACGACTCTCTTTAAAGCCACTATCGGTTTTTACGGTTTCCCTTAAAAGCATAAACTCTGGTAGTGGTGTCTGAGGATCCAACCAGCCTTTGAGCCGATAACCTAACAGACCCAGATGGATCAGAAGGAAGAAAATGTGATAGTTGCAAACGAGGTATTGCGGGAATAAATGAGTTGAACAGAAAAGAAAATATTGGAATTATCCATTTTAGAGTGTAAGAGGTGAAAGAGAATTTCACAAGAAATAGGTCTAGTTTCCCCTTAAAATCCAAAACCTGAAATAATGTTGTTTTCTATCTGTCGACTTATGTTCAATTCTAGATGTTTGTGAATATTCTGGCGTATAATTTATTTAGAAATTTCTATTAGAAGTACGCCCTGTGGGTGGGGGACGCAGACGAATAATACACCCACGGTATCCTCTGCCTGTCGTGAGAGGCGACTAAAAGGCGCGACCAAGGGATGATTGAATTAGAACCATGAACCTACTTTTGATTCGTACCATCACGCGGGGAACACCATGGGTTGCCTGTACTTGCGAGTAGTAGGCCTACTACTATATTAGGTTCGAAATAGGTTTGTGATTAGTAGCAGAACTGGCTTGCTTCTCCTGTGGGTTTCCAGTACCCGTGAGTCGTACCCATGTGAGCAACACCGCGGGTCTGGGTGTTGCCTGTGAGTTGTACCGCTATATGAGCGACACCGTGGGTCTGCGTTGCCTGTGATTAGTACCCACTATGTGAGGAACACCACGGGAATACCGGTACCCGTGACTAGTACACCTAGGTGAGGAACTTCATCGGTTTGTGTTGGCTATGAGTGGCGCCATTGTGTGAGAAACACCATAGGTCTGCGTTAACTGTACGAAGTACAATACTTGTGAGTAGTATCATCTTGTGTGGAACACCGTGAGTCTTCGCTACTTTTGATTAGTACCCCAACATGACAAATGCCATGATTCTATTTTACTCGCGACATGTACCATTCTGAGGGACCTTACATCTGGATTTTGGACCCCTTTAGACATCAAGCATCCTCGAATCAGGATCGTGCTTTATAAGTGGTCCCTTGGTCAGTATAACTATTATTTATGACCTTCTTGAGTTGGATCCACTGATTTTTGTTTTTTGTTTTTTTGGGTTCATGTCCATCCATTCATTCTTCATGACATTTTTTATTTATTTTGGTCAGTGGATCATTTTGAACTTTTTGTTGTCATTTCATTTCGTACTATTAGGGGCCGATGACCTCTATGTTAGGCCCCTTTAAACAACAACCATCATCATCATCCTGTTAGAAGTATTTTTAATTAATTTCTTACTTTACGACTACACTAGGTGGATTTCAGCTTCATGATGCACCAATTTGCATTCTCACTGATAAATCACGAAGTTCTTGGTCTATAAGGCTGTGGTTCGGCTTATTTTAAACACCAGGAAGTTGTCTGTCCTGAAGTGCTCTAAGATTGCTGCTTACCGTTGTTTATAAACAGATAATTTGCGATAAATTTGTATGTTTATTGAATTCTTGTTGTAATTTCGTACTTCTTTAATTTTTTAATTGATGCGTACACTTTACAATGCCACGGAGTACGCGTATGTACAAAAAACGTAAGAATAAAAGTAATAGATTCTACAGACTAGATAATAATGAACCACGTGGTGATAATGTGCTTGATATTTCTAAGGAAAGCGATATTATCAATTTAAGTGCCACACACCCTAGTGCTTCTAAAAGAAAGCTTCAGACTGAACAAAATTTTGATGACAGTGCATCTAAGTCTATTAATATAGTGGTAGATCTAACAATTTTTAGTGCAGTGTTGAGTGAATGTGCATGTTGTAAAGTGTGTGGTGGCAACATAACCCTTACTGAAGATAGTGTAGCAAGAAATGGAATAGTAAGTAAACTGATAATTATATGTTCAAATTTATTGTACTCTGGAAAAAACATTTCTCATCTCCGGGAAATGATGGAAGTCTGATCTTTTCGAGGCGAATGTTAGGTTGTTTTATGGACTCAGGCGCATTGGTAAGGTGTTTAGTGAAGATAAAGATTTATGTACTCTCACTAACCTTCCACAGCCACTCACTAACTACAAGGGACTCTCAGGAGAAAATCTCCACATATTTTCGCATGAGCGTGCCAAAATTGAAACATCTGTTAATACGACGGGGCAAGAATTTCTCTCTCGCACTGAAGTACCTTCCACCCTACGCAGTTTCCCATACATGACAAATGCCACCCACACTCAAAATAGGATGTGCTTTACAAGGGCTGAATCCGGCCATAATACACACACGAAATTATTGTTGTTGTTGTTTTTATTATTATCGTTATCATTAGGTTAAGCACTGAACAATATGTCACACCAAGAAAATGTTAAAATTTGGAATGTATTAAAAATATTTTCTGTGCTACTGTATTTTCAAACCATATTAATAATTTAACAATTTCAGAATATAGAATACGGAAAGGATATTTATAATATCATATCCTTTAATAGGGGAGAGGAAGCTCTAATTTAACAACACACGACTTTATAAGTCTTCAAAAGACCAACAGGTCTGCGTAATTTTTTTGTGAATGAGTTACAAGGAAGGCTTTAATCTCTACTAACAAATTTACTCATCAGAGGGGTTGTCGAAGCTTATTGTTTAAAAATTTAAGAAAGAATATAGAGCCTTTTAAACAAAGTTATAATAAGAGGTGAATCTAACTCTCAACGTCAGAAGAGTGTCTAGAACCCTGAAGTACAGCCTCAATTTTCCATAGCCGAACGGGCCAAGAATACATATCAGGTACCTATATTTGCACTTAAGAGCTCACTATCTCTTCAGCACGTGACACTCGCTTACCTTAATAGCAGAGCCATACAGAAACTTGGATCGAAAGATCCAGAATACAGGAACCGAAGCTCATACTAAAGAGCCAAGAAATGGAAAAACGTAAGGTTAATCGAAAGGTCGAAAACACGAAATGGAATGCTGAACATATCGAGCAGTCTTGTGATATGACTCGTCATAAAACCTTATGGGGCAGAAGGTCCGGTGACAAAAAGGATAAGCCATAGTGAGCCCATAATTCTATATTACAGAAGAACAGCCGCACAGTTATGCAGAGAAAAGCGCGCATCCATTTTGGTTAATAGCCAGTCTGACGTTCCTTGCTTATTACTCACGGCGGGAGGTGACCAAACCATCGAGCAAGAACGGAACGGAACATTTCGGAAGACTTCGAAAATTGATAATAATAATTTTTTTTGGCTAATAACTCCTATTGAGAGAGATTTCGGCAATGCCATTAGAGAGAAATTAATACGAATTTCTGGAATAACTTGATGCAGCTCACATCACAGGGAGAAATGTAATTAATTACGCCCTGGGAGAGAGGTTCTCCTGTCTATCGCCAAAGTGGAAACGACACGAGACAGGGTCATCCATCCAGACGACGTGGGAAAATCGCCCATGGAATTAATTACGGGCGTGAAGGAAGCGGAAGGAATCAACGAAGAACACCATTGTGAAAGAGAAATTAGGCGGAATCTCCAGTCTGAGTTTTAGAAAAATAGGTAAAACGGTATAAAAGGTGGATGATGATGATGATGATGGTGATGATGCTTGTTGTTTAGAGGGGCCTAACATATAGGTCATCGGCCCCTTATAAAAAGATGGGATAATAATTAATAATTTCGTGTGGCTATTTCTAGCCGACTGCAGCCCTTGTATGGCAGACCCTCCGATGAGGGTGGGCGGCATCTGCCATGTGTAGGAAACTGCGTGTTATTGTGGTGGAGGATAGTGTTATGTGTGGTGTGTGAGTTGCAAGGATGTTGGGGACAGCACAAACACCCAGCCCCCGGGCCATTGGAATTAATCAATGAAGGTTAAAATCCCCGACCCGGCCGGGAATCGAACCCGGGACCCTCTGAACCGAAGGTCAGTACGCTGACCATTCAGTCAACGAGTCGGACAAAAGATGGGATGATATTACACAAGGGAACGCGTCGCCCAGCGTCACTAG
Source organism: Anabrus simplex (assembly GCF_040414725.1). Lineage (NCBI taxonomy): Eukaryota > Metazoa > Arthropoda > Insecta > Orthoptera > Tettigoniidae > Anabrus > Anabrus simplex. Next base: position 189,387,173 of record NC_090271.1, on the reverse strand, counting down.
ATTTCTTATAAATTCTCCCCCTTCCACCGAGAGAACACACTCCTAATCCATCAGTTCAAGAGGGTGAACCTGCGACAGTCTACACCAAGAAGCGAACCTTGTCATTTAAAGCTGTTAGAAGATAGACTCGGAAATATCAAAGGCCAGTCGGCTTGAGGGATGAAAATTTTATGAAGTTTTGGGGAGGAATAGAGACAAGTTTACTTTAAAAACATTTTATTTACGGAATTCACCCTGGTAGATGGGAATATCATAGTAGCTATTTGTAGGATTTATGAATTTCTGCGAGGCAGACGGCGAAATCCAAGATAGCTCTTTTAAATTATTATTAACACAGTTCCTTTGACAATCTGTAAGGGAGAAGAGTTAGTTTCTTTTGAGAGATAGCGTCATCGTCCAACGGTCACATTTGGTAAACACCTGGGAAGAGGTAGAAGCTTTCTATGATTTCCATCAGTTGGCTGGTCGAGAACGGAGCTGTGTAGTCCATTTCGTATTTTGTGTACAATAAAATCTGAAAATTGTGTTAGCTGAGGCTCAAAAAATTAATTTAGTTTGCATCAAGACAAGTGCAGAGTCAGTGTAATTGATAAGTTAGTATTTAACCTTTTCCATCCCATGCCCGAGTTAACTCGGATGTCAACATTTCTCCTGCTGTCCCAAACACGAGTTAATTCGGATTTAAAGCAACGCGCTCTTGTTCACTTCCGAGTTCAGTCCAACGCTGTTGACATGCGTTGTTCAGACGACGGACGATTCATAAATCGCCTTACCGTTTTTTGACGATAATTATGTGCCTTGTGTTTTCCTTCCACAGATGTCTTCTGAGATGGGTACACGGGAGTGTAAAGAAAGCATAACGAAAGATTATATTTTTAGAAATTTTAGGCAGTGATGATGAGTCTGATTTTTAAAATTAATATAGTGGAGATAAGTTCAGTGGAACAAGCTGTCGACACTTATCACGCCAAGTTCTTTCAAGTTTTGGGAAAAGTGTTAGGAGAAAACTACTGCTAATATTGTCGTTCCATGACTTTTCAGTAGCTGTGTAAATACAAAGTATTTATGGCATATTACAACCACTGTCGAAAAGTCCAGAAAAATCTGGTATGGGGCATGCACAAGGCTGAAAGAAACTTGGGAGTGAAAAGGTTAAGTGAAGAATGCCACCTATCATTATGAGGCACTAGGTATCGGAGGTTGCTGGCCTGCCAAATGCAGCCAAAATGATGCCACATCAACAGCTACAGTTGTAGATTTGTGTAATTGCGTTGTATATGTAGCGTGTGTAGAAATAAGTTTGTTGCGATGGTGACTTTGTGTCATGTCCGGAAACACTGTAGGTGCGATTTTTTATAATTTCGTAGCCGCGAGGCGCGTAAAACTGTGTTAACTTCCTTAATCTTCTTCTTTTTCTATCGCTTTTCCCACATCTGTGGGCTCGCTGGTGCGAACTGTGTCACACGTGCGAACTGCTTCGCACATGTGGATCTGGCCCTTTTTTTAAGGCTGGATGCTCTTCCTGACGCCAACCCTACATGGAGGGATGTAATCACTATTGCGTGTTTCTGTGGTGTTTGGTAATGTAGTGTGTTTTCTGAATACGAAGAGGAAAGTGTTTAGACAAGCACAAACACCCAGTCTCCGGGCCAGAAGAATGAATCAGAGGCGATTAAAATCCCCGACCCAGCCGGGAATCGAACCCGGGACCCTCTAAATCGAAGGCCTCAATGCTGACCATTCAGCCAAAGAGTCGGACTGTTACTTTCGTTAATATGCGACATTAAATATTACAATAATAAGTTTATGCCAGTAAAATGTGCAGTCATGATAAAGGAAAGTTAACAAATGTGATAGTCAAATAATAATAATAATAATAATAATAATAATAATAATAATAATAATAATGCATTTAGCAGTTGTGTGAGCGATGTTTGCAGTTTCATGTCGAAATCCAGTGGAGATAATTTATGGCATTATCATGAAGAAATGGATCGAAATAAGGAATGGAATCCAGATTTATGAGAATAATTAGGAAGAAAGTTTGAGGGAGAGTAAGGCCTATATTTTATGAGTGGGAAGTTCTAAGCAAGATGCCGAAGAGAAAAGGCCGTATAGTTTGATGAAGATTAATTTTGTGACAGGGTGTATATGTTGATGTGTAATATTTCCGAGACAGTCTGTATAAGAGGACTGGCATCCTTAAAATATCCTGAATTATTTTAAACAGAGCGACTGAAAACTGGAAGAGATGTCAAACCTATGTGAGTGAGTTTTAACGCATATTTTAAGTACAAGCTATTTTCTCCCATGATTCTTATTTTACGCAGTACGGAAACTAAAGTCAGTAAGTCAAATTGACGATTCCATTTGATACCAGCGAATTGCATTTTGTTATAACCGACCTCACGAACAGAACACATTCTTACACACGGTCGAGGCAGTATTCGCTTATTGGAAATTGAATTTTTTTCTGTATCTTTACCAGGTGAAAATCATCACGAATTGGAAATATTGCGGGTGAGAAAGTGAGTTTACCAGTTTGAGAGTTTAAACGCCGTATGTTGATGATAGTTTACTTCACTGGAGAGTTTACAATGACACATGTTTGGAATGTTGACATTGCAGGTTATTTGGAGACTCACAGTATTAGCTATTCCTCAAACACCGTAGTGGTTGTGATTATTGTTTTCATTCGTATCGCGTAATATCAGACGAGATTTAAGTTTTCTTTTATTTAGCGAACTTCACTGTATGTGTTTGAATTTCAGAGAGCGATAGTTATTCAATTCCGATTTCACTCTTTATCGTAGGAAATGGTCGTAGTTAATATCATTCCAGATTAGAGTTCATTTATGGACCGTATTGCACTTCATGTATATGAATTTCAATGAAAATTGGATTTAAACATCCGGGCATTGTTTTAAATTTTCGATTTCACGCAACAGTATCAGAGAAGTGCAGATACTATAGTGTTGGCTGAACGATAGGTATGGGATGCTGAGTGTACATAGTTAACATCAGAGACGTGTAGACACTTCAGTGTTGGCTCGACGATAAGAATGAGGCGAGTGTACGTAATGGTAGAGGTATGTAGACACTTTGGGGTTTGCTCTACGATAGTTTCGGAATGCCGCATGTACATACACTGACTGACAGAGCAAATGCAACACCAAGAAGGAGTGGTTCGAAAGTGATGAAAGTTGGGGAAAAAACAGAGACGGCACGGACGAATAATTGATGTTTATTTCAAACCGATACGCAGGTTAAATAATGCGCACGGCATCGACTCAGTAGGATGTAGGACCACCGCGAGCGGCGATGCACGCAGAAACACGTCGAGGTACAGAGTCAATAAGAGTGCGGATGGTGTCCTGAGGGATGGTTCCCCATTCTCTGTCAACCATTTGCCACAGTTGGTCGTCCGTACGAGGCTGGGGCAGAGTTTGTAAACGGCGTCCAATGAGATCCCACACGTGTTCGATTGGTGAGAGATCCGGAGAGTACGCTGGCCACGGAAGCATCTGTACACCTCGTAGAGCCTGTTGGGAGATGCGAGCAGTGTGTGGGCGGGCATTATCCTGCTGAAACAGAGCATTGGGCAGCCCCTGAAGGTACGGGAGTGCCACCGGCCGCAGCACATGCTGCACGTAGCGGTGGGCATTTAACGCGCCTTGAATACGCACTAGAGGTGACGTGGAATCATACGCAATAGCGCCCCAAACCATGATGCCGCGTTGTCTAGCGGTAGGGCGCTCCACAGTTACTGCCGGATTTGACCTTTCTCCACGCCGACGCCACACTCGTCTGCGGTGACTAACACTGACAGAACAGAAGCGTGACTCATCGGAGAACACGACGTTCCGCCATTCCCTCATCCAGGTCGCTCTAGCCCGGCACCATGCCAGGCGTGCACGTCTATGCTGTGGACTCAATGGTAGTCTTCTGAGCGGACGCCGGGAGTGCAGGCCTCGTTCAACCAATCGACGGGAAATTGTTCTGGTCGATATTGGAACAGCCAGGGTATCTTGCACATGCTGAAGAATGGCGGTTGACGTGGCGTGCGGGGCTGCCACCGCTTGGCGGCGGATTCGCCGATCCTCGCGTGCTGACGTCACTCGGGCTGCGCCTGGACCCCTCGCACGTGCCACATGTCCCTGCGCCAACCATCTTCGCCACAGGCGCTGCACCGTGGACACATCCCTATGGGTATCGGCTGCGATTTGACGAAGCGACCAACCTGCCCTTCTCAGCCCGATCACCATACCCCTCGTAAAGTCGTCTGTCTGCTGGAAATGCCTCCGTTGACGGCGGCCTGGCATTCTTAGTTATACACGTGTCCTGTGGCACACGACAACACGTTCTACAATGACTGTCGGCTGAGAAATCACGGTACGAAGTGGGCCATTCGCCAACGCCGTGTCCCATTTATCGTTCGCTACGTGCGCAGCACAGCGGCGCATTTCACATCATGAGCATACCTCAGTGACGTCAGTCTACCCTGCAATTGGCATAAAGTTCTGACCACTCCTTCTTGGTGTTGCATTTGCTCTGTCAGTCAGTGTAATTATTGTCCGAGGTGTGTAGACATTAACGATAGGATTAACGATAGGATGAAGACGCCGTTTGTACATAGCCAAGTCATAGGTTAGGTATTTTTATGAATTGATTTGAATGATGATAGTGTCTGCAGCAGTGGATGCAGGTATGGAAGATATTATCAGGCATTATTCAGGCCATGTTTCGGCAAAATTTTTACTATGCGGAAATTGCTTCCATAATACGTTGCATCAGTACTGGCTTTAATGTAAGGGTTGTTGCACTGAGAAACCTGGCTAATGGAGATCACTATTTAGCCGCGTGAGTTCAAGCTGGATGACATATCAATTTCTATTTTACATTGTTTTTCTTTTACTTCGAAATTTTTGTTCAGGTGTACGGGGTGTTACGATAGTGCAGTGCGTTGACATTTTTTTTTGTATTAAGTGTATTTACACCACAAACGCGGTTTCGATTTGTCAGCATTTACAAATATTTTGTTTTATTATTTTTACGTTATTTACATTATTTAGGTGAGACGTTTTATACCGATCACTTGAAGTTTAGTTTAAGTGGACAAGTGTACGTAGACAGGTGTGTAATTTTAGTTGTAGTTATGTACAATTGGAATTGGAAATATTTCATGTTGGGATTTTTTATGTTGTGGACTTGTAATCAACTGTCTCATTACCTGAAACTTGGTATAGTGAGAAAAATTTTCGAGAGGTTTACCACTTTTATTTAACTTCAATTTCTGGCGTTTCTTCTAAACTCACAGTGAGTTAAAATTCCCCTGCATTTCGCAGATTTGTTCCTTCATAACGATGTAACGGAAGGTCCTCTCGGATCAAGTGTTGTTGATTCATTCTGAACATCTGTTTGGGGTGGTACATATTTCGGCATCGGGGTTTACCTATAACTTTTGCCGGGATGAGTGGCTCAGACGGTTGAGGCGCTGGCCTTCTTCTGACCCCAACTTGGCAGGTTCGATCCTGGCTCAGTCCGGTGGTATTTGAAGGTGCTCAAATACGTCAGCCTCGTGTCAGTAGATTTACTGGAACATAAAAGAACTCCTGCGGGACTAAATTCCGGCACCTCGGCGTCTCCGAAAACCGTAAAAGAGTAGTTAGTGGGACGAAAAACAAATAACATCATTATTATTGTTATTATTATTATTATTATTATTATTATTATTATTATTATTATTATTATTATTATTATTATTATTATTATTATCAGTAACTTAAGGGTGTCATGAGAGGGCAACACATGGTGTGATTTTGTTTCAGACTTTGTTAATTGCTGTTAACTTGTAACAAACACTATGTTTTCGAATAATATTTCGCAACCAACCCAGAGCAACTGATAGTTAATTTAGTTCGATTAAGGATTCTTTTACCGAGCTCGATAGCTGCAGTCGCTTAAGTGCGGCCAGTATCCAGTATTCGGGAGATAGTAGGTTCGAACCCCACTGTCGGCAGCCCTGAAAATGGTTTTCCGTGGTTTCCCATTTTCACACCAGGCAAATGCTGGGGCTGTACCTTAATTAAGGCCACGGCCGCTTCCTTCCCACTCCTGGCCCTTCCCTGTCCCATCGTCGCGATAAGACCTAACTGTGTCGGTGCGACGTAAAGCAACTAGCAAAAAAAAAAAAAAAAAAAAAAGGATTCATTCGGGGGATGTTCCGGTATCCGAGAGGATATTCGACTGGTGGATAACCTAAATTAAATGTGAATCTGGAATTCTATTTTTTTAAGGTCAGATTCTCCACTGAACGTGTGGGTTAAATTTCGGCTATTGTTTGGATCAATCTTGCCCGATTTTCAGATTTTTATGGTCATTTTTTGGTTCTACTGTCCACATAATATATATAATACTAGCAAACGTACTCGTGCTTCGCTACGGTATTCTACATTTTATACGGATATCTCCGTAAGTTACTCTAACGGCAGTAAGTAAGATCATATTTCATTGCATCTCTCTCAGCGCTGTCCGAGATACAAAATAGGAAGGACGCCATACGTTCTTTCCGATGTAATGTAGGCTATTGGAGAAGTTTTTTTTTTATAATTTGAGGCCAAATTTCCTACTTCCAATCACAATTGAGTTTCGGAGTTTCTAACTTACGGGAAGCTCACTTGGCGACTGCCATTCACAGTAGAGATGGTGAGTTTTCATTATAAAGACAGGCCCCTTTTCCTAATGCCAGTCACAAGCGAGATCGAGAGATTTGATTATAATCGAGAAATTCAGCGCTATCTAACGCATCAACAATCGAGACACGACAATGTCATAGGACGAAAATTGTAGATATCTCCAAATTGAACGGCGATTGTGCTATCTCATATGTAATACGACTTATTGTTTAACCACCAACTACCCTGAAACAAAAGTCTGCACCGTCGTTAAAATACATCCATATTTCGATACTTTCTGGGGCCGAAAGTTATAGGGCACATTTGAAGAACTTGGATTTTTTCCTCAAAGATAGGAGAGTCGAGGAGTATTTAAGGAAGAAAGTAATGCAGTTAAAAAATTCAAATTAATAGAAAATAGGATTATAACTGAGGACAGCCGGATAGGACTAATATGTAAATACCAAGTGGATGCCCCTGAAATGCCCCTCATAAAATTGCGATGATATGAGTTACGGATATAAGAAAGCGGTAACACACGAGAAAATTAGGTGCAGGGATTCTTAGGTAAACCGATAAGAAGATGACTTCTAGTGTTATTACTAGACCTGGGATTTTAAGGCAAATGCCTATTTTGTTCCTTACAAAATAACATGATTTTTTAAAAATATGTTAACGTTTCATGATAAATCCCTTACATTAATAGAGTTTTATAGTGCCCTAAAATGCCTATTTGGACCTTTAGAGCCTATTTTACTATTTTAGTGCCTAAAAATGCCTATTTTCTACATTTAAAATAAAATTTAACTTCTGTAATTTTTACAATCACACAGTGGATATCCCTGGAATGAGCAAAACAGCAGAGGGTGGGTTTTTCACAGAAATGTGCTCTTCCCAGACAACTGTCACCAAAGGAATGCTGAGTGAAGGGTGGAGGGGGAGGATTATCTAGGAAGAACAAGGAGCAGGTAGTATGAAGGGACATACTGTGTCAAGTCGCCAGTGAAGAACATCTGTTTAAGTGAATATAGTTCATCATGCCTAAAACGAAATCATCTAAGATTACAATGGCTTGTACAATTTCTAGGGAGACTTTTGATGGCAAGATGATATTCTACCAGTAGTGCAGTAAACAGGTATGTGCATATATCTTACAATTTCATGTTAATCTAAAACTAAGGTTTTGATATTGGCTCCTCTAATTAATTGTAGAGACCTAGTCCAGGCGACCTGGGTTCGATTTCCAGTACTGGCAGTAATTCAGAAATCTATGAGGTCTGGAACGGTGTTGACCCAGCGTCGCGAGGAGATTTGAGAAGCTACAGTGGGCAGGGGTCACGGAGGCAAGGCAATACGGCTGAGGGATGTATCGTGCTGACCACACGCCACCCAATGTCTGCAGGCCATGAGCTGGGCAGCAACCGTTATTGAAAGCCGATGCCCTTCGGGGACTGTAGTGTTCTTGTTCTTAATTAACTTTAGAGTATTAATGACTTAATTTAAATAGTTTAAAATTACAAATTTTATTCAATAGCTCACCTTTTCTATTCCTCATCTTGGTCTCTAATTGGCATCACTTTATTGTGGTTTAGATTTCACGTGAGAAAAAATGCCACCTGAAGCAGCATGCAGATACTGCCAGTCACAAAGCGAAAGCAGCCATGAAAAGTAACATTAGACAGCCTCTGCTCACACAAACTATACCGTATCTTCTATAACCCATAATGGTTTCTATGCTGATATGTGTAGAGCCCTAGTTGCAGCAAATATCCCCTGAAATGCTATGCATAATCTGGTTTTCAGAGATTTTTTTACAGAAATACACCAAGCAGCACATCCCATCAGCGTCTACATTAAATAAAAACTACTTAGATATTTGTTACAATGAGGTAATTTTGTCAATCAGGGAGGATATCGGGGAGTCTTGCATATGGTTGTGTATGGACGAAACCACTGACTCTGTGGGCAGGTACATTGCTAACCTTATAGTAAGGAAACTGGAACCCAATCAGGCATCTACCGCTCACCTTCTTTGCTCTAAACAGCTTGAGAAAGTCAATAGTCAAAGCATTACATACTTCATCAACAAGGGGTTGCAATTGTTGTATCCTGAGAGTGCTGATGATTCTAAAGTCCTTCTCCTTGTCTCCGATGCTGCTCCCTACATGATTGCCACTGCACCTCTCCTCAAAACTTTCTATCCTTCTTTAATTCATGTTACTTGCATGGCCCATGTCTTTCATAGAGTCGCAGAAACAGTTAGGGCCGAGTTTCCTGCAGTAAGTACCCTCATTTCAATAATATAGAAAGTGTTCTGTAAGGCTCCATCAAGAATAGCCATCTTTAGAGGAAAACTTCCCTCTATTCCCCTTCCACTACAGCCAATCATCACCCGTTGGGGTTACTGGATGCAGAACATCTTTAGGAAATCATGACTGTGATAGACAATTTGCCTTTAACGGACAACTCTGCATGTTTGTCGTCTGTCAAAGAGCTGTTAAATGATTGTTCCAGTGTTCAGAGAGACATTGCCTATATTGAGGCAAATATTTCATTTCCTCCAGTCACCATTACAAAAATGGAGGAAAACGGAAACCGTCTCAAACAGCAATTTTCTGTAATTGAGGAAGCTGAGAATAACATAAAGTGCTAGGGGCAAGGTAGGAGATAAAATAAGAGACAAGTGGTCTAGTGTACTGCAGAAGAACCTAGGTTTTTCAGTGCTGAAAAGGGTACATCAGGTAATGGATGGGGAAAAGGTAGACTTACCATGTGAAATTGAATTGAAAAATGTAGGTAAATTTTCCTATGCCCCTCTAACATCTGTGAGCGTGGAGCGCTCTTATTCTGCTTTCAAAATGATTTTAACAGACAAAAGACACAGCCTGACTGTGGAAAATTTGGATAACATTATTGTTATGTACTGTAAAGCAAACTACGAATGAAAGTACTGTAGGAATGTTCCTCACAAATAATAAACACATACTCCATTCGCGTTTACACCGTTATTGGATGCCTACAGTGCTGTAATTGTGTACAGTGATTTTAGTATTAAGGTTTTAGATCAGTGCTGATAATGATATATCACATAATCCATAACTCTTTTTTACACATGACTTTTTTATATTGTTTAAATGTCTTTTTTATTCTGTCTTAATTTTGCAGTTATTCGGTTAAGAATAGGGGTACTACACTTAAAGTAAAGAAAGTATCACGTTACAGTTTAAGTGTATATTGTAATATTTTAAAGTATTTCATGCCCATCCAACACATTTTTAAAACATATTTTAAGTGCCTATTTTCTCTTTTAAATGCCTATTTACTTGCTTTAAAAGCCTATTTTAGGTGCCTAAAACTAATTTTTTTAGAGCTTAAAATCCCAGGTCTAGTTATTACTTAAGCGTAAAGAGGCAAGGCAGAAGTTAGAAATTAAAGCGGAAAACGGATGTAGAACAGAAATACAGTAAACATAATAGTAAATGCCAGAAATAATGGGCTACACTCCGCGGTACTGTTCAAATATATACAACGCCCCTTAGTGTTATTCGAGGATGATTGGAACCTCCAACGATATTATGCAAATACCCCTCAGAGTGGATTGACGTCTCTCTTGCTTTCTACCCAAGGAACAACCATGAGTTTAGAGGAATGATTATGAAAATGGCAATACGTTACTTCCCTCCTGAGAAGCAGTCAGAGACGTTGCCTAGTTAACATGTAGGTTCGTTGTCGGAAAATCTGTGCAGAGCAAGAGACCCGCAGGAAATAGTAATTTTCTAAGTCATTCTGAGTATAAGCGAAATTATGTACATAATGAAAGTTGTTAATAATGAAGGGACGTTTTCATATAGCCCACGGATTTTACAGAAAATCAATAGTATAAGAGAAAATGGAAGAAAACTCTTCTGATTTTCCTACAAAATCCTTCGTCTATTCAGAGATTTTCAAGTCATATGAATATCAAAAGCTTTCCCGAAATGAATATACTCTAAATATGAAGATTGAGCGAGATCTATCCAGCCGTGGATGGTGGAACAGACATGAAAAATAAAAACCACAGATGCGGTCATACGTTGACCTAAAACGGATATCTGAAAAAATTGGCAAAACAAACGAAATTACAGGCAGCAGACCCCCTACAACATTAATTATATAGACTGCGTTTTCAAGCCTTGGAAGACCCTAAGGTAAATAATTTCAAGATACTTTCGCCGTTCACGTTATGCAATATGACTGATTTATAAGAACATATAGTGATAAATTTAATTTGTTTATTTTTATGGTTAATCAGTAACCGAGATTATCGTGATTTCGTTCAATAAATGTTGAGTAAACGCATTTTGCTCCTCATTTGAAGTAGTTATACTCTCCTTTGAACCCTTTCGATCGGTCGATGAAGTAACAAGAAAGAATCATACACACCCCAAGTTCTAAGAATCAATATTGTTCTACCGAAACAGCCGAGGCGACTAAAAGGGACCCCAAAAGCTCTCAACTTGGGAGCGTGGCTTGGCGACCACGGGGCCCTTAGCTGAGTCCTGACATTGCCTTCACTTACTTGTGCCAGGCTCCTAACTTTCATCTATCCTGTCCGACCTCTCTTTGTCAACTCTTGTTTTTTCCGACCCCGATGGTGTTAGAGTATTCGAGGTGTAGGGAGTCATTTTCATACCCTTCATGGCCTTTGTCTTTCTTTGTCTGGTACTTCATTTTTCGAAGTGTCGGATCCCTTCATTTTCCTTTTTTCCCTCTCTCTCTATCCCTGTGGGTGGGGGGACGCAGACGTAGACTACACCCACGCTATCCCCTGCCTGTCGTAAGAGACGACTAAAAGGGGCGACCAAGAGATGATGACATTAGTACCATGAGATTACTTGCGACTAGTACCACCTTCTGAGGGTCTACGTTATATAGGAGCAGTAACATTCTGTGAGGAACATTATGCGTCTGAGTGTTGCTTGTGAAAGTGGTCGTCGTGCGTATTCCACTGGTCCGTTCCACTGTGTTCAGTATGGTCTGCGTTAACTATGTGTATTACCATATTATGCGCAATACAATGCGTCTACGTTGCCTGCCGTTAGTACTACTATGTGAGAAACACCACGGGTTTGGCTGACGCCTGTGATAAGTACCACTATTTGAGGAAAACCATTGCTCTGCGTTGCCAGAGAGTAGTGTTATTATGTGAGGAACACCATGGGATTGTGTCGCCTGTGGGCGTTACCATAATGTGTGATGCAACGTGGGTCTGCATTGCCTATGATTAGTACCACTATGTGAGCGACCCCTTGAATATACGTGACCTGTGATTAGTTCCACCAAGTGAGGAGCACCATGGGTCTGCGTTGCCTGTGAATGGTGCCCTTATGTGCGAAACGTCATGGGTTTGTGCTACCTGCGAGTGGTGCCATTGTGTGTGTGTGTGTGTGTGTGTGTGCCATACCTTGGGTTTAGTCCCACTCGTTGGCTGAATGGTCAGCGTACTGGCCTTCGGTTCAGAGGGTACCGGGTTCGATTCCCGGCCGGGTCGGGGAGTTGAACTCTCCTTGATTAATTCCAATGGCTCGGGGGCTGGGTGTTTGTGCTGTCCCCAACATCCCTGCTACTCACACACCCCACATAACACTATCCTCCAACGCAATAACACGCAGTTACCTAAGCATGGTAGATGCCGCCCACCCTGATCGGAGGGTCTGCCTTACAAAGGCTGCACTCGGCTAGAAATAGCCACACGAAATTATTACCATGGGTTTACATTACCTGTGATTAGTACCACCATGCGAGAAACGTCATGAGTCTCTTTTACCTCTGATTAGTACCACTGTAGGAGGAATACCATGGTTCTGTTTACTAGTGATTAGTGCCACTGTGAGGGGCCGTAACCTGGATTTTGGACCTCTTTAGGTAATAAGCAGCATCCCAGTAATGACATTGTGATTGTTTTTGTTTCACGATCATTTTCTCGTCACCATTCCTTTTATATTCTAGTCAGCGGATACATTTCGAAGTTGTCATTTTCATTTCGTTACACCTCGTACCATTAGGCCACGAACCTACTACGTTGGCGTAGCAGGGGGAGAGGTGATACTCCCACTTGGTGCGTCCCAGGTGGCGGATAGGGGGTCCTGACCGGCTTGCCGGCGGACTTGAGGGAAATAAAATACCTCTCGCGGACCAAACACACAACCCCCTGTGGGTGGGGGACGCACATGTAGAACACACCCGCGGTATCCCCTGCCTGTCGTAAGAGGCGACTAAAAGGGGCGACCAAGTGATGATTGGATTAGAAACATGAAAATACTTGTGATTAGTACCACCACGCAGGGAACACCATGGGTCGCAATTACTTGCGCGTAGTACCACTGTTAGGTACCAAATAGGTTTTTGATAAGTAGCAATCAGGAGCACCGTGCGGACAGGCTTTTGCGGTACCTGTGATTAGTGATGAGCGACACCAGGATTCTGGCTTGCCTATGATTAGTACCCACTATATAAGAAACACCACGGGATAGTACGAGTCCCTGTGGTTAGTACACTTATGTGATGGAAACCATAGGTTTGCGTTGCCTGTAAATGGCGCCGCTATGTGTGAAACACCATAGGTCTGTATTACATGTGCAAATTTCATTGTAACCGGGTGAGTTGGCCGTGCGTTTAGAGGCGCGCGGCTGTGAGCTTGCATCCGGGAGATAGTAGGTTCGAATCCCACTATCGGCAGCCCTGAAAATGGTTTTCCGTGGTTTCCCATTTTCACACCAGGCAAATGCTGGGGCTGTACCTTAATTAAGGCCACGGCCGCTTCCTTCCAACTCCTAGGCCTTTCCTATCCCATCGTCGCCATAAGACCTATCTGTGTCGGTGCGACGTAAAGCCCCTAGCAAAAAAAATATTTCATTGCCTGTGAGTAGTACCATAATGTGTGAAATCCCGCGAGTCTAAGATACTTTCGATTAGTACCGCACCATGTCAAATAACATGGTTCTACTTTCCAAGCGATAAGTACCATTATGAGAGGCCAATGACCTATACTTTGGACCCCTTTAGCTTGCAAGCATCATCCGTTCAGGATTAAGCTACAGAAGCAGTCCCTTGGTCAGTATTATTATTATTTTCCGTCAGTTTCTGAGACTGAGGCATTGCGGGTCGGCTCCACTGATTGTTTTAACTTCATATCCATTTTTCGTCCTCAAGCTCTGAATTCTGGTCAGTGGATGATTTTGGATTTTTATTTTGTCTTTGCATTTCGTCTCATTTCGTACCATTAGGGGCCGATGACTTAGATGTTAGGCCCCTTCAAACAAGAATCATCATCATCATCACTGTTCACTTGCCACTGGGATTTTGATTCTAATCCCCTGCCAATACATGTGGGATTTTTAAGTGGTCTTTCCCTTTGAATCGAATTTTACGGAAGGCAGGTGGTAGATATGATTGTGTCACTATATGAACTGTAAAGCTTTGCTTCACCTCATTATATTCATATAAACAAACAAGTTATTTCATTGAAGAGCTTTCGACAGTGAATACGACCACAATCAGAATTTAAGTATCGGAACAAAAGCACTTGTAACGATAATGTTGTTGCAGTGCGAAACAATATTATTTGTATATTGAAACAAGAAGCCTGTCCTCTGGGAGTCAAGTGCACTCACCTGTATGCACGTGTATGTATCGATGATGGACATGAAAATGGTGGGATAGTTTCTAAATTTGATATACATATTTATTCGGCGCATGTATACCATTTGCTGATGTAAATGATAACAATTAAAAAGGGGCCAAAAGGAAAGATTTTTTTTTTTTTTTTTTGCTAGTTGCTTAACGTCGCTCCGACACAGATAGGTATTATGGCGACGATGGGACAGGGAAGGGCTAGGAGTGGGAAGGAAGCGCCCGTGGCCTTAATTAAGATATAGCCCCAGCATTTGCCTGGTGTGAAAATGGGAAACCACGGAAAACCATTTTCAGGGCTGCCGACAGTGGGGTTCGAACCTAGTATGTCCCGAATACTGGATACTGGCCGCACTTCAGCGACTGCAGCTATCGAGCTCGGTAAGGAAAGATAAAGTCTACGCACTAACAGTTGATAAAATGCAGACAAAGATGGCGCAATTTTATGACCAAATATGAGAAATGATTCCTTAGCCAGATTTAGTGGCTCAGTCAGTAGAAGTGGTAGGAGTCCGGTGTTATTTGAAAGTGCTCAGATGTGCCAGTCTCGTGTTGAATGATTTACTGGCATGTAAAATAACTCCAGCTGACCAAAATGTTGGCACGTTGGCGTCTCTAAAAACCGTTAAAGTAGTTAGTAGGACGTAAAATTATTATTATTATTATTATTATTATTATTATTATTATTATTATTATTATTATTATTATTATTATTATTATTATTAATGATATTAGTCACGTGGCTATGATCTTGCATTTGGGAAATGTTGAGTTCGAACGCCATTGTCGGCGGCCCTGAAGATCGTTTCCATGGTTTCTCATTTTCAACCAGGAAAATACTGAGGCTCTACTTAATTAAGGCCACGGTCGCTTCCTTCCAAGTCTTAGCCATATACCATCCCGTGGTCGCCGTAAGACCTGTGTCGGTGCGACGTGAGACAAATCAAATAAATGGCATTATTAATGTTATCCACAAAAGATTGTTATGCGAAGATTTAATGCAGAATTCGTTAACGGGCACAGCCATATAAGGCCCTATTTGAAATCACCAATTCGTTTTGAAGAGGATAAAAAAAGTAAACAGAGATAATTTCATTAAAGTGAACGTTCTGAAAATAAAATTAATGATTTTAAGAAAGGAGAAAACCGTGCGAGTTGGTCTTGCGGTTGGGGATTCGCAGCTGTGAGCTTGCATTCGGAAGATAGAGGGTTCAAACCCCACTGTCGGCAGCCCTGAAGATGGTTCTCTGTGGATTCCCATTTTCACACAAGGGCTGTACCTTAATGAAAGCCTCGGTCACTTTCCTCCCACTCCCAGGCCTTCCCTACACCATCGTCGCCATAAGACCTATCTGTATCGGTGTGACGTCAAGCAACTTGTATTTAAAAAAAAGAAGAAGAAGAGAAACTTAACATCGCCGTTATTGCCCTGCATGGAAACACCATTGTGCAGATGTCACCTTTCAAGTGCGCAGAATGCTGAATGCATTTGCTTGACCTTATGTTCTTATACACAGACAGGCTGTCTCATTGGTGAGCGTTCAACAGTGAATATGACCATAATCAGAGTGTATGTACTACAACAGAAGCCCTTATAACGATAATGTTATCGCTCATCGACATCGGGACGAAGAAATCAAAACCAGAATCGACAAAACAAGGAGTGTACTTCTGAAGTTAGCAAGATTGTATGTGCCACCGCGACAACCGATTCAAACTTCCTTGACGTGCCGTGAAGTGTTGTGTTGCACCAGAGCTGCTTTATGGTGTCGAAAGCTTGACATAAAGGCTTCGTGGATGAGCCGACTGCTGGGCTAAGTAGCTGTTCTCTTCTCAGTTGGGTAATTTCTCTCAACTGCCTGCAATATACTATAGTTCCCATTTCATTTTAAAATAAATTTGACAATACCGTAAGAAATTTCCTATTTTAGCCATGAGAATGTCGTAATTTTTCTCCCATAGGAGTTCTTTAACAAGCTGAAAGTAAACGACACGACGTTGTCACGTTTACACCTCCTTCCAGATGCCACCCATATCAGCCGGCATAGAATTTTTTGGCGGCGATTGGGGGTTTAATAAAACAATTATACACGAAAAAAAAACATTTGGAAAATTAAATAAAACGTAGAATCGTTAAAACCATATCATAAAATCAAAAGTAAACAAGGTAAAATACAAGGAAACTAACGGCAAGATGTGGACAGCGAAAGAACTCTACAAGGTTGTGGATCGAAGGATTCTTATGGCTGAAACTTCAACAAAGTATAATTTAGTTAATACCTATATATTATTAAACAAATCAAGGAAAAGGAAGTAAGGAACACTTCTGGTAGCATAAACGCAAAAAGGAATAAAAACCCTGATGAAATGAAGTTACATCAAAGAAAATTACAAGTTGAAAATTGAAGCGACCACCTTCACCAAAGGAATAAAATACAGGTCATAGGAAAACATTTTAAAATGAATCAGAACTACTGATGTAAAATTTGGTGAGAAAATTAAAAGTAATGTTGCATTAGGAAATTTAAGATTTTCTTACCCCAGAAGAAGGCAGAGCTCCCATGGAGCACAAAGCTCCTGGACATCACGTCCGCTCTACACAATGCCGAATACAGAATTCAACCACCCTGCGACGCGCTTCGCGAAGGTGGCCCGCGTTGGATGGTGCAACAGGAAATGGCACAGCAAAATTAATGACCAATGACTGCACAGGAGTTATCATTCGACTAATTTAACCCGACCAAATTTTAATTTTAATTTGACGCTTATTGTCTTGCCCTTGGAATCTTCTCGAAGCTTGTATCTTGTGCAAGCCCCAGAAAAATCGAGATGTGTGGTACAGGGTGTCGTACAAATTTCGACAATAAAATTTGATGCAGTTTTAAATGATTCAAAATTTACTTGAAGAAAGCCAATCATATAAACTCTTGCAGCACACGTCACAAATTTATTGATGCCTTCCCACGTCGGGAACGAATTACATTAATTCGCTGTAATGCCCAGTTTAATTTTCATTTTATCATTCGGTTAACTTCACGGGTTGGTTTTTTCTCCCGGAATCAGCGAGGGGTTCCACCTCTACCGCCTCAAGGGCATTGTCCTGGAGCGTGAGACTTTGGTTCTAGAATGAAACTGGTGAGGAGGACCAGTACCTCGTACAAGCGGCCTCGTGGGGGCCTTGTGGTGAGATTGGAAGTTTGGAAGGGAAGAGGGAAGGAAGTGGCCGTGGCCTTAATTTAGGTACCAGGTACCATCCCGGGATTTGCTTGTTTGTGGAAGAAGTGGAAAGCTACAGAAAACCACTTCGATGATGACTCAAGTGGGAATCGAACCCTCCTCTACTCAGTTGACCACCTGAGGCTGAGTGGACTTGGTACCACTTTTCAAATTTAGTGGCAGAGCCGGGAAATTCCACCCCGACCTCCCGGGGTGGTAGCTAATCGCACTAATCACTACACCACAGAGGCGGCCTGTATTAGTTTAAGTGCACTTAAAATCGATTGGTATCAACGTAATGACCCTGGAGATACTATGACGTATTTTTTAGCTCTGAGTATAAAATTCACTGATTAAACTAGGGCATATTGGAACAAAGTAGCCTGTTACTTTGGTGGTAAATAACGCGCTGGTCTCTAAAATACTAGTCTAAAAATAAAACTTACAGCTTGGTATTCACAATTTTAATTAAGTGCTTTATATAAAGAAAGAGCTGGAAAAGGGAATATGAATTCATGAAATCTTAACGTGGAACAAGATTCAGGTGGTAATTTATCTGACAATGCTCTTGAAGAGAGAACGATCCTGAACCACGGCCAGAGATACGTTAACTCGATCATGCTGGTCCAGATATTAACGAATGATGTGAGTTGATAGCCTCATAGAGTATATGTCACATCCCATTGACTGTTGATTGAAACGTCGTTCCGTTGAGCTTGTTCTGACAGTGAGAGACGAGGTTCGAGTAACGTTACATATAACGAACAAATTACAGTTTTGAGAATATGCAGTAGTTGTGATGTTAACGGACGGATTTCTTCAGCTAAATCTGTATTCAACTCGCCGCAAGGTATTACTTCTATGCTGTTATTCTTACTGAATATGGTATGTTATGCCTCCTTGATCTAATTTTCCTAAGGAAATTTCAACATCAGCATCTGGTGAATGATACACGGTAAAGCAAAAATTTTTATCACAAGGAAGCTGTCAAACTGAAGCTATTTCAAATTCAAATTCAGAATTATGCGCATCAAGATCCTTCCTTTCTTTACATACAATTCCTGATTTTGCAAACCTAAGTACTCCCCCAAGTTTATTTGTCTACCAATATAATTCCCCGTCATCTCTCCACTGACAGCTCGGAACATTCAACTTATAAGAGGCACTCTTGACCTCCAATGCTCTGAACTGCACGAAAACTTGCTTAGAATTTCCGTTGATCATCATAGTAACAGTGGCCTTAGTCATTTCGATGAAAACCCGTACATTCTACCTCAAGAGAGAAGTCCTAAGAGAGGAACTCTTGTAAAGCAAGGAACGTAATGTCAATAAATTACAAGGAAAAGCACACATAATAGGGAACATGCATGATCCGGGGTTTTAATTAAAAATATGCTAATCTGATTCAAAATTTCATGCAGAATTCAAAAATGTGATCATAATGTACAAATAATAACTCCAAACATGATAAAAATCTACGAAAATGTCACGTCACGCAAGTACGCGATCTCATTGGTCTGACGTCATCGTACAGGTTGACTGAATTAGCAGACGAAATAACACAGTGTGCTGTGAGAAGCAGGATACACTTCGCGTATTTCTACTTTATGTTAGTGTCTGGTATGGTTAAATTCGAGGTCTATACATTGGATAATCATCTGAGTGGTATATTTTAGACTTAAAATGAATCCTGCGCAGACAGTGAGGCAGAAAACTTATAAATGGTGTAGAGTTCCGATGTGCAATAGCACATCGCATACCATACCGAACAAATTGTTTATAAATGTCCCAAAGACGCTAAAACTAGGCAGAAATGGATTTTGGCGAGCCGGAGAAATGCTGGTGATATATCGGAAAAGTCTACAGTTTATTTTTTTGAAGATTTTAACGTAAGATGAATTTGATTGAATTTTCAAATCACTTTTCCATGTCAGCTGTTCTAGTGGTAAAACTTTAAATTTTAATGTATTATGCTTTATTTAAATGCTTCAATTACATCTTGGAATATGAAAGTAATAAACAGTGCATTAAATAATGCTGATTATTAAAGTATTCTCCAAACCTAACCTATGTTTTGGGTGATCCATGTCAAGATAATAAATCAAAGGGGTTATGAACCATTTTGACAGCTCTAATTCTACCAATATATCCTGGCATGGGACAGTTATGTATGTCTTTATTGAAGAGCTTAATTGGTAAAGAAATTTAGGCTATATCTAAATACTCTATAATGTAACAAAGAATAGGCGTGTACATCATGAAAGGAAACAACGTGAATTTAACAAACGTATAACTCTACACAAAACCAATGCTTGTCTGTTGGAGGTCTTATAAGTTAACAATGCTCAATTATAATAATTATCATAATATTAATGAAATAAATAACATAATTGCACACAGGTGAAAATAGTGATGTAGGTGTTTAAAATATTATCCTACTTAGCCAAAGTTTTAGGTTATACAAGCCAAGTCAATAAACCGAAGGGTAAAAATACCGCGCGAGTTGGCCGTGCGGTTAGGAGCGCGCAGCTGTGAGCTCGCATCCGGGAGATAGTGGGTTTTGAACCCCACTGCCGGCAGCCCTGAAGATGGTTTTGCGTGGTTTCCCATTTTCACACCAGGCAAATGCTGAGGCTGTACCTAAGGCCACGGCCGCTTTGTTCCCATTCCTAGGCCTTTCCTGTCCCATCGTCGCCATAAGACCTATATGTGACAGTGTGACGTAAAGCAAACAGCAAAAAAAAAAAAAAAAGTCACAGCACCCAAAGACATTCCTGTATTGAGAGACTAAAATGTCACCAGGACACTTTTCTTTCCTGATATGCTCAGCTTGTTAAAAGCCAAATGTAATTAATGTTATTGTCTTCACGCCTCGGTAACTACTTCTACGATTTTTGGGAGACGCCGATGTGCAGGAATTTAGTCCTGCAGGAGTTCTTTTACGTGCCAGTAAATCTACCGACACGAGGCTGACGTATTTGAGCACCTTCAACTACCACCGGACTGAACCAGGATCGAACCTGCCAAGTTGGGGTCAGAAGGCCAGCACCTCAACCGTCTGAACCACTCAGCCCGACTTGTGAAAACTAGATGAAGTCATATTTATCTTTATCATGTTTAATTTTTTCCCTCCACAAAGATATTTAATTCTCTTTCATGGGCCCCGGAAGTGGGTAGGCCAGTTGTCCCAACCATAAATATATTTTTTTTTGGGGGGGGGGGAATGATAGATTATAGCCCTATAGTACTATGATCTTTCTTTCTTTCCTTCTTTCCTTCTTTCTTTCTTTCTTAATCAGTTTATCCTTCAGGGTTGGTTTTCTCTCGGACTCAGCGAGGGATTTCACCTCTACCACTTCAAGGACAGTGTCCTGGAACGTGAGACTTTGAGTATGGTGATGCAACTGATGAGGAGGGCCATTACCTCGCCCAGGCGGCCTCACCTGTTATGCTCAACAGGGGCCTTGTTGGAGGATGGGAGAATCGGAAGGGATAGACAAGGAAGAGGGAAGGAAACGGCCGTGGCATTAGGTGCCTGGAGGAGAAGTAGGAAAATACGTAAAACCACTTCGAGGATGGCTGAGGTGGGATTCGAAACCGTTCTACTCAGTTGACCTCCCGAGGCTGAGTAGAGCCCGTTCCAGCCCTCGTACTATTTGTTTTCAACTTTCGTGGCAGAGCCGGGAATCGAAACCGGGCCTCCGGGAGTGACACACATTAACCACTACACCACAGAAGCGGACTAGTACTATAATGCTACCTATATGTTTATGTTAGTGCTGAAATCCGATTTCTTACTTTACTAATGCTGAAAGCCCGAAAATGTAATGTTATTCTTTAATAGGGGAATCAGCCTAGAAGGAAATGTTGAAAGTGATGTGATATCTATCCAGGTTCGTTGTTATCCTAATACTATGGGTTACAGTACATTGCACGTATATAAAAGACGCCACTTACAAACTTGCTTGTTATCCGCGAATTTCTGCGGCCACAAAAGTCACATTTTTCAAGAATGATGACATCTACACATGGTAGATTGTCTGACTGTGCTGTTTTGAACGTTTCTTCTGTCATTTCGAAGTTATTCGCGATCATGAATAATAAACAATCGGCTTTTAGCAACGGCTGATGCACAACGGCTGGTAGAGCTCCATGCGGTACTGGATCGTGACGTCACAGCGCGCCGCTTACGTCAGAGGCTGTTTCACTCGCCTTGCGGAAAGGCACTATTAAATATTTTTTTAATGGTAGAAAACAAGGCAACATACCACAATGTAATACGTTTACGTACTATTTCATTGGTGTACTTTTCAAAAAAAATATTTTTGAAAATGATGCATGTTCCCAATTCAATGCCATGTGTATATTGTTACAATTGTCATCTACAGAGACGCAAACTCATTTCGGGAAGGTTACACTGACATCAGTTAATCGAACCGAATTTCTCATAGGATACATTCCAGGCACTTGAATGGGCTCGGTAAGCAATATGTTAGCAGGTTAATAAGTAGCAAGCATTATTGCCAGTTATGATCACTTGAATACTGTCGTGGAACTACCTAGTTCAAGAAACTTGCACAACGTATCTCCCCGAATTTCTCATTTGCGTCCCCTAATGCTCTATTAACGAAAGTGACCAATTAGCGAGATCATGTCTGGGGGTCATGTTTGTCTCTATCATGGGTCTGCTTATGCAGAGAATGACCTTCATTCTCGTTACACCGGGCTGAGTAATGCGCTGGCCTTCTGAACTCGAATTGTTGAGTTCGATCCTGGTTCAGTCCGTGATATTTGAAGGTGCTCAAATACGTCAGACTCGTGTCAGTAGATTAAACTGCACGTAAAAGAACTCTTGTGGGGGAAAAAAAATCCCGTCACGTCGGGTTTGAAGTCCACTCATATTCCTATTTAACACAGATTGTAATTTATAAGTATCGGTACAGTAAATTCTCATAGATGGGTTCGATAGCCTTTCCCACTGTGAGACTCGCCGAATCCCAACGGTGTCAACATAACCTTGGCTCACAGCGGCAATCCGTAGTACGGTTCCTTGTGTCGACACCGCACCCCCCTCCCTTCCCCTCAAACCCCTATCTCTTCACCAAGAATTTTTCGCAGTTTAGCGACCAGGATGACCGCATTGCATACGTGGCATTCTAAACAACGACCCTCATCTCGAATAGCTTTCTGACCTCGGTAGGACTCCTATAAATTCCTCTTTAAATATATTTTAACTATTCAGCAATCTTTTAGTTACACCTAGTCGCTAATAAAATAAGAATTTCAGTCCTTACTTCTGTAAGGCGCCCTTGGCCGGCCGAGAGAGGAAATAGAGCAAACTAAAAGCTTTAACTTCGAACCCGATCGCCAGACCAAACTGCTAATGGTACGCTCTCTCCCAGCTCACAACTAACTGCTACATCAATCCCCATCAGCCAGCGGACACAGACTAGTCGTGAAGACAGCTACACTATGGACTCCAACTCCGTTGAGGAACTACGAACTACTGACTAAAAAGGCTTTACAACTTTCACCTGGATGTGATCGAGCCGAAGGACCTCACTTATTGTCTCGCATAAGAAAACTCCCACCGGGCGAGTTGGCCGTGCGGTTAGGAGCTCGCAGCTGTGAGTTCGCATCCGGGAGATAGTGGGTTCGAACCCCACTGTCGGCAGCCTTGAAGATGGATTTCCGTGGTTTCCCATTTTCACACCAGGCAAATGCTGGGGCTCAATTAAGGCCACGGTCGCTTCCTTCCCATTCCTAGGTCTTTCCTGTCCCATCGTTGCCATAAGACCTATCTGTGTCGGTGCGGCGTAAAGCGACTAGCAGAAAAAAAAAAAAAAAAAAAGAATGAAATCTCCTGTCTCTTCCAGACAGCCTAACCTCTCCAGAAACAAATTCGATATATTCAGCGAAACCAATAATTATTCTGAGCATTCCTACCACCCCCCACTCGTAACCAGACTACGACTGCTCCCCCAGTTCCCACCTCACCCAGTCAAACCGAGGCCCCAAGGCAACACTTGCCCCAGCCAACTGAACCACCTACGGCCAGAAAAGCCCGATTACACACCCCGGTAGTCTACGCGAAGGATGCCAAGATATAAACCAGCTCATGTTGGTCCTGCTAGGCAATCGGTAAGACTACCACCTGAAAAATCTTCACGACGAAGTCTGAGCCAACACCAGGACTAGGGAGGACCATGAAATGCTCACACAAGTAGTTCAAGCCTGCAACGAACGAACGAACGAACGAACGAACGAACGAACGAACGAACGAACGAACGAACGAACGAACGAACGAACGAACGAACGAACGAACGAACGAACGAACGAACGAACGAACGAACGAACGAACGAACGAACGAACGAACGAACGAACGAACGAACGAACGAACGAACGAACGAACGAACGAACGAACGAACGAACGAACGAACGAACGAACGAACGAACGAACGAACGAACGAACGAACGAACGAACGAACGAACGAACGAACGAACGAACGAACGAACGAACGAACGAACGAACGAACGAACGAACGAACGAACGAACGAACGAACGAACGAACGAACGAACGAACGAACATTCTCTATTCAACAGAGTTGGGATATAATATTTAATTCGACAAATAAGTACAGTACCGATAGTGACAATATTTTAAAAAATACAATGAATATCAAAACGTAGCTATAGGCAGTGTTTATAATGAACCAGGATATGATTTTAGGAGATTCGGAACCTTTGACGTCCATGAAATTCGAAGCAGAATGATGGTAATATCGGTGAGGATGTTACGGCCTACTGAACAATGGCCAGATATTGACGAAGGTGAACCATGCTACCAAATTCTAATCTAGGTAGAGATTGCTGAAGTTGTTCTACGGGGCGATCAGAAAATCGACAATAAGGAAGGTGGTGATGATAAGGCGAAGATGATGAAGCGGTTCCTGTTGTTGAGGAACTATCAGTCGTTGGAAATGAAATGAAATGAAATGAAATGAAATTTAATGAAATAGAGTATGGCTTTCAGTGCCGGGATGTGTCCGAGGACTTCGGCTCGTCCCTCGCAGGTCTTTTGATTTGACGCCCGTAGACGACCTGCATGTCGTGATGAGGATGAAATGATGATGAAGACGACACATACACCCAGTCCCCGTGCCAATTATTGTTAAAATTCCTGACCCTATCGGGAATAGAACCCGGGACCCCGGTGACCAAAGTCCAGCACGCTAACCATTTAGCCATGGAGCCGGACTCAGTCGTTGGAGAACACGTGGATTTTTTATTATCTCGTTTATAGGTGCCTTGTCGGATACAAGTGTAAAGGAACCGTAATTTCATGATTTTCTCAAGCCGTATCCACTTTAACATGATAGACTACTCCAATCAAATTATATTAATATCACTCAGTATTTTATCGACAATCATAATCTTAAGATTCACAATTTTCTCTTCATAGACAACGATCAACTCCCAATAAAAACCAAAGGTAGCAAAGCCATCTCCGTACAGGCCACGAAGGCAATGGGAGGGGTGGAAGGTAAAGGTTTCCACTATCCGTAACCTCGGCACTTGATGCGGTAGAGTGATCAGCTCTACACCCGACCGTCCTTGTCCCAAGAAGTAACCTAGTTCTCATTTTTGGTGTAGGCTGAGTGAACCTCAGGACCATATGCACCTCCGAAAGTGGAAAACTCGTTTCTTAAAATTTTCGACTTCCTGACAGGAAATCGAATCCATGTCCTTCCGTGTGAACCGAGTACGCCTTTACCGCCTAGGACAGGCAGCCCCTTCAGCTCCTACTAGTCCGTTAAATCGAGTATCTACTGCATAAAGTATTGTATATTAAATTTTGGTGTGAAATGTACTTAGGAGGACCGTCATTTTACAGTCACTTGAAATGGCACTTACCTATATCTAAGAAATACTCGGGATTTATAACTCAGAATAAATATTTTTCACCAAGACAGTTATATTTATTGTCCTACTTATCTCGCATGGACTTGTGGAAATGAAATGTCACGTTCACATCTAGCGGATTGATAGAAAACCTGCAGTTCTCGTGTTTTATGATCGAGAGTTTTACAGTCCCATAAATCTGCACACGTGCTTCCCTCCTTTCTTTTACACTATAACATGAGTTAGTTACTGTAGCCGAAGATAGCCGTTGTTGTCCGTCACAAAGAGAATATTATATAATCTTTACTGGAAACAGTGGCAGCCGCTCGCCGTAAGACTTGAGAGGGCTGAAAAACCTGGCTAACAGAAAACAGTGTTGGAGCTATATACACCGACTGAAATATCCTAATAGGATACACTGCATTGGTAAAAAAGGCCTATGCGTGTTTTCAACAGTGTAATGTGGTAAACATCTGCGTTAGTAGTATAGCAATGTATGTTCTAAAACACCTCGTCAGCACTTTTGTGATGAGTCGGCACCCGAGGTCACTGACCCAGGCCAAGGCCATCGACCCCATGACGTCATTACCACGTGACCGTGAAGCCATGAGCATGTGCTATTGTTTACAAACAAGGCCACGTGCTCTTGACAGCTGTTAAATCGAGTATTTACTGCATCAAGTATCGTGTATTAAATTTGGGTGTGAAATGTACTTAGGAGGGCCGTCATTTTACAGTGACTTGAAATGGCACATACCTATATCTTAATAAATACTCGGGATTTATAACTCAGAATAAATATTTTTCACCAAGATAGTTCTATTTATTGTCCTACTTACCTCGCCAGCTGTCATCTTGACAGACCCTAACCTCACTTTTTTGAACAAGAGAACGTCACTAACCTCACTGCTGCCATCTTTAAAGTCCTACCCTTACTTTTTGTGAGCAAGTGAACGTGACTAACCTCACTGGTGCCATTTTAACCATGTGGGCGCGGAATTTGAATAAATGACAGCTGTTAAGTTGACAGCTGCCATCTTGACGGGTCCTAACAAGACCACGTGCTCTTGATAGCTGTCATCTTGACAGACCATAACCTCCCCTTTTGAACAAGAGAACTTCTCTAACCTCACTGGGATGATCCATAAGTTAAGCGTAAAGTGTAGTCCAATAGTTACTTTGTTTCCGTGTTCGTCAATGACTAACAGAATGTGATAGTGTATGCATCTATTACGCTCGTCATTGATAAATATTAACAGAAATAACCTGCAAAACAAGCACTTTAAATACCAATTGAAGGTAAAAAAATCAAATTCAGACAATTTTCACTATTTTGATTTTCCATTTTACCCTACCATATTGCATCAGATCAGAACTCTGCTGGGCGATGAATGGTGAATATTAAGGGAGTCCGAATTCCGTTCTTAAAAATAATTTAAGAGTTAGTGATAAGGTTCATAGGTTCATAGATAATTTACTGAAAAACTCAATTCTGAATCAAATATTTGACATTAATCATTCGAATATTTCAAGTAGTTCTATTATAATCCGCCAATTTCCTAAACCAAGATTCAAAAAGTTTTGGTTTCCATGGATTTGTAGAGGAAACTTCAGTCTTTACGTTGATAGTGTTATAAATTCAAGTATGAGCGCGATGAGTGAACTACGTTGTTAACAACTACGTGGTGTTATATTGTCAACGAATTATTTTCATCAAAGAGTCTAGCATTTTTGTTTTTCAATATAATATGCACCTAAATCTAAAAAACAAGGTAACAGATAATTTTCATATTTTCATCAATTTCTTAAAACAATATTACAAGAAACAATCCAATCAGGGGTATCATAGTCAAATATTTCTCATTGCCTAACTTACGAAGCCGTATGTCATACTACACGTTGTTGACGGGTTAAGTTGTTCAGTTACAGCAGTAATGTCATTAGTGGAGCAGAACTTGAAGCAGAAGGGATGGACAACACCTCTTCAAACAACTGTCAGTCTGTGCGATGTCGTTCTAGATAAGTTTAAGGGGCCATGAGATTTTTATTCGTCATTCGAGCGTTGGGCTTCCAACCCCTCCACCTTTCTAGGATTCATTTATTCCCCTCATTCTTCGATTTTTTGTTCCCGTTTCGATAGTTCTTTTCATTGTCTTCCTGTGGTTTTGCAGTTTACAAGAACAAAATCACCAGCAATTACCTCGTTACCATGACGTCTGAAAGTACAAGGGATATCGAATGTTCCAGGTGCACATGTTTCAGAGATATACAGCTTGATGGTGCTACAGCCATAACGAGCCTTGGCCTAACAAACGACCGTTGCTCAGCCTGAAGTTTTGCTGATCACGATGTGACGCACGGTCAGCGCAACGAAGATTTCGATCTAAATTCTTGGCTTTCTCGACCGGGACCGCTATCTCACCATCAGGTAGCTCGTCAATTTTTCTCACATAGCTGGGCTGAGTGGCTCACTTGTCAGACGGTTGATGGTGATGGTGGTGATTATTGTTTTAAGAGGAAGTACAACTAGGCAACCATCCTCTATATAACACTAATCAGAGAGAAAAAATGGAAGGGGTCCGACACTTCGAAAAATGAAGATATCGGCCAAAGGAAGGCAAGGGCCACGAAGGGCGTGAAAATGAAAGACTCCCTAGCCATCGCAAGCCTAATAGCGTCGGGGTCGGAAAAGAACAAGAGTTGGCCAAGGAAGGTCAGATAGGATAGAAGAAAGTGAGGAGCCTGGCACAAGTAAGTGGAAGAAATGCCAGGACCCAGCTAAGGGCCCCGTGGTTGCCAACCCACGCTCCAAAATTTTTTTTTGCTAGGGGCTTTACGTCGCACCGACACAGATAGGTCTTATGGCGACGATGGGATAGGAAAGGGCTAGGAGTTGGAAGGAAGCGGCCGTGGCCTTAATTAAGGTACAGCCCCAGCATTTGCCTGGTGTGAAAATGGGAAACCACGGAAAACCATCTTCAGGGCTGCCGATAGTGGGATTCGAACCTACTATCTCCCGGATGCAAGCTCACAGCCGCGCGCCTCTACGCGCACGGCCAACTCGCCCGGTCGCTCCAAAATTCAGAGCCCCTGAGGCCCCTTTTAGTCGCCTCTTACGACAGGCAGGGGATACCGTGGGTGTTATTCTACCGCCCCCACCCACAGGGGGAACCAGACGGTTGAGGTACTGGCTTTCTGACGCCAACTCGGCAGGCTCGATTCTGACTCAGTCTGGTGGTATTTGAAGGTGCTGAAATACGTCAGCGTCGTATCGGTAGACTTTCGTGAAAGAACTCATGCGGGACTAAATTCTGGCACCTCGGCGTCTAGGAAAGCCGTAAGAAGTAGTTAGTGGAACTTTAAGCCTATATTATTATTATTATTATTATTATTATTATTATTATTATTATTATTATTATTATTATTATTATTATTATTATTATTGTTATTATTATTATTATTATTATTATTATTATTATTATTTCTAACACAGGTCGGGTGGACCTCGAACCAGATCTCAGATCCCTGTGAAAAGAAAAATAGACACAGCCGTAGGTGTTTGCGCGTGATTATTTCTATAGGCGGTGAGGGAAGTAAGTTGGTGTTTATTCTTCTTGGTTATTGTATTAATTAGTCTGTTTATTTTCGCAGAAACTGAGACCAGAATTCCTCCGGTCAGATGAGGCATTCGCTCGCTGCAGCTGTTTGAAGCGTACTGAACCATTCTAACTCAGAGGCTTGCGGCGCAAATCCACCACCTCACCCACGCGGTCTGATGACGTCAGAGTGAAAAGATTATCTGTGAAGCATGAAGGTGAAGGACCGTTCTATGCAACGGTACATTTACATTGAACGCACTGCTTATTCTTTAATAGATAATGCCACGGACCCAAGAAAAAAATTTCATTACATTTGCTTTGCGAAAATGAGTGGCGGAGTTGTAAGCCGTCACTTCAAAATGTCTGAACTAGCCGCGAATCGAAGTCGTGTTCTCCCGATAATATTCAAGGTCAATATCGCTAGATCGTGGGACCCATCAGAGACTTTTTTTTTTCAGTTTGCTTAACGTCGCACCGGCACAGATAAGTCTTATGATTGATGGGATAGGAAAAGGTTAGGAGTGGGAAGGAGGGGACCGTAGCCGTACTTACGGTACAGCCCCAGCATTTTCCTGATGTGCAAATGGGAAACCACAGAAAACAATCTTCAGGGCGCTGACCCTTACTGCATGGCCACTTGGTCGGTAGCACTTCAGAGATGCAGGTACATACATATGGCAGGTTTTATATTGACGAGCTCGGTCAATATTACTACCCTTACTATTCTTTTTATCAGGTAAGATTTATCACAAGAAATCTTATATACGCCGACATAGAATTATTCCGGTATTCGTGTTCTTGGAATGTGGAGGCCAACACACTGCTGAGAGAGTTCTACGTTCCTAAGAAATAACCTGCGACAAATGCCGATATACTACACCATAATAAACAGTGGGACACATTCGTTGTCAGTCCTCCAATAATTACACTAATTCAGACAATGCAGATGTTATCAGAGAGAACTTTCACAGAAAATATGTGAAGTTTGCTGTCGCTGTATCGGTAACGTAGTGGAACAGAAAGTTTAGGTTTTATCCTTAGATTCAAACTTGCTGTGTAGCATGAAAGTTATCCCTTTCACTTTTTGTTCATTTTCCCCATCCTTGTGAACAGAACTCGGTCGGTGGGTTATTGTATCAGTAGTTCATGCTCCATCGGAGCAAAGTCATTAATATCGGAGGCTGAACCCGTGCGGTATAAAAATAGAAAACAAAAGGTTGCGTCACACGTACTATGTTGGCAGCAAGATAAACAGTCATAGCGTATAAAGTGTAAACTCATGGGGATAGGGAAAATACACGTAGCAGTACTGAATGTTATGCTGATCAAAGCTGATGCAGCTGTAATATATTTTCTCTGTTCATATTAGCATTGGAAAATACCTCAAAAATAGGGGCTGTACCTTAATAAAGGCCACGGCCGCTTCCTTCCAACTCCTAGGCCTTTCCTATCCCATCGTCGCCATAAGACCTATCTGTGTCGGTGCGACGTAAAGCCCCTAGCAAGAAGAAAGAAAAATAGGTCCTGGATATATTTTCATTCTATTGAACGATTTGACCGTGCGGTTAGGGTTGCGCAGCTGTGAGCTTGTATTCGGGAGATGGTGGGATCGAATCCCACCGTCCGCAGTGCTGAAGATGGGTTTCCATCGTTTCCTCTTTTCACACCAGGCTAATACCGGGACTGTACTTGAACTAACACGTCAGCTTCCTTTCCAAATCTTCCTTCACCGAAAACCTCCAATACTTTAGTGCGACGTAGCAATATTTTTCACTCTGTTTCATTTCCGTTTAATTTATTCACTTCTTGACCGGGAGATTTGCCTATGTGGTACAAGTCATTTAGCCATAAGCATACATTCGGGAGATGGTGGGTTCGAATACCACAGTTGGCACCCGTGAGGATATTTTACTTGATAGCAGAAAGTGTAAGAAAAGTCTACTAATTATGCCAAATCCATGCTGTAGGAGTAGATAGTAGGAGACTTAGATCAATTACTTCCATCGTTGTTATCACCGTGTATCATATCACACATTCCTGCAAAAGATTGCTCTCCTTTTCAAGTCTTTCCTTATACTGTATCTTAGAAATAAAAGCAGTAATTCAAAAACAACCCATCTGAATCTTCATGATTGAACGCAATTATTTTACTGGATTCAATTTTGAAACTCTGTATATAAAGACAATAAGAAAGCCAAATGCATTTGTCATTATTTAGGGTACATACCTACATCTTCATTATAGACTATTATACCATTCAGTGTTTGGTCTGAAAGCCTATGTGGATTAAGAAAGACCCCGTGTAAGTGGTGTACGCAGATGAAGAATATACACACGGTATCCCCTGCCTGTCATAAGAGGAGACTAAAAGGGGCCCCAGGGGCTCTTAATTTGAGAGCGTGGGCTGGCGACCACGGGGCCTTTAGCTGAGTTCTGGCATTGCTTCCACTTACTTGTGGCAGGCTCCTCACTTTCATCTATCCTGTCCGACCTACCTTGGTCAACTCTTGTTCTTTTCCAACCCCGACGGTATTAGAGCATTTAGGGCCTATGGAGTCTTTCATTTTCACGCCATTCGTGGCCCTTGCCTTTCTTCATCCGTTACTTCATTTTTCGAAGTGATGGATCCCTTCCTTTTCTTCTTTATTCTCTCTCTAACCCATGTGGGTTGGGGACGCAGACGAAGAATACACACACGGTATCTCATGTCTGTCGTAGGAGGCGACTAAAAGAGGCGACCAACGGATGATTGAATTCGAACCATGAAAATACTTGTGATTAATACCATCACGCGGGGAAAGCCATGGGCCGCCTTTACTTGCGAGTAGTAGATTTGTGATTAGTAGTAGCAGAGAGCGGTTCCCTGTGGGTTTCCAGTACCTGTGATTAGTACCACTATATGCGGAACATCACGGGCTTACGTTGCCTGTGACTAGTACCACTATATGAGCGACACTGTTGGTCTGCGTTGCTTGTAATATGTACTCACTATGTGAGGAACACCACGGGATAGTGTACCATAATGTTCGGAACACCGTGAATTTACGCTACCTTTGATTAGTACCGCAACTTGAGAACCGAGCTCGATAGCTGCAGTCGCTTAAGTGCGGCCAGTATCCAATAATCGGGAGATAGTGGGTTCGAATCCTACTGTCGGCAGCCCTGAAGATGGTTTTCCGTGGTTTCCCATTTTCACACGAGGCAAATGCTGGGGCTGTTCCTTAATTAAAGCCGCGGCCGCTTCCTTCCCATTCCTAGGCATTTCCTGTCCCATCGTCACCATAAGACCTATCTGTGTCAGTGCGACGTAAAGAAAAAAAAAAGAAGCAACTTGAGAAATACCATGGTTCTACCTTCCTAGCGATAAGTGTCATTATGAGGGGCCGTTGACCTGGATATTGAACCTCCTTAGCTATCAAGCATCATCTATTCAGGATTGTGCTTTGCAAGCAGTCCCTTGGTCAGTAATATTGTTTCTGGGAAGGTGAGGCATTGCGGGTCGGATCCACTGATTGTTTTAAATTCATATTCATCCATTCATTCTTCATCATCACGTTTTGAATTGTGGTCAGTGGATGAAGATTTTACTTTTAAATGTCATTGCATTCCGTCTCATTTCGTACCATTTGAGTGTCGATGGCCTAGATGTTAGGCCCAGTTAAACAACAAGCATCATCATCATCGTTATCATCATCATCATCATCATCATCATGAATTAACAAAGCACCTCCACAATTGTCTATTTACATCTAGCTATGTTGCGTGGCGCGTCATTTAGTTCCATCTCATATTGTGTCCGACTCGTTGGCTGAATGGTCAGCGTACTGGACTTCCTTTCAGAGGGTCCCGGGTTCGACTCCCGGCCGGGTCGGGGATTTTAACCTTCATTGGTTAATTCCAGTGCCCCGGGGGCTGGGTGTTTGTGCTATCCCCATCATCCCTGCAACTCATACACCACACATAACGCTATCCTCCACCACAATAACACGCAGTTACCTACGCATGGCAGATGCCGCCCACCCTCATCGGAGGGTCTACCTTACAAGAGATGAACTCGGCTAGAATAGCCACACGAAATTATTATTATTATTATTATTATTATTATTATTATTATTATTATTATTATTATTATCTCATATTGTATTTTAAATAACTAAAACCCTAATCTAGCCATCGTTACCTTATTTTTCCCCCGACTCACGTAACCACCTTCAGAAAGTGACGTTTACCGAGCTCGATAGCTGCAGTCGCTTAAGTGCGGCCAGTATCCACTAATCGGGAGATAGTGGGCTCCAGCCTCACTGTCGGTAGCCCTGAAGATGGTTTTCCGTGATTTCACATTTTCACACCAGCCGAATGCCGGGACTGTACCTTAATTAAGGCCACGGCCGCTTCCTTGCACTTCCTACGCCCTTCCTATCCCATAGCCTATCTGTGTCGGTGCGACGTAAAGCAAATAGAAACAAAATGAAACTGACATTTATATGACAAACGTCAGTACTAAATACAATAAAAAAGAGAATATGAATGCAATCTGGTAGAAAATTATTTCGTGGCATTTGACATTAGTAAAACAGTGAGTAGGTTCATTAAAAATTTCAAACTTTTAGGAATAATTAAGAAATACAACTCGGCTTATTGATCAGTAGATGATCGGATAAAAGTTTCATTTGTGAAATACTAAAGAGTGTTCCCTACAGATCTGTGGAAAAAAGCACAAAAGAGAAAAAATATGAACATTTATTGGTAGGTTATCATCGAGGTTTGAACTCAGACGTAACTACAATTTTGTGGGTTCTCACGGTTAGTTAATAACTTATAGCGCACTAGTGGTATGCCACCTGCTGTGCATGTTTCAGAGCGAATTTTGTGCGCCCACTGGAACGTGTAATGGCGCAGCTGTGTCCCACTGCAACACCACTGACCTTTCATTCGGTTCACCAATATTTGTGAGCGCTTTTAAGCGTACAAAAAATTCGGTATTACATAATATTATTATAACAGTTCGTTACTCCACCTAACTCACTATATTTTTAAGTAAATTTTAGCTGTATATACGCATAGAACGAAATCAATTATGTATTAAATTTTCTTCGGAACATTCTTTGGGATGCTGGTGGTGATAATCTCTAATTATAAATCTCTAATTATAAATGGAAATGGAAAAGGACCGGTCCTTTGGAGATGAAGTTGCCGGCAAAATGAGAGTAGGGCCACGAAGGGCGTAAAAATAGTCCTCCCAAACCTAATATCATCAGGATCGGAAAAGAAGAGCAGTTAACCAATTGAAGTTCACATTTATATGAAATTTGTTGAGCAACAACAGTTCAGTTTACTTGATAAATGCACATCTTTAATAATAATAATAATAATAATAATAATAATAATAATAATAATAATAATAATAATAATAATAATAATAATAATAATAATAATAATTCAGAAGAAGAAGAATACGCATACGTATGTTAATTTACAACTCAGAGCAAGATGGGAAAGATGCGTGCGTGTCTAAACCTTATCCTATTTCTCTACAGGCTCGCGTATCAAGTGAGATGATTCATTGCAGCAAGTTTAACGACCAGATGCCCTTTCGGACGTCGAAATAATCATAGAATCTAATGAGGTGAAATGAATGACATGATGATACTAGGAAAGGAGAGGGTGAAACCCGGTGCCCGCACGTAGCCTACTCCTGCCGAGTAGCACTAAGGGATCTTCTCAGGGCTTAATGTTTCCAATCAGCAGACGAATCACTATCGACAGCGTCGTATGCCCTCACTCCATATGAACAATTAAGAGAAGTTTGGAACTGAATCCTATCCTGCTGGCCTACATTCTGATGGTGAAAATGTCTTTAACCAACGAGACTCGAATCTACTAGCCACGGTGTCAGAACATAGGCTATCCCACCAAGTGCGCTTGCAAGTGGAAGTAAGTGGAAGTAATTCCCAACTCAGCTAGAGAACCTGAGGTCACCAAAATTAATCTAATTTATAGCAATTAGTTAATGGCCTTCCAAAAGTGGAGAATTTATTTAATTTACTAATGTCTAACAAATTAATGGACGGTGAAGGCGTGCTTGTTTCACCCGGTAGAACATGGATTCGATTCCCTGGCAGGACATCGAAAGATTTAAGAAACGAGATTTCCACATCCGGAGGGATACATGTCTCTGCGGTTCACTCAGCCTACATCAAAACTGTGCACCTGGTTAGTTCCTCGGGGCAAAGGTGGCCGGTCGTAAAACTTACCTCTCTACCTAATCAAGAGCCGAGTTTACGGATATCGGAAGTCCTTTACCTTCCGCCCCTTCAAGGGCCTTCACAGCCTGGTACCAAATCACTTACTAACAATGAATATATCTCTACTGTTGAAGTAAATCCTCTATACGTAATTTGTGCGTGAAGGAGATAGCACGAACTGAACTGAGTTAGTCAACATTACATAATTGATGTTAGAGCTCTTGAAACTTAACGTGTTATTGTATTCTGTAATCACCCCACTCTGCAGTAGAACACCATCTTAACGACACAATGCTCCCCCAATTACCGCCTTATTGCTCTCGAACCAGCCAGCATTCCTTACGCTAATTCACTTCAGTAATGTCAGCTATACAAACATAGTTCGGTATGCTTTGCTGGTCTTTATTAGGAGACAGGATTACGACGAAGGAAGTAGAACTGTGGAGATTAAGTCTTCTTTGAATTACACACATCATTTAATTGCTCTATTTTTAGCTTGAAACTCAACACGGAATTTATTTTTGGACACGAAATGCAACTCTCCTGTTTACTGAATAAAATAAAGAAGCTCTCTGTAAGATCAATATTTAAGATGATTTGCTAATTCATATGAATATTGTCGTGTAACAACTGTTGAGTATACTCCATTATGTGCAAGTTTTACAATAATAAGTAATGTTATTGTTATTACGTTCCATTGACTACTTTTGCGGTTTTCAGAAACGCAAAGGTACCGGAAGTTCGTCCGGCGGGAGGTTTTTTTTTTTTAACTAGCGACATGAGGGTGACATATTTCAGCACCTTCGAATACAATCGGACTGAGCCGGTATCGAACCCGCCAATTTGAGCTCAGAAGGCCTGCGCTCTACTGCCTGAGCTACTCAGCCCTATGTTTCTACAACAACAACAACAACAACAACAACAACAACAATAGGTATATTGAACTATAACTCGGAGCAACTATTCTATATATGTCGAAAACAGAACTCGTAGTTTGAGTACCAGGTTGATTGGGTATGGGTCCTGAAAATATTCTTCTGCTTTTGATAGTGCAGTATTTGTTTCCTGCATTGAAGGGTATCATTAAACTGAACCAATGATTCTTTCTTGCTTTCTTTCTCTCAAAATTCATTCTTCAAAAACTGATCCGGTTTCCTATCATTTATGTCCACACAACTCCATCACATGAGGGAAAAATACAAAAATTTTTTTTTGCTAGTGGCTTTACGTCGCACCGACAAAAATAGGTCTTATGGCGACGATGGGATAGGAAAGGCTTAGGAGTTAGAAGGAAGCGGCCGTGGCCTTAATTAAGGTACAGCCTCATTTGCCTGGTGTCAAAATGGGAAACCACGGAAAACCATCTTCAAGGCTGTCGACAGTGGGATTCGAACCCACTATCTCCCGAATGGAAGCTCACAACCGCACGGCCATCTCGCCCGGTGCTATAATTATTAACAAACAGCCAAGTAATGTTCTCCTAAAGAAAAGAAAGTCAGGGGAACATAATTGTCTTTTATCCGAAGTTATTAGGTTGCATGGTCGACTAGGTCAAGGATTTTAATTCCGAACTGAGTGTTTGAACGGGTTATTCATTCACAAAAATGCATCAGCCCAACTTCTCTTCAACTCTACGATACGTCTGGGCACAGATATATTCACAATAAATTGCAATGAATTGCTGATAGTGTGGAAGTGAAATATGGACCATGACTAGTGCCGAACGGAAGTGAATTAAAACCTGAGACAATGAAGACTTTTAAAGTTGGTCTTGAGAGGGTGTCCAAGACACGAGTATCACAAGCAGATTATAGTATATAAAGAATGCAGTTGAAGGAATGTCTGAGGTCGTAGATGTGGGCTCTGTTCACTCGAAAGAACGTTGATTTGATTCCCCGTGCGGAAGCCGAATAATTTGGAAACGAATTTTCTAGAAAGGCAACCGAGCATTGAGCTAAACATTGTATCGTACTTACTGCAGAGTGTATGGATAAAAGAACACCTTACCATCCATTACTCCAGGGGCATTCACGGCCTATAGGGCGATGGCTTTGCTGTAATGCAGTAATACAGTAAGATGGACACTGTACAGGTTGATAAAGGGTGCTCCAATTTACTAATCTATGGACCGAAGATACACATAAACGCGACTACTTCACATAATTGGTTTTCGGCTTGTTAAAGAACTTTTGCGGAAAACAACTTCGAGATATTTCGTAAAATATATGAAAATTGAAGGAGCGATGAACAAATGACATGACTACATTATAATTCATTGACTGAATACTGAGGCGATATACAACTCCAGATGAACAAAACCTTTTCCACTTCGGCTAGGGGACTCCGCTAATGATTAGAAATTGTCCATAAATGATAAAGACATCTTACGAGTTATTTTTTATTATTTTATGTTATGAGTTACTTTATGCGCATGGTATTTTGAAATTTCTGGAGAGATTCCAGAATATATCTTAGTATTCCAAGCTCATTGAAATAAATAAAGATGGAAAATATTGCATTTTCGGCATTGAATATAGCCCCAGGTTTGCGAGATCATAGTTGATCCTGAGATTGTGCGCGCGCGCGCGTGTGTGTGTGTGTGTCGGCCCAGCGATATAGGTGTAGTGTGCCTCCCTCTTAACCGGAGGGCCCAGGTTCGATTCCAGGCCCATCAGGACTGTTGCGCTATGTCGAGAAAGGGTACTGGGTCCACTGGTCTGCACAGTCAAGTTCCCTCGATGTGGTCCTGATACTTCTTTTTCATTTTCTGCTCCAGGGAGTCTACGGTATAAAATTACGATAACATTATTTTCTTCAGAATGGCGTTGAGTAGGTCATTAAACTTTAGAGTGAGGAAACTTGGACTTTACATTGATTAGCAATGTGCAGATATGACCTTATTCTTCTTATATCCTCAGTGCCCTCTTCTAGCTGTTAACAACGTTTGGAATGCTATCTTACTTAGTTAGATGCCGAAATCCTGCCGAATGAACAGATTAATTTCTTTATCGTAACGAAATTCACGCCGTGCTTTATGGGAGGCAGAGAGTGGTTGGCAAATATTCTCAATGTAAAATTACATTTCAGTGCTAAACAGTAAGTCACAAGTGCTAGCAACTGATTTGTTTAGAATTTAGCAGAACACGTGAAAGCAATATTAGAAAATAAGTGTAATGACTGGATTGCAACTTGCTTTACGTCGCACCCATACAGATAGGTCTTATGGCGACGATGGGATAGGAAAGGCCTAGGAGTGGGAAGGAATTGGCCGTGGCCTTAATTAAGGAACAGCCCCAGCATTCGCCTAGTGTGAAAATGGGAAACCACGGAAAACCATCTTCAGGGCATCCGACAGTGGGGCTCGAACCCACTATCTCCCGGATGCAAGTTCACAGCTGCGCGTTCTTAACCGCACGGCCAACTCGTCCGGTTGACTGGACTGCAGTACCATAGAAACTGTGTCTGATTTATCATAATTCATTCATTCATTCATTCATTCATTCATTCATTCATTCATTCATTCATTCATTCATTGCAAAGTTCCTTAATACCTATTTCAAAACTGTCATAAATGCATTATTGTTATTATTATTATTATTATTATTATTATTATTATTATTATTATTAATAATAATATTTACACAATAACTCTAAATAAATATCCCAGAATACCTTGCCTCTTAGTCCTACTACCTGCCTACGTCTAACATCACACAAAATAATGTACTAAATATACCCATTCGCCGACCGATCAACTGGCTACAGCAATTCTTAAAATGGTTGCAATATTTACAGAGGAGGCAGCACGCAACAAACGAAGGAAAAGGAAAAGTCTTATATATATAGGTCGCAAACCCTCTGTTGGCAGCCCTGAAGATGGTTTTTAGTGGTTTCCCATTTTCACGACAGGCAAATGCTGCGGCTGTATCTTAATTAACGCCACGGCCGCTTCCTTCCCACTCCTCGGCCTCTCCTATCCTATCGTCCCCATGTGAGCTATCTGCGTCGGAGCGACGTAAAGCAAATTGTGTATTGTTTGAAGATGGTTTTCCGTGGCTTCCGATTTCTAGACGAACCAAATGCTGAGGCTGTACTTTAATTAAGCCCACGATCGTTTCCTTCCCACTCCTAGCCCTTTTTTTATCCCATCATCGCCAGAAGGCAAATTGTTAAAAGAAAATGGTGGTAGGCTTTCACTATTGTAACGGCGGCAGGGTTTTTAGGGTTTCGTAGACTTGCTTATTAGAAATAAGTTCGTTATTCTATACAACTGACCACGATGTATTCACAACGACAGATAACACCCAACTGAACACGCGAGTCAACACAGCGCCCTCTTATAACAGAGTATGCGCTATTTCTTTTCTAACACATAGCCTCCTCTTTTATCTGGCAATTGATCAATTAAACATAACCGTAAGTTAAATATTCTCGGCGATATACGCGTTGTACCCAAACACTAAATGCTTCTTAATTTTTTTTTTTTCCATATACATGTTGTCGAGGAATGTAAGTCTACGTTAAAAAAAATTACTGGCATTAATTTCTAGACCTATGAATGGAAAGAGATTTTGTGTTGTCGATTACTTGTACAACTGAACTGATGCTGCAAGCAGTCACAGCTTGATCATCTGTAAATCCTTTGAGGCAGACAGCTCAGCGTCATCATTCAAAATGCAACCATACTGAGCTGCAAAAGTTGGGTTACATATTTCATTGGAAATGAAATTAATAGGCCAATTGAATAATGTGGGCGTCATTAGTCCATAATGTGGCAACCCACATCGTAAAGTTATACCTTTGGATCCATACTTCTATCTGAACAGTGTTATAGTCTATTTAAGGTGAGAAGTAATATTGTTAATACAGCATGATACCCCTTGTGAAATAAGACTGTTGAATATATGTACAAGACCTATTTTATACAATGCACGAATAAGGTCTAACAATGGCACAACGCAGTCTCTATTAGTTTATTTTGCATTCTTCAGACAGACAGAAATAAGTATTGAAGCTGTGTGGCATCTTTCTAAATTAATAACAAATCGACACTGGGTCATATTCAATTGAGCTGCTTTCAAGCTGAGATCTAAAATTCTTTCAGTTATCCTTCTAATTAGGGAATAAATAGTCGTGGGACGCCAGGAAGATGAGATATTAACAATTATTTTTCCCCTGGTAAATTAGAACTGTTTGAAATTAGAACTGTTCTACCTCATGAAAATTTTCCTGGTACGTGGTAATTAAGGCACTTGATCTAAATAACTAAAGTTAAATTAGCGTAAATAAGGAGCTCCTAACTGTTCCTAACTGTACACGTTCTATCCCAATAGAAGTTTCTAAATATATCGTACCGAGCTCGATAGCTGCAGTCGCTTAAGTGCGGCCATTATCCAGTATTCGGGAGGTAGTAGTTTCGAACCCCACTGTCGGCAGCCCTGAAAATGGTTTTCCGTGGTTTCCCATTTTCACACCAGCAAATGCTGGGGCTGTACCTTAATTAAGGCCACGGCCGCTTCCTTACCACTCCTAGCCCTTTCCTGTCCCATTGTCGCCATAAGACCTTTCTGTGTCGGTGCGACGTAAAACAACTAGAAAAAATATATATCGTAATTGCTTTTTTTAACGTTGTTTACGTAAATCTCAGGAATGTTTTCCCTTATGTGGCTAAGTGCTCAGTCTTCTCTAGTATTTTCATTGTCGGTGCCAAATACATTCCTAAATCTGTCCTCTACTTCAAGTAGTGGGGTAAGCACTCTTTTAGGTTATCTGAATCAATACTTTTACGAACCACTGCTTTTCTTTTGTACACGTATCAAGCTTTAACTCTTTTCCTTCCAGTGTTAGAAGATGCTTGAGGATTGGACAAGCTGGAATGGTTTATAACAGTGTACTTCTTGATGTGTTTCGACATGCAGAAGTAACGAGTGGCAGGGTGGCCCAGATCTTGTAATTTTGAAATAGAAATGTAAGGGAACTTGGCATTTTTCTATTAAAATTACTAGAATGGAAAGGCGAAAGTTGATTATGGATTTCCTGAAATACTCTGTGTTAATTTTCAGCTTTGGATTGAAGTTCTTGTCTTTCCCTAGTGTTAAGCAGCTGATTAATGCACGGGATGATAATGATTTGAAACTGGTCCTTTTCACCTTGTGGTACAGTTACAGTTTTCTTTTCATTTGATGGTTGAGATTACCTCTTAAATTTACGTAAACTTAACCTTCGAGTGAAAATACGTGGACGCCCTCATGCCGCAAGCGTCTAAATTATTTCCATTGGAGGAGGACATGATACCTAGGAGTCTAATGGAATTGATCATGGAGGTTCAGAGGAATAGAGCGAGACCAAGACGACTATGATTAGAATCACTTTCTTATGATTAAAGATAACAGCTATGGAACTAAACGAGGCTTCAGAGCTAGTTACAAATAGGCATAAGGATCCATAATGAAGATATATGTAATGTATGTATGTATGTATGTATGTATGTATGTATGTATGTATGTATGTATGTATGTATGTATGTAATGTATGTATGTATGTATGTATGATTTCTTTTACAACGTTATTCCCATGTGTGGAGTGTAGTAAAACTCATTTAGTTGATGTTGATTTCTTCTTCTCCCAAGATCTCTTCTTCCGGGCACTGATAATTTTCCTCCGTTCTTCAGTCCATGATTTATTGGTCCTGGTATTCATTTTCTCAACAAAATGATGGTCGTTGACTGCTTTTTTGAATTGGAGTCGATCTTGAATAATTTCTTGTGGGGTGCCAATTTTCTGGAGATTTTCTTTTCTATTTCACTAAGCCAGTTTTTCTTTACTTTCATTGTGAGAGTCAGGTTGAGAATACTTTTGATGAGCCTATCATTGTTCATTCTGAGAATGTGGCCATAGAACTTGAATCGTCTTTTCCTAATGGTGTCGGAGATCTTTACAGAATGCTCAAAAAGCTCCCGAGATTTCTGTTTCACCCAGATTCTCTCTGAGTAGACTGCACCAAAGAATTTTCTCAATATTTTCCTCTCCTGTTTCTCTGTGTCTTTAATAAGTGATCTGCCTCCAATGATCAAAGTTTCCGAGCGGTATAGTGCTTCAGGTTTTATAAGTGAGTTGTAATATCTTAATTTTGCTTTCCTGGATATTGATATTTTGTTATATCTATTCCAGGTAATTTTGAGATCTTCTCCTTATTTGCTTCACGATTTAAGACTGATGGCTGAATTACTTCTCCTAAGTACTTGAACTTATTCACTTGATTAATTTTGCCAAATTTAGTCTTTAGAGGTTTCCCACCTATTATTATTATTATTATTATTATTATTATTATTATTATTATTATTATTATTATTATTATTATTATTGATTAAATTCCATACGTATATCAGACCGAAATCGATATATCTTCAATATTTAACATTTGTTTTATGTTTTTGCACCTGCATATTTGTTCTTTCTTCCCTTATCCGTTCGCTCATTTG
This sequence comes from Anabrus simplex, assembly GCF_040414725.1. Taxonomy (NCBI): domain Eukaryota; kingdom Metazoa; phylum Arthropoda; class Insecta; order Orthoptera; family Tettigoniidae; genus Anabrus; species Anabrus simplex. The sequence continues at coordinate 189,344,383 of NC_090271.1, read as the reverse complement.
TTCGTTCAATTTTTCGTTTTCTTCTTACATCCCATACAATTGGTGCAATAATACCGATTGCAGTTCATTCTGTGAACTCCCGCTACCGTAGCGGAAATTGCTTGCTTCATCGATTTCTGGCCATCTCATGTAGTCTGTAGGTTATACTGTGTGTCAGCACAGCTTACATTTATCATCTGTCAATGTCTGTATTTTATAATTAGTTAGGTCGAGGAAGTTATCAAATATTTTTCTTCGAACTTTTTACAGCACAACATTGTACATATTTTCCACGCAAATGATCTAATTCATTCTCACTTTCACTTCTAAACGGCTACCCTATACCCGCTGTTCTGAAGCAACCGATGAAAAAACCTTCAGCTCGATATCAGCTGTTGATATTCTGAACAGAGATTTTAAATGTGCCATTATACAGCTTAAAGGAAGGATGTCTCGATATTCTTCCGACCGGGCGAGATGGTTGTGCGGTTAGGGACGCGCAGCTATGAGCTTTCATGCGGTAGATGGTGGGTTCGAACCCCACTGTCGGCAGCCCTGAAATGGTTTTCTGTGGTTTCTGTGGCTAAACCTTAACTGAGGCCACGGCCGGTCGCTTCCCACTCCTAAGCCTTTCTTATTCCATCGTCACCATAAGACCTATCCTTGCCGGGGTGACGTAAAGCAAATTGAAGAAAAAAAAGGAGGAAGACATTCCTCTGACTTCAAACATTCCCAAAATATTTTCTTATTTTCTGACGTGAAGTTAAAAAAATATTATATACGTTACATCCAAAGTTACTAATCTTACTACCCTTCTACTACCGCTTTTCCCACACTCGTGGGGTCGCGGGTGCGAGTGCCGCATATTCAATAATGAATACATACTTCCACGTTGGGTTGGCGTTACGAAGGGCATCTTGCCATAAAACCAGACTTAACCCGTAACAGTAGCAACCTCAGATTACTGGAAAATGGCCAGAAAAGGAAAAACAATGATGCCGAAGGATAGAAGAGATTTTAGGTCGTATTCTATAGTATTTTAGGCTTTGTAGTTAGAAACCATTTATTGATGATAAATGAGCTTAAATTAAACTTGAGAACGTTCTGTAATACTTAATAAGATTATGATCAGTAAATGTTTCCGATTCTTTTTTTAACGAGTAGCAACTATCCTGTAAAAAGATTTCCAACAGAACTTTAGGAGTATTACATTTTTAAATTCTCGTCATTTATGCAAATATATCGACAGAATTGTACTGAGGCTTACTGATCCCAATCTATCCTAACTGTGCATTAAAAGACCGGTTCTTAGTTATACTGCACGAAATACGATTCCCATTGAATTCTAGAGTAATCTGCATTCCTCTCTTGTGAATAGATTCTTCTGCTTGAAACTCAACTATTAGAAGCATGAAACATTTGACGTATTGTGTAACACCTCGACGTAGATACTGCTATTCAAACCCTCAAAAACTAAGAAATAATTATTCTTAAAGAAAGATAATAATAATAATGTTATTGTTTTCTCGTCCCACTAACTACTTTTAACGGGTTTTAGAGAACTCTTTTACGTGCCAGTAAATCTACCGACATGAGGCTGACGTATTTGAGCACCTTGAAATACCACCAGACTTGAGCCAGGCTCGAACCAGCCAAGTTGAGGTAAAAAGACCAGCGCCTTAACCGTCTGAGCCATTCAGCCCGGCCCATAAAGAAAATGATATGACCGTTACAGGCTGCTCCTGGATGAGTGGAAAGTGAAGACCTGCACTATTCGCAACTTCGGCGCTTGACCAAGGAACGTATAAATTCGGCAATATTATTGACACTATACATGTTCGACCAGATATCTCCACTATGCAAGCTGAATTTTAGTTGTTTATACCAGCTGAAAATGAGATAGCCTAACCTAGTACCATGTAACCCTAAGCGCTTTCAATTATTCACACAAGCTAACGAGACAATCGGGTCGGATTGTGGCAAGCCGTGCTGCCGTTCCAAGCGAGTTATTGGTCACTGCGAGAGCTGGCGAGGTAGAAAGGTCCACACCGAGCTCGATAGCTGCAGTCGCTTAAGTGCGGTCAGTATCCAGTATTCGGGAGATAGTAGGTTCGAACCCCACTGTCGGCAGCCCTGAAGAAGGTTTTCAGTGGTTTCCCATTTTCACACCAGGCAAATGCTGGGGCTGTACCTTAATTAAGGCCACGGCCGCTTCCTTCCCACTCCTAGCCCTTTCCTGTCCCATCGTCGCCATAAGACATATCTGTGTCGGTGCGACGTAAAGCAACTAGCGAGAAAGGTCCGCAAAGTCAAGTTGTAGTGGCTACGATGAAGATAAATCATATAAAGTAGTAGCCAAAGCAAAGCAAAGCAAAGCAAAGCAAAGCAAAGTCATCTCTGTACAGGTCATGAAGGCTCTCGGAGGGGTGGAAGGTAAAGGCTTCTACTATCCATAACTTCGGCACTTCATGAGGTAAAGTGGTTAGCTCTAAGCCCGGTACTCAGGAATTAACCTGGTACTCAAAGAGAAGGCGTGATCTTCTAGTTGGCCCACCCTTCCCTTCGGGGAGGAGAATGAAAACCTGGTACTCATTTTTTGGTGTAGGCTGAGTGACACTCAGGACCATACACCTCCGGAAGCGGAAATCTCGTTTCTTAAATTTTTCGACTTCCTGACGGGGAATCGAACCCAGGTCCTTCCGGGTGAAGCGAACACGTCTTTACCGCCTTAGCCAGGCAGCCTCTATATAAAATTAGTAATAAATATAATAATTTCATGACCTACTCTGCCTGTATGTCAGTTTCGACGTTCCGTTTTACTGTCAATCATGACAAAGTGACAGAAGACTGTGGCTGACTTCTAATGAATTTTATCAAGTAAACACCAAATGTGTCATATCTTTTACATATCGACATCGCACTAATGGTTAGTATCTCCCCGATCTTTTTTTCTTGTTTTTTTGTTTTTTGTTGTTTGTTTTACGTCGCATCGACACAGATAGTTCTTATGGCGACGATGGGACAGGAAAGGGCCGTGATCTTCATTAAGGTACAGCCCCGGCATTTGCCTGGTGTGAAAATGGGGAACCACGGAAAACCATCTTCAGGGCTACCGACAGTGGGGTTCGAACCCACTATCTCCCGAATACTGGACACTGACCGCACTTAAGCGACTGCAGCTATCGAGCTTGGTCCCCCAGCTCTTATCCGCGATTTTATCTAGAGACAGACACCTTACCACTTATCCACAAAGGGAGCTTATAATTGTGGTCAGAATCTATAGCATGAAACTGAGGAGGTTTCCGAGGTAAATAAAGACGAGAAGAATCGAAAAAGCCTCATGAAAGGTGGCCCATAATATACTTACTTTCTGGTCTTGATATAGGGCGCAAGGCCTGAGTTAAAATTAGTAAGGCATTAACTGGATTATGATTGTTAAACATTCACGTTGTTATGAGCTAAATTGTTGTATTTTGCATGAAGAGAACAAGCTTGAAGTTTTACGCTAGCCACGACCTCAACGAGGTTAGTTGTCCACCTCTCAGGATATTTAGCATCTCAGGACATTTCTTATTAAAGTAACGTGTGAAATTGTAGTTGGACATAACTACTGCACTACCATCACCATGCCATGGTCTAAACATTAGCGTAGCAGCTGCGATTCGGTAATGAATTTCATCGGTTTCGGGGACTGGACCGGGATTGTACACGCTGTGACCAGGGAGAAAATAAGTAGTTGAAAGAAATTAAAATCTACTTAAGTTCACCTGATCATAATGAAGTCTATTTGTTACCTTCGTGTGTCTCCAGGTCTTGTAAACGTATACAGCCGTAGCTTGTGGTGTTTGAACCAAGGATTAGCAATGACTAAACTATGATCAATGCAGAATTCAACTAGCCGATTTCCTCTTTCATTCCTTCGTCCCAATCCTAATACTACGGCATTACCTTATCTTCCTTGGTCTTCCACTACACTCCAGTCTCCCACCACATAGTTTATCGTCTCTTTTTACATAAAATATTGAATCTTATATCTCATCATATTATATACTTTCTATTTCTTCATCATCTGCTGAACGAGTAGGCATATATATGTTAACTATTGTGGTGAGCATTTGCTTGGTGTCTATCTTGATAACAAGAATTCGTTCACTATGCTGGTCGTAGTAGCTTACTCGCTGTCCTTTTTTCTTATTCATTACTAAACCAACGCCTGCACTTCCCATACTTTTTTTTGTGTTGATAATTTTATAGTTGCCTGACCAAAAAACCTGAGTTTCCTTGCAACGTACTTCACTTATTCCAACTACACCTAATTTTACCTCTTCACATTCTCTAACCTACCACAACATTACAAACGTCTAACATTCCACGCTCCGACTCGCAGAATGTCAGTATTCTGGGGGAATATTTTAACTCCAGAATATTTTACCCTGGAGGAAACCATCACCAGTACATCATTAATTCATACACAGGGATCTGCATATCCTCGGGAGTTAGTTACGCGCGCAGTTTCCCGTTGCTTTCAGCCGTGTTGCTGATTTAACAGCTCTAAGCCATGTTAAACACTATTACAGTTAATAGTCAATCATCCTGACTGCCGAACTTCCAGTGTCTGAAAGGCTGCTATCCCCATTTCGATGAGCCATTCGTTATTCTGGTCTCTCGACAGATACCCTTCGACATGGTTGCACCTACGGTTCGGATGTCTGCTTCTTTGGGACGCACAAGCCTCCCCACTGCGGCAAGGTTACATGATTTACAGGGGGAGTGTGTTAGGTTATATTCAGTAATTACTTCACTACTAATTATGAAAACCATTTCATGCTAATTTGTTCAGTGAATGCAAGACAGCTAGTAAATGGACTGCATCATTGAGAATGGAATCTGTAACTATTAAAAGTGACTGTAGGAAAAGTTAGGCATCACCGCAGCATTAACTATTGCACTCAAAGCGACGCCACCATCGAAGAATGAATATATGGACAATGAAAAGGCCATGGAAGATGTAGAAATAAGATTCCCTAAGGCTTGCTCAGGTAACAACCAAGCTGCCGAAAGAGAATTGATTAAAGAGTGTTAATAGGAAACGGAAGTATAGTAAAAATATACCTTCTTTCTTTAAATCTGACCATTTGAGACACAGAGTTTAATAATAATAATAATAATAATAATAATAATAATAATAATAATAATAATAATAATAATAATAATAATAATAATGCTATTTGATTTACGTCCCACTAATTATATTTACGGTTTTCGGAGACGCCGAAGTGCCGGAATTTAGTCCCGCAAGAGTTCTTTTATGTGCCAGTAAATCTACCGACTTGAGGCTGAAGTATCTGAGCACCTTCAAATACCACCGGACTGAACCAGGATGGAACCTGCCAAGTTGGGGTCAAAAGGTCAGCGCCTCAACCGTCTGAGCCACTCAGACCGACATCACAGACTTGTACACAATTATTCACACCCACGATCTTTTAGCTCATTATACGAATCAAACTGGAACAGGCCAGAGTAAAGTGTATCTTCCACCGAAGTCCCAGTCAACATCCATGGCTGTGACAATATGGAAGTTGCTGGGGTATGGGTAGTGCTGAGTAATGACATGCAGAGCGTGACTGGTGCATCTGAGTGTTATGAAACGTGCTGCTCATAGGGTCAGTCGTGCTGCAATAGTATTTTCTGACCCAGTGAGGAAAGAAATGACAAACTACCTCACTCCTCATCTTGCCTAGTACGTCTCATTTTGGCGCTGCCATTCGTTTTTGGGGTTTACTTATAACCGCATAACCTTTGGTGGTCTATTTGAGGATCCAACCAGCCTCTGGGCTGATGACCTAACAGCAGACAGACAGACAGACAGACAGACAGACACGAATAAAACGTGCCTCATATTACCTTTGTCAACCTTTCCTATATTAAATTAATAGTAAAGTTAAGATTGATGTGTATTCACCTGTTTACTTCTTAAAGAAGGTTGCTGGAATTTGCTAAAATTATGTTCTTCCATGTAAAGTAGAAATAGGCTAATGTACTTTCTCTTACGTCAGAGTCACAATTAATCATTTTGAATATTGGTAACAAATTAAAGAACTTCTTCATCTTACTAATTTATAAAATTGATGAATAACACGTTCCCTCGTTAAATCCAGACGGAGCTTTAAATTACCCATGTCTTAATTAGAAACAGTGTCGGGTACAAGATATTTAGCTTGAACACTCCTTGATGAAGTATGGGTAGAGATCTCCCGAGGGTTAATGATTATTCACATATGATTTTCACCATCAGGTTTATTGGGAAAAGGAAATAAAACTCTCCCTTTTTTGGACCTGAAGGTTAAAGGAAATTTTTGGACTACCTATCTATAATATTCTGGAGTATCCCTAGTGATCTTTTAACACATGCAGGCTTCTAGCGACGCTTCTACGAGAAAGGACCAGAAAGGGAAATTAACGACCATGGCATTAACCCTTTCAGACCGTAAGGGGAACATGTTATATATTTTCATGATCGAACAAAATCGCAAATTACCGGAGAAATTTCATAAATTTTAACCTCTTTCACAAATTTACGGCTTACATCATAACTCTAATTATTTCGCCATTTTTCTGCCTTTATAATAGTTTAATATACTCACACAGCGTTTTAACAAGTAAACGACAAATATTGCTTAGCTCTTTAGTTAGGATGACGGACTACATTACTTGACTTCATGAGATTGTCCAAATTAGTTTGCATTCTTTTAATGTTGTTCATAGTTTACGTGGATCTTCTACAGAAAGATATAACATGGCAGGGAGGGATTCACTTCGGTGGAAATTTTGTAAGCAGTTTAGTCTATGCGGACGACTTGGCCTTAATGGCGCAGGTTTAAATACACCCTTCACGTTTAACATTATAGTGACGTGATGCATACTCTAATTTATTATGTGAACTTTTTTAATACCTTTTCCATTTTACAACCAAGTGCTGCAGATCCTTGGTGGTTATTGGAATATTGGTTAGATTTAACAGAGAGAATAAAGCCTGCATAAATGGAAGGTACAGGTTTGCACTGTATATCGGAAAATATAAAAAAAGGAATAAATGTATTTCTGCCCGTACAAATATATAGGAAGGTTTTGAAAAGGTTAAGGGGATTCATACCTAGTGACATTTGAACCCACCATCTCCCGCATTCAATCTCCAAGATACGTGGCCCAAACATTCAAAAAAATTTAAATTCTCATATTTATTGTAAAGCCCAATAATAGCCGCGTATTATAGCGAAATAATTTCATAGATATCTGCAGGAGTTTTGAACCCACGTTTTAGCAGTCAATGGAACAATAGTGTGTTTGTGTTGTTCCTATTGGTTTTATGTCGTACCAATACGGGCAGGTCTTAACGCGACGATAGGACAGGATAGGATACGATAGGATAGGATTAGGAAGGAAACCAAGACATTAATTAAGGTACAGCTGAGTTGCCTACGTGATTTAGATCGCGTAGCTGTGTGACTGAATTCCGGAGCTGGCGGGTTCGAATCCCACCACCGACAGCTCCGAAGATGGTTTTCCGTGGCTTCCAATTTTCAAACCAGGTAAATGCTGGAGCTGTACGTTAATTAAGCTACGGCAACTACCTTCCCAATCCTAGCGCTCTCCCAACTCGATATCACGGTTTTTATGACGTCAGACCTTCAACATAAAGGAGAGCATTGCCTTCTGCTGTTCCCGTGTAATAAAATAACTTACTGGTAGGATCCAGGCAACCTTTCGACTAATTATAACAAGAACTCTTATTCTAAGTATTAGGGCACCAATCTCAGTTACGTTGCTAACTCATGCCAGACATGTCAAGTACAATAATAACTAAACTTATGTCGTAATGGTCCAGCTTTTCAATACTATATTAAGCAATGACGTTAAAACATGTCATTTGTGTATGTTTATATATATTTTTTAAGTTATTAGATGTGTTTGTACAGTTTTGCATTAAGGCTGGTGATGGCTAGCCAAGGTCGAAACTAGTCCCTAGATGAAAAATGTAATGTAAACTTTGCATAATATAGTATTGAAAAGGTGGACCATTACTACATAAGTTTAGTTATTATTGTGATCACAATTCAATACGGATCTAAACCATGAAGTTTATATCCTATTATATAGTCAAGTACCAGGTGGTTACAATTAAACTTTCCTACTTAACCGTCTCTGCGTTAAAAACGAGCAATCGCATGAACAGGAAACTTAGTGTGAACATTGCCAAGGACGTGGTGAAGGGAAACAATTAATAAGCAATTCCAGTGAAATACTTGTTGCTATATGCCTGGTTTTTGAAGTAGCGTCCGTCACACTACAAAGTGTGCTCGAAACGGCCCCCTTCGGTGTTCAGGACAGTTTGAAAGCGTAAGATAACTTGCTGAACGACTGTACGAAGCATCTTCATGGGTATGCGTGATACGTCTCTTTATAGGCTTCCTTTCAGATCGCCGTATCTGCGAACGTTCCTCTGATAAACTCTCGTTCAGGTACCCGTGAATCTTGTAGTCCATAATCTGGACATTATTCGTACCGAATTTGGTACACGTAATATACTGTAATTAGTTTTCTGTCTAGAAGGAGTTAAGTAGAAGTAGTATAATTACATTCACCCGGTATATATAACACTATGTAAATTATAATAGTCATGATTTACAGGGAAAATGAACTGTAAAACCCATTTGATAAAATAATGTATTGGCTATTCTTATAGAATATTTATCTAAACAAGTGAATTTCAAAGCAATTTACGATTTACGATAGCGAATTTTCATTTAGTTCATTCATTTGAAAATTAGAAATTCCTGTGTTCTGAATAATTCAAATAGGCTAAAGTAAAATTTTTCGTAATGTTTTACTTGGAAGAGTAGAGCTGCGACCCTCCTTATTACGTTGATGAATGTAGTTTTGATTACTTCACGATTAAAGTGGCCGCCAACGAAGCCAAGTGATTTCATATCGGAGACTTACCGAAGGTTTGCGTGTTGGTGGTCAGCAAACTGAACACGCCCGGATGTCGCAAGGTGACCTTTCACCACGCAAAGAAAGACGTGAGCTGACCTAGCTTCACAGATGATGTTAACAGTATGCCCAAGAACAAACAAACGTCACTAAGAGAAAATAATGTTGAATGGCGAATTGAAAGAACAACATTAATATTGTAAATGATGACGACCGTTTCTGTTCGACTGCTTGGCTGAATTGTCAACGTTGAGGCCATCGGTTCAGAGGGTCCCGGGTTCGATTCCCGGTCGGGTCGGAGATTTTGATCGAGTCTGATTAATTATTCTGGCTAGGGAACTGGGTATTTGTGTTTGTCCTTACACTTTCATCTTCATATTCAGACAACGCACTACACTACGAACCACCACAGAAACACGCATCAGTGATTACATCTCTCCACATTGGGTTGGCGTCAGGAAACGGATTCGGCCGTAAAACAGGGCTAAATGTATATATGCGACACACATCGCACCAAGGGGTGTGGGGAAATATAATAATAATAAGAATTAGGGACGGTTTTACACTGTCAACTAGCTATAATAATCTTCCAAAACAATACATCCTGTTCAAACACTGCTGAGGTTATTTATATACATTTTTAGCCATGTACTTTTCAAATTCTTTTGTTCTTGTTATAGTGTCTTCCACGTTTCTTATTGATTCTTTATCTTTTTTGCTATTTGCTTTACGTGGCAATGACACAGATAGGTCTTATGGCGACGATGGAACAGGAAAGGCCTAGGAATGGGAAGGAAGCGGCCGTGGTCTTAAGGTACAGCCCCAGCATTTGCCTGATTTGAAAGTGGGAAACCACGGAAAACCATCTTCAGGGCTGCCGACAGTGGGATTTGAACCCACTATCTCCCGCATGCGAGCTCACAGCTGCACGCCCCTAACCGCACGGCCAACTCGCTCGGTCTTATTGATTCAAAACTTTCTTAAAGATCAAATAAAACAAATAATCAAGAATGAAATTAAATTGACAAATTAACCAGCACAGAGAAAGTGGTTAAGTGTAAGTTTCCTTAGCTGAATGGTCAATACAGTGACCTTCGGTTCAGGAGTTGCTGGGTTTACTTCCCTTTCGGGTTGGGGATTTTAAGCCACCTTTGGTTAATTCAACTGGCTTGTCACTAAGTGATTGTGTTTGTGTTTGTTACCGTGTTTTTGCGGTAGTTAGAGGTGAAAGAAGGTGCGGGTGTGAACGGGTCTCAAGCTACGAAATTAGAGTTCATGTAAAATTAACAAGGTTATATTTTCTTTTCAAAATAAAGAAATAACAAGCATGGCAGGTACAGAGTAGCAAGTCAACAAAATGTAGTTACAATATTTACCGGATTTGGGCTTCGCGCCCCGGCTTCACAATTCTTGGGCAATCAGCCCAACCTTACTCCAAAATAAGTTTTAACAAAGGGGCAGAAAACCCCATTCATGCTCAGGAGCACTTGCTCCAAATTACACAGAAAAGCCTCCTCGAGGCATACAACACTCAATTTTCAAGAAAGAGCCACTCGCTCTCAAACTTTAAGCCTCTCAAAGGCCACACCAAACTCCACCTTCAAGTTGTCCTCTCAGGACATAGACACAGGGGTAAAATACCCAACCTACTGAGGTCTATTAAGTGAGAAAAAGATTAATTACATGACCTCTAAAATAACAATTTGAGAGGAGGCGAACTTGCGCTCCTAATACACTTTGTTTAAAACCTACTTGGCACTAGGCCGTTAATACAAGGGCTAATCCCATACTAAAGAGGTGACTTAAGAAAGAAACAATTTACATTACGTTAAAGAAGAATAGGTTGAGAAAAAAATAAGTTCACCTCAAAACAATATGAGTGGGAGCTCGAGAGGGTTAAGCACTCTCTATCCCGATATGCAGTTCAAAGATAGAATAGATACCAAGGGTCTTTACATTTTAAGGAAGGTTACATTATGGAAAAACTTCGGACCCGCCCCGAGAGTTAAACTGCTGAGCTAGCAAAGAAAGAAGTTATTAATCGGCCATTACCTTGTTGTTGACCGCTGCCGAAGAAAGAGGCGCTTCCCGCCCCCTGCTATGTACTTTACACACTGAAAGATGGTACAGAAGTGGCGCAGAGACCCAAAAATCAGCAGTTTATATACTCTCGCGGAAAGTTCGAGGCGTTTCAGGGAAGAAAACACCCGCCCACAATCACTTTATTGGTTAGGGATAAGCAGCATATTCAAGTTGGGGGAAGATACATCAGATTGGTCAGAAATTAATTAAAGAAATTCGGGATTGGCTAAATACAAAACAAGGGGAAAGAGAGGGGTATACAGCCAACTTAAACAATAACAGAAAAAAAATTTAACAAGAAACAAACTTTTGAAATAAAAATTTCTCCAAAAAATAGTTCTTTCACATCGCACCAGGGTGCACCATTGTAGTTTTTTAGTAGTGTCCTCTAGAAGAGAAAGTTCACACTTCTTACTACCGGTACAACAAAAATACATCAAAAGTGGCACAGTTCAAAAACTCCAAACTTTCCACGTAGTGACATCTTCTGAGAAACTTGAAAATTAATACCGTCAATAAAGTTCAGACTTCCTCCAGCAGAGGAGTTTCAACTGGCGCACATTTTAAATTAGCGGCGTGGAGGTGTACCGCCCGGTACAGTGTTAATACGCAACTTTTCATTTAGGCCTACTTGCAACATAACGCCAGAAACATTAATAGGGTTAATGCTCTGGAAGTGCATGCAACCTATATCTGCAATATGTACCGCACCTTTGAGAAAAATGGCAGAGGAGAAAGAAGAAGAAGAGCCCTCAGTCCTCGAAGAATAAAAATATTGGGTAAGGAGAGGGTAGAGCCATCATAAAACGTGTAAAATTTAAGGATTCCCTAGTTGCAGTATTTCCACAACATTTACGAGCAACTATCGATTTCCAGTCAGGCGTCATAGTGAATCTCCTTTGTGTCATTCCATCTTATGAGATAAAACTGAAATGTTTCAGATGGTCCTACTACGACACCTTAGCAGACACGAGTTAACAATTTGTTACATAAGAGGAAAGTACCGTAATCACCCGGTTGATTTGTATCTGAACTTAGCTCTCCGAAGGAGTGTTAGCTATATCTTGTGAAGTGAGAAGGATCGATATGCAAATAAGGACCTACTGCTAAAGCTGTAAGGATTGATTTCAGTAGGATTATCTTGTCCGCTCCTTAATTTAAGACATCTTATACGACTTTCACCCCTCTCCACTACCCATTAATGTCGCAATTGCATTCTTACTTGCAGTTCAACTGTTTATAAGGATACCACTATGAACTCAGGAGACTATTCAGCATCATTGTTTTTTCACCTTACAGGCTATAATATTACAGTCCCTGGCAGGAAACAAAAAGTGTATCTAAATTAGAACTAATAAAGTTATTTGTATTTTTCTTAATCCAGATGTAGAAGAAAATTAAAATCGCATTCACAGATGTTGACCCATTTTCTCCCATCTCTCGCATTCCCTACTCTCAAACAGCAACAACCACCTATTATTACTACTGCTAATACTACTACTACTTGGTGCCAACCCCCTGTGTGAAGGAATGTGTTCCCTATTGCCTGTTTCTCTAATAGTACGTAGTGTGGTGTGTTGAGAGTGTACGATTAAAAATAATTTTAACAATAGTACAATTGATAATAACAAGAAGAGGGCGAAGGATTGCCGTGATAGCTGAGTAAATCGTCACTTGTCTTGTATCTCATTGAGGGGGTTTGATTAACAATCAATGCATACATAGAATTTTGTAAATAAAATCACTTAATTTCGCATTTCTTATTTCATGTCATTTAATAATTAATAGATAAAAAGACTCAGGGCGCTGCCGATATGATCGATTATTGTCAGTTGACTTTCCTAAACGACTCTATTAAAATGATAGCTATGGATAAGAAATAGACTAATAACGTCTTTTTTAAACTCCGAAATTGTGTTATCCCTTTAATAATAGGAATATCAAAGCGAACTATTTTCAGATGTTTTCTACCATTATCTAATTTACGTACAGTATATTACCTTCCCTCCTCTGCGAACCATGTGACCTTGCCGCGGTGGGGAGGCTTGCGTGTCCCAATGATGCAGATAGCCGAGCCGCAGGTGCAACCATATCGGATGGGTATCTGTTGAGAGACCAGACTAACGAATGGTTCATCGAAAGGGCGGTAGCAGCCTTTCGGTAGTTGCAAGGGCGCCAGTCTGGATGATTGACTGATACGGCCTTGTAATAATACTCAACATGGTTTAGCTGTGTTGATACTGCTACACGGCTGAATGCAACGGGAAACTACAGCCGTAACTAACTCCCGAGGACATGCAGCTCTCTCTCTGTATGAATGATGTACTGATGATGGCTTCCTCCCGGGTAAAATATTCCGGAGGTAAACTAGTCCCCCATTCGGATCTCCAGGTGGGGACTACACGAGAGGGGGCGATGATCAGGAAGATGGATACTGACATTCTGCGAGTCGGAGCGTGGAATGTTAGAAGTTTGAATCGTTGTGGTAGGTTAGAGAATCTGAAAAGGGAGATGGATAGGCTAAAGTTAGATGTAGTTGGCATAAGTGAAGTACGTTGGCAGGAAGAACAAGATTTTTGGTCAGGCGACTACCGAATTATCAACACAAAATCAAACAGAGGAAATGCAGGAGTTGGTTTAATAATGAATAAGAAAATAGGGCAGCGGGTAAGCTACTACGACCAGCATAGTGAAAGAATTATTGTCGTCAAGATAGACACCAAACCAATGCCCACCACAATAGTGCAGGTCTATATGCCTACTAGTTCAGCGGATGATGAAAAAATCGAAAGAATATATGAGGAGATAGAAGATTTAATACAATATGTAAAAGGTGACGAGAATCTAATTGTGAGGGGAGACTGGAATGCAGTGGTAGGCCAAGGAAGAGAAGGTAGTACAGTTGGAGAATTTGGATTGGGACGAAGGAACGAAAGAGGAAGTCGTCTGGTTGAATTCTGCACTGATCATAATTTAGTCCTTGCCAATACTTGGTTCAAACACCACAAACGACGGCTGTATACGTGGACGAGACCTGGAGACACTGGAAGGTATCAAATAGACTTCATTATGATTAGGCAGAGATTCAGAAACCAGGTGTTGGATTGCAAAACTTTCCCAGGAGCAGACGTGGACTCTGACCACAACTTGTTGGTCATGAAATGCCATCTGAAGTTGAAGAAATTGAAGAAAGGAAAGAATGCAAAAAGATGGGATCTAGACAAGTTGAAAGAAAAGAATGTGAGGGATTGTTTCAAGGAACATGTTGCACAAGGACTAAATGAAAAGGCTGAAGGAAACACTATAGAGGAAGAGTGGAGAGTCATGAAAAATGAAGTCAGTAGGGCTGCTGAAGAAATGTTAGGCAGGAAGAAAAGATCAACTAAGAATCAGTGGATAACTCAGGAGATACTAGACCTGATTGATGAACGACGAAAATACAAGAATGCTAGAAATGAAGAGGGCAGAAAAGAATACAGGCGATTAAAGAATGAAGTGGATAGAAAGTGCAAGGCAGCTAAGGAAGAATGGCTGAAGGAGAAATGCAAGGAGGTCGAAGGCTGTATGGTCCTAGGAAAGGTAGATGCTGCATACAGGAAAATCAAGGAAACCTTTGGAGAAAGGAAATCTAGGTGTATGAATATTAAGAGCTCAGATGGAAAACCACTTCTAGGGAAAGAAGACAAAGCAGAAAGACGGCAGGAGCATATCCAACAGTTGTATCAAGGTAAAGATGTAGATAATTTGGTTCTGGAACATGAAGAGGCTGTTGATGCTGATGAAAAGGGAGACCCAATTTTGAGGTCAGAGTTTGACAGAGCTGTGAGTGACCTCAATAGGAACAAGGCACCTGGAATTGATGACATTCCCTCTGAATTACTGACTGCCTTAGGAGAAACCAGCATGGCAAGGTTATTTCATTTAGTCTGCAAGATGTATGAGACAGGAGAAGTCCTATCCGATTTTCAGCAGAATGTTGTTATACCTATTCCCAAGAAAGCCGGTGCTGACAGGTGTGAAAACTACCGAACCATTAGTTTAGTATCTCATGCCTGCAAAATTTTAACACGTATTATTTAGAGAAGAATGGAAAAACAAGTTGAAGCTGAGTTGGGAGAAGATCAATTTGGCTTCAGAAGAAATGTAGGAACACGTGAAGCTATCCTGACTTTACGTCTGATCTTAGAGGATCGAATCAAGAAGGACAAGCCCACGTACATGGCATTCGTAGATCTAGAAAAGGCATTCGATAATGTTGATTGGACCAAGCTATTTATGATTCTGAAGATGATAGGGATCAGATACCGAGAACGAAGAATTATCTACAATCTGTATAAAAATCAGTCTGCAGTGATAAGAATCGAGGGCTTTGAAAAAGAAGCAGCAGTCCAGAAAGGAGTGAGGCAAGGCTGCAGTTTGTCCCCTCTCCTTTTCAATGTTTACATAGAACAGGCAGTAAAGGAAATCAAAGAGAAATTTGGAAAGGGAATCACAGTCCAAGGAGAGGAAATCAAAACCTTGAGATTTGCTGATGATATTGTTATTTTATCTGAGACTGCAGAAGATCTCGAGAAGTTGCTGAATGGTATGGATGAAGTCTTGGGTAAGGAGTACAAGATGAAAATAAATGTCCAAAACAAAAGTAATGGAGTGCAGTCGAACGAAGGCAGGTGATGCAGGAAATATTAGATTAGGAAATGAAGTCTTAAAGGAAGTAGATGAATATTGTTACTTGGGTAGTAAAATAACTAACGATGGCAGAAGTAAGGAGGACATAAAATGCAGACTAGCACAAGCAAGGAAGAGCTTTCTTAAGAAAAGAAATTTGCTCACTTCAAACATTGATATCGGAATTAGAAAGATGTTTTTGAAGACTTTCCTGTGGAGCGTGGCATTGTATGGAAGTGAAACATGGACGATAACTGACTCAGAAAGAAAGAGAATAGAAGCTTTTGAAATGTGGTGTTACAGAAGAATGCTGAAGGTGAGATGGATAGATCGAATCACAAATGAAGAGATACTGAATCGAATTGGTGAGAGGATATCGATTTGGCTAAATTTGACAAGAAGAAGAGATAGAATGATAGGACACATCTTAAGACACCCAGGACTTGTTCAGTTGGTTTTTGAAGGAAGTGTAGGGGGTAAGAACGGTAGGGGTAGACCAAGATATGAATATGACAAGCAGATTAGAGCAGATGTAGGATGCAATAGTTACGTAGAAATGAAAAGGTTAGCACAGGATAGGGTGGCGTGGAGAGCTGCATCAAACCAGTCTATGGACTGATGACTCAAACAACAACACATATTACCTTCACGGAAAGTAATTCTTAAATCTCTGCCACAATAAAATACCTTATTATACCTATAAACAGCTATGTCGTGACATGCACATCTACACTTTGACTAGCCTGTAATATCTTACGACAGACCGTACCTTAAGGAACAATATCTTTCCTTTAAAAGTTTGACTTCTAGGATAAAGGAATAATTAAATACGTAAATATCTTTGCTGGTAAGATGTAGTGTTTACAATGCATTATGTCTTCTGGTATGAGCTAGAATAAATTTGTTACCTTCATCCACCTGTCTCAGTCGCACCCTTTGCTTTGACAATATGAAAGTGACTGAGGTATGAGTGCTGCTAGTAATACCATTCCTTATGCAGCCAGTCCCTGTTATGAATGGTGTGAAAATATCGCTCATAGGGTCGGTTGGTGCAGGCATTTTAGTGGGCTTGACAGACTAATATGTCATAGCAAATTCTGGCTCGGGGAGGAAAGCAACGGTAAACTACCTCGCTACTCCTTTCCCTAGTACGCCTCTTCAGTGGCGCCTAGACTATTTATGACAGCTGGAGCTGTGGAGGTGTTTGCATAAGCTTTTGCCGTATTTTGTGGTTAAGTAAACAGGTAATTTTCAAGGGAAATTAATTTTTTGTTTATTCAACATATTGAACATGGGCTTCTACACATTTTGCACATCTTTCGGGTAAGTTATGAATACCATGCAAGAAAAGAGGAAAGTGTTGGGACCGAAACGAACACCCAGTCCCCGAGCCAGAAGAATTAATCAGATGCGATTACAATCCCCGATCAGGCTAGGAATCGAACCCAGGACCATCTGAACCGAAGGCCTCAACGTTTCCATTCAGCCAAGGAGTCGGACCCTAGGCATTATATATTGCAAGTTGTGTGGAAACTTAACGTTTCACGAAAACTGCTCCGTATTCTAAGAAGAGAAAACCGACCGACGACTGCGATGGTTCTTACAATGAAGAAAGTTTTGAAATTCATTTACTGCTGCTCAGGATGCCATTATTCATTTATATTCCTGCCCCGCCTTTAATTTATCCGGTGAGCTCATTTTTGTCTATTTTCTAACTCATAGACAAGACAACGTTTGACATGGAATGGATGTGACGGAATTTAGTAGCGCATGGTGTGCCATCTGGTGATGAACGAGAGTATGACATCTTCAATAGAGCGACGCAGCGACGATCAATTTACCGTATTTCAAATCTTCTGGCATTATTGAAACAGTTGCAATCGTGGTCAATTGAGTACCTTTTCCGAGGAAATGGAGTAAAGATTTCGTGGATAATGAATTATTCCTTTATAGTTTACCTCTTTCAGTCGGAAAGAACTAAAATATATCATGTCTATTTATCTGGGCCATGAAGATATCAATCTAATGATATTATAAATATATAATAGCTTCAAAATATTCCTGTTTAAATTATTACATAATTCGGGCTTACAGAAACATTGACCAGATTTCACTCCAGTTGGTGCGAAATAGTTACGTTTTATTCTACTTCATCTTTTAAGTGTACATTGATTCAAGCTTACCTCCCTCATAAGTACGTAGATAAAAGACTATTGTTTCACAAATAGGAAAAGTCCCCTCAGTTTTAATTACTGCGTTTATGGGGTGAAAGTTCCTTCTGGCGATCATTGTAAGTACCTAGGTGTTAATATAAGGAAAGATCTTCATTGGGGTGATCACATACATACACTGACTGACAGAGCAAATGCAACACCAAGAAGGAGTGGTCAGAACTTTATGCCAATTGCAGGGTAGACTGACGTCACTGAGGTATGCTCATGATGTGAAATGCGCCGCTGTGCTGCGCACGTAGCGAACGATAAATGGGACACGGCGTTGGCGAATGGCCCACTTCGTACCGTGATTTCTCAGCCGACAGTCATTGTAGAACGTGTTGTCGTGTGCCACAGGACACGTGTATAGCTAAGAATGCCAGGCCGCCGTCAACGGAGGCATTTCCAGCAGACAGACGACTTTACGAGGGGTATGGTGATCGGGCTGAGAAGGGTAGGTTGGTCGCTTCGTCAAATCGCAGCCGATACCCATAGGGATGTGTCCACGGTGCAGCGCCTGTGGCGAAGATGGTTGGCGCAGGGACATGTGGCACGTGCGAGGCGTCCAGGCGCAGCCCGAGTGACGTCAGCACGCGAGGATCGGCGAATCCGCCGCCAAGCGGTGGCAGCCCCGCACGCCACGTCAACCGCCATTCTTCAGCATGTGCAAGACACCCTGGCTGTTCCAATATCGACCAGAACAATTTCCCGATTTCTCGATTGGTTGAAGGAGGCCTGCACTCCCGGCGTCCGCTCAGAAGACTACCATTGACTCCACAGCATAGACGTGCACGCCTGGCATGGTGCCGGGCTAGAGCGACTTGGATGAGGGAATGGCGGAACGTCGTGTTCTCCGATGAGTCACGCTTCTGTTCTGTCAGTGATAGTCACCGCAGACGAGTGTGGCGTCGGCGTGGAGAAAGGTCAAATCCGGCAGTAACTGTGGAGCGCCCTACCGCTAGACAACGCGGCATCATGGTTTGGGGCGCTATTGCGTATGATTCCACGTCACCTCTAGTGCGTATTCAAGGCACGTTAAATGCCCACCGCTACGTGCAGCATGTGCTGCGGCCGGTGGCACTCCCGTACATTCAGGGGCTGCCCAATGCTCTGTTTCAGCAGGATAATGCCCGCCCACACACTGCTCGCATCTCCCAACAGGCTCTACGAGGTGTACAGATGCTTCCGTGGCCAGCGTACTCTCCGGATCTCTCAATCTCTCACCAATCGAACACGTGTGGGATCTCATTGGACGCCGTTTGCAAACTCTGCCCCAGCCTCGTACGGACGACCAACTGTGGCAAAGGGTTCACAGAGAATGGAGAACCATCCCTCAGGACACCATCCGCACTCTTATTGACTCTGTACCTCGACGTGTTTCTGCGTGCATCGCCGCTCGCTGTGGTCGTACATCCTACTGAGTCGATGCCGTGCGCATTGTGTAACCTGCATATCGCTTTGAAATAAACATCAAGTATTCGTCCGTGCCGTCTCTGTTTTTTCCCCAACTTTCATCCCTTTCGAACCACTCCTTCTTGGTGTTGCATTTACTCTGTCAGTCAGTGTATGATTGTTAATAAAGTGTACAGATCTCTGCAAATGATTATGAGGGTGTTTAGGGGTTTTAGTAAGGATGTAAAGGAGAGGGCATATAAGTCTCTGGTAAGACCCCAACTAGAATATGCTTCCATTGTATGGGACCCTCACCAGGATTACTTGATTCAAGATCTGGAAAAAAAAAAATCCAAAGAAAAGCAGCTCGATTTGTTCTGGGTGAATTCCGACAGTAGAGTAGCGTTGCAAAAATGCTGAAAAGTTTGGGCTGGGAAGACTTGGGAGAAAGGAGACGAGCTGCTCGACTAAGTGCTATATACCGAGCTGTCAGTGGAGAGATGGCGTGGAATGACATTAGTAAACAAATATGTTTGAGTGAGGTCTTTAAAAGTAGGAATGATCACAATATGAAGATGAAGCTGGAAATCAAAAGAATAAATTTGGGCAAATATTCGTTTATAGGAAGGGGAGTTAGGGATTGGAATAATTAGGGATTGGAATAACTTACCAATGGAGATGTTCAATACATTTCCAATTTATCTGCGATCATTTAAGAGAAGGCTAAAAAAACAGCAGATAGGGAATCTGCCACCTGGGCGACTTCCCTAAATGCAGATCAGTAGTGACTGAATTGATTGATTGATTGATTGATTGATTGATTGATTGATTGATTGATTGATTGATTGATTGATTGATTGATTGATTGATTGATTGATTGATTGATTGATTGATTGATTGATTGATTGATTGATTGATTGATTGACCTTTAGACTCACCGAGTTATTCTGGGCAACACTGTATGCCACAAGACTAGTCATAGCAAAACACGGTCTCTCTACTCAGCATATTTAAAACGTTACATTTGTCCTTTCCTTGCCTTCCATAATACATGTTCCGAGGATCACGCTAAAAAGAGATTTTACCTTCTTAGTTTCCTGAACTTGAAATGCAAGGCAGTGATCATGGAATAGAACTTGGACTGATTTTTTAATAGAATGCTCTGTGATTTGTGCCTCGCTTGTATCAAGTCAAGATCAACGAGGAAGGTAAAACAATCTGATCTGGCACGCGGGTGTGGGATTACTGGGCAATAAGACTGATCGGTCACCGCATCAGTACTTGGGAGTATTCCTTGATTTTTATTACAGATGTTACAAATATTGTCTAATTCTTTCAGGAAAAATTGATTAGCGAATACTGGATAAATTAAAGGTCTTCATTTATCAAGATGACGTTAGCTACAGTACATCACAGTTATATGAACCCCGTGTTATATTCGTTTCGAACTGCGTACAAGTGTGATACATGTAATATTCTTTCTCACCATTTATCATTCTTTTATTAATTACTGTTTGTGTACAAGAATATAAACATTCCCAATCGCCGAAGGAGAGATTTACCGTTGCTTTCCTTACTAAATCAGAAATCTGAGTCATATACTACGGCTGACCCTACAGAAATACTTCCAACACTTTTATCATAGTGATTGGCAGAATGTATAATGTAGTAACTGGCAGTGCTCCTACCTCAGTCGCTTTCAAATTGTAAAAAAATATACAGATTAAACCAAGAGACGATGAATGTAATCAAATTGTTGTTGCTTATGCAACATGCCACAGTACACTGAAAAAACTACAGTATCTGATAAAAAGTAATCGGACACCTACTTGAAACTACCCTTTAAGTATTCGTTTTATTTGCCGCCCAGTAATGGATATTAAGACGAGGTGGGCCCAATCTGTTGGGACGGAGAGACGGGAGGGATTTATCGTCATTCAGCTTATGTCCTTCAGACGTCGGTACAGACAGCTATTTGAACATCAATGAATTTAATATGCTTCTATCAAGTGCCGGTCATCCAATTAATTGTTAATGGTCATCCAGCAGCAGAGTGAGGTATTAGGTTCGAGTCCCGAGAGTTCTACCATTTTTCTGGGCTTCATTTCTTAATATTGCTTGCATTAAGTGACGCTTTCTTACGAAGCGATCGCTTGGTAAAATACTGATATGCTGTGTTTTTGAACAAAATTAGATACAACAAGAAGACAGTGAGAGGCTTATTTACATTCACTGCAGCTTGTCTCCCTCAATGGTTTCCTTAATGGCTTTTTCAGTACTTGCTGGAAGTAAGGATATTCACACAAAGTTTCCTTATTAGGATATTAGCCTACCTTCGCGAATGTTTAATTAGTTTTGAAGTAG
Source organism: Anabrus simplex (assembly GCF_040414725.1). Classification (NCBI taxonomy): domain Eukaryota; kingdom Metazoa; phylum Arthropoda; class Insecta; order Orthoptera; family Tettigoniidae; genus Anabrus; species Anabrus simplex. The sequence goes on along the minus strand of NC_090271.1, from coordinate 189,322,694 downwards.
AACCATGATCTTGTACAGTATAATGAAAGTACACCCTCACCACCGTCTGTGCATCCGAACAATATTAATTTCTACTCAGTGACTTCCTTTCGTTTCAGAGCTCTTACCATTGGCCGCGTCTTCGTTGGTAATACAGTATATGAAGTAGAATATATACACTCTTCGCCTGATTACGGTCACGTCGGGGTGAGTGGCTTAGACGGTAGAAGTGTAGGCCTTCTGAGCCCAAGTTGGCAGGTTCGATCCCAGTCCAGTCCGATTGCATTTGCACATGCTCAAATACGCCAGTCTTATATCAATAGATTTACCGGTACGTAAAAGAACTCTTACGGGACAACATCCGTAAATGAAAACAGTTAGTGAGACACAAAACTTCTTCTTCTTATTATTATTATTATTTCGAACGGACCGAGCTAGTGGCTGTACGTTTTTGGTCACGCAGCTATGAGCTTGCATTTGGAGGATTGTGGATTCGAACCCCATTCTCGGCAGCACTAAAGATTGTTTTCCGTGGTTTTTCCTTCTCACACCAGTCAAATGCTGGGGCTGTACCTTAATCAAGGCCACGGTTGCTTGTCTGCTGCGAAAATGGGAATACCATCTTCAGGGCTGCTGGCAGTGGGGTTCGAACCCACCGTCTCCTGAATACAAGCACATACTGTAGCTACATAACCGAAAACGCGTAACCAAATCACTCGGTGAAAAAGAAATCGAGGAACTTACAGTTCCATGCGTCCATTCGTGTTGTTTTAACAACTATAAATGTTTCAACACGGCAGAATCAGGTGTAATCAGTTTTACAGGCAGAGAAAGTTTCAATACTAAGATATTTTAAAGCCTAGAAAAGTTGAAGTAAATTACACACCCTCTATAGTCTTAAGCGAGTGGCACATCAAGTGATCCATTGCCATGTCCCTTACCGAGTTCCGAAGAACGCGATGTTGGCACTTTCCCTTAAACGCTCTTGTTATCATGGGGTTGTTAACCAGAAATCGAAATGAACGCGAAAGAGTACAAGCACCAGTTTTTGCGGACTCCACTATAAGCTTCTCAATGACCCTGAAATATTGCAACGCTCACTCTACGTGGAGTTGACATGCAAATGTGAGTATGCAACTGTGTCACTGTTACTGGAAAATGAGACAAATGAACGCAGTTTATTGATGCAGCGAGAAGAAACAAGTTTCGTTACTCCGCTACCATTGTCCTTTGGTGTTACCAAAGGCCTGCCGGTTATTAACCATGGATTTGCCCTACAAATTTGCCATATGTGTGTGTTTGTGTATAATGAATTAAGATTAGCTATTCCGACCATTCGTTCTATTAAGTGAACGTCCATATCACGGTTGACGCAAACTAAGTAACATAATAGCCTACACTCTAAACATGAATTAATTAATTCGTCTTTGAAACATGAAGATGAAAATCGATAATTCCTGATGTATAATTTGTGGGGGTCAAAACAGCTCTAACTCTGGTTTGTGCCAAACTTTTTTCTACTATTAGCCTGAAAGAATGATTGTGTCCTGATTCTTCGGAGCATTCCACATATTATCGCAATTTTTTTGTGTTCCGGTGAGACTCTTCATCCTTTGTCATAGGGCAATGTGGGTTATACTCTCCCATACCCTACAAAATTTTAACAGCAAACAAACAAAAATGTAGGCCTACCTACTAATCTACTCAATAGGTCTCTGTTACCTCCTGGTTTGAACGTGACTATCATTTAAGTCTGCTTTACTATTCTGACTCAATGGATAATTCATCATAGACACTCATAATCACGATTGTTATACAACCGCAGTCGGATAGTAGACTATTCACGATGGATCTTAATGTCGTCAGTGACAAAATATATTGACTGTCTCGATAACTCTATACACTGGCAGTCTGAAGATGGTTTTTCGTGGTTTCCCATTTTCACACCAGGCAAATGCTGTGGCTGTACCTGAATTAAGGCCACGGCTGCTTCCTTCCCACTCCTAGGCCTTTCCTATACTATCGTCACCATAAAACCTATCTGTGTCTGTGACGTAAAAAAACGTGTAAAAAAGTGTACGTTGGCATTACCATCATGCCCCGTTCAAAACTGGATAATGCATATCGCCTTGCCTTAGATATCCAACCAAGTTCAACATGCATAACATATTGAGTATCCTAATCACATTTTGAATAAATCTGGACATTGTAAAACCAGTCTAGGGAGTTTGGTACATTAACTAGTAAGTTACACAAACCTGTATCCAAATTAAAGCATAATTACATTTTAAACATTAGAGGAAAATAAATAGCCAGCTTTTAATTTTACTTCATTTTCGATATCATGAAGATAGCCGCAAACCTTCAATTCTACTTGGAATCCGAACCACAGGCACGTGACTAGTCATTTTGAAAAACCCTTATGCATTGATCGGGAATCACATTGGGGTTATCTCGGTGAAAGTACTATGAAAATGCCACTCGTATGTCAACCCTTTCCCGAAGTACTGTATTTGTGTATTATTCCGGAAGATCGAAAAATGAGAACTTGAAAGATTAATAAAAGTTGCAGATTCAATCCACGAAATCTAAACGCAAAATTTCTGCACCCTATCACTTTTCATCGTAAAATAAATTTTGGGTTCAAAATTCTCAATATCTTAATTTCTGCTTTGCCCGTTTGGAAGTTGCCAAAAACGCAAAGCTTACATAAAAAGGTGGATTGACAGCTACAAAAGTAGTGTTCATTAATAATTGTTTTCAATAGGATAATATTAAGTAAACTGAATGCCTCGGATGATAATAGAAGAACTGGAAGGACTATGCTATCAGAATGGAAAGGGAAATAATCCGAAACCATATATTATGGCACCAAAACCTAGGAAGTCAGACTTCTTAGACACCTAGCTAAGAGACTGATCGACACCGTAACTTTCCATTTGGACTAATACTGGTTTCGATCATGATGAGACCGGGCGAGTTGGCCGTGCGGTTAGGGGCGCGCAGGCGTGAGCTTTCATCCGGGAGATTGTGGGTTCGAGCCCCACTGTCGACAGCCCTGCAGATGGTTTTCCGTGGTTTCCCATTTCCACATCAGGCAATTGCTGGGGCTGTACCTTAATTAAGGCCACGGCCGTTCCCTTCCCACTCCTAGGCCTTTCCTATCCCATCGTCGCCATAAGAACTATCTGTCGGTGAGACGTAATAATAATAATAATAATAATAATAATAATAATAATAATAATAATAATAATTAAAACAATGATCTTGATGATGATGAATTTCCCCCGAACCATGCATTAAATAAACTAGTGCCCTGCATGATGTGTTTTCTCACAATTCGGAAAATGGATAGAATGTGAAAATCAAATTTCCGTTTTCTATTCCCGTTATCAGTTCTTCGTGTGAACATTGGTTTCCAAATGAGTCGGATCGAGTTAATTTTCCGCGTCAGATGATATCACTCAGTCAGGTAATAGTTGCAGGGAAGTGAAAACTGATGTAGCGTGTTTCTACTCAATTTCCATATAATTACGCCCCTAGTTCAGTATTGCATTTATACTGGAGGCTCAGCAACAAACATGTTCATAGAGAGGGCATATTTATCTTTCAGACTGGATGTCAAGGAGGCTTCAAAATTGTTAGGTACGCAGGAGGCTGTGCATATTGCTTTGAGAATGTCAGTGCAGTACGCTTTCAAATCATGCATAAAAATCCACATTCGAATGGAATGGAATGAATGAAGCCCCCATCCACCGGCTAGGAGAGGGATTGTGTCGGCTACCGAAGCCTGTCCCACTCCTCTGGGGCAATGATTAATGAATGACAGATGAAACGATATTGGTGTGTGTTGCTGGAATAAATTATGACAGGGAAAACCGGAGTACCCGGGGGAAAATCTGTCCCGCTTCCGCTTTGTCCTGCACAAATCTCACATGGAGTCACCGAGATTTGAACCACAAATCCCAGCGGTGAGAGACCGGCGCACTGCCGCCTGAGCCATGGAAGCTCTATGCTTTCAAATCATATACGGTTTACATAGAACCATTTTAAATTCAATGTTACATCCTATATAGCGTGAATTCTTAACAGATGAAATGTTCATTACTTTTCCCATTCCAAGGATCTACACGAGACCGAGAAAGTGGCTGTGCAGTTTGGTTTACGTAGCTATCAACTTGCATTCGGGTGATAATGGGTTTGAACCCCACTGTCGGCAGCCCTTAAGATGGTTTTCCATGGTTTCCCATTTTACACCAGGGCAATGCTGGGACTGTACCTTAATTGGTGCTTTGGTCACTTCCTTCACACTCTTAGCCCTTTCCTATACCATCATCGCCATATGACCTATCTGTGTCGGTACGACGTAAAGCAAATTCTAAGAAAATTATCTTAAAAAAGATCTACAAGGTTAAGTCAAAGAGGAGGTTTCCTTGTGTAATTGCTCAGAAACAAAGGTACAGAGCTCACTACAAGTTATGTATCCGATGGATTGTAGCGCACAGGTGCTGAAGGCGGTAAACGAGAACCTTGGCACAGCGACAATCGCAAAATGACGTTTCTGTATAACCGACTCACGCGTGGAGGTCTGTAGAGTTTTTTTTTTTTTTTTGCTAGGGGTTTTACGTCGCACCGACACAGATAGGTCTTATGGCGACGATGGGATAGGAAAGGCCTAGGAATTGGAAGGAAGCGGCCGTGGCCTTAATTAAGGTACAGCCCCAGCATTTGCCTGGTGTGAAAATGGGAAACCACGGAAAACCATCTTCAGGGCTGCCGATAGTGGGATTCGAACCTACTATCTCCCGGATGCAAGCTCACAGCCACGCGCCTCTACGCGCACGGCCAACTCGCCCGGTGGTCTGTAGAGTGGTCGGTTGGGTATAAAGTAACATTTTTCTGAATTGAGCTGAACAAGATCCGGAGATACAATAAGCAAGGCAAGACAGATTCGGATTCCAGTTCTGCGAAGAACGAATCTACATAATTGTATGGAAACCTGGCCAGGTACTGAAGGACCTTAATGTTTTATGTTACTCTTTTCATGGATGTGATAGCCGATGTATGATATCAGGCTTCCACTCAAGGCAGCGGCAGATTATTGTATCTCAATCAATCAATCAATCAATCAATCAATCAATCAATCAATCAATCAATCAATCAATCAATCAATCAATCAATCAATCAATCAATCAATCAATCATCAGGCGAGTGGCTGCGTGGTTTGGGGCCCGTAGCCGTCAGTTTGCATTCCGGAGATAGTGGGTTCGAAACCCCACTGTCCGCAGCTATGAAGATGGTTTTCTACGGTTTCCGATTTTAACACTAGGCAATTGATGGGGCTGTACCTTAACTAAGGTCACGATCGCTCCCACTAGCTCTTCCCTTATCCCTTCGTCGCCATAGAACCTATCTGTGTCGGTGAAACGTAAGGCAAATATAAACCAAAAATCAATTCGCCACCAATCTCCATTTAGGGCTGTCGTCCACGAGGAAGAGTCATCAAACATCACCCTTGTTAAATTATTCTAATCGCTAATTCCTATTCTTATATACGAGTATTTCCACCAATTTGACCGACTCATTGGCTGAATGGTCAGCGTTGAGGCCTTTGGTTCAGAGGGTCCCGGGTTCGATGTTCCAACACTTTCTTCTTGATATTCAGGCAACACACTGACACTGCACTACCAATCACCACAGAAACACGCAATAGTGATTACATCCCTTCATATAGGGTTGGTGTCAGGAAGAACATCCGGCCTTAAAACAGGGTCATAGCCACATGTGCGACACAGTTCGCACCCGCGACCCCACGGGTATGGGAAAAGTGGTAGAAGAAAAAGGTTTCCACCAATTTGTCCTCTTGAAATTCAACTTAATCGTCATATTATGATCTTTCCTACTTTTAAAATCTCCATTCAAGCTTATTTGTCTATCGAGGAAGCCAATATAATTCCAAGCCATCTCTCCACTGAAAGCTCGGAATATTCCACTCAGTTGAGATGTTCTTCTCCTTACTGCCAAATCTTCCCGGTCCAATGCTTCCATTTCCATAACACTGAGCGTTTGTGATAAATAACCCAGGACAAATCCTGCAGCTTTCCTTTGGATCTTTTCCAGTTTTCGAATTACGTAGTCTTGACGAGGATCCGATAAGCTAGAAACATACTCTAATTTGGGTCTTACCAGTGACTTATACGACCTCAACTTTACATCCGTACTACATCCCCTTATATCCTCATAACCATATGAAGAGATCTGTAACCTTAATTTACAATCCCGTTTATGTGAATACTCCAATTATGACCTTTCCAAATATTAAGATACAGTAAGACCTAAGTTCTTACAGTGAACCACATGGGTTATTGTCACCCCATCGACACAGTAATTAAAACTGAGAGGACTTTTCCTCTTGGTGACACTTACAACCTGACTTTTTAACCCATTTGTCATCATACCATAGTCTGCTGTCGATCTCACAACTTTGTCAATATATGGATGAAAATTATTTTTTTCTTTTTGCTAGTGGTATTACGTTGTACCGACACAGATAGGTCTTAAGGTGACGATGGGATAGGAAAGGCCTAGGAGTTGGAAGAAAGCGGCCGTGGCCTTAATTAAGGTACAGCCCCAGCGTTCGCCTGGTGTGAAAACGGGAAAGCACGAAAAACCATCTTCAGGGCTGTCGACAGTGGGATTCGAACCCACTATCTCCCGGATGCAAGCTCACATTCGCGTACCTCTAACCGCACGGCCAACTCGGTCGCTGAGACCGGGATGGTTCGTAAAAGTAGAGATCATATAGGTTCCCTTCTTCTTGGCCATTAACTCAGTTAATTTGGGGTTGGTGCTTCATGGGGATTAAAACTACTTTTTTCGGATGCCTTTCCTGATCAATGCCAAACCAGACCAAAGCAAAACAAGCCATACCAAACTCCATGAGCTGCTGCCCTGATTTGCTTTAGCCAACGAATCGATCGCAGCTAATCCCGCAGCCTTGCAGATTACGATGTGACGCGTGGTTAGTGCAACGAATCCTTTCGCCGTTTTTCTTGGCTTATCGAGGCTGCTAGCTCATCGTCAGGCAGCTCCTCAATTATAATCACGAAAGCTTAGTGGTCCTCAGATCATTTCACAGATCCAAGTAAAAATACCTGGGCTGACCGGAATCAAAAGCGGGAAATCCAGAGCACACTACCCTGGATCATGGGCCGGGTTGCCATTCATGCCACAAACTCTATATAGAGCGATACAGACCTATTCACTATTTCTCGTTTTCACGTTGGCTTGTAGAGTGACAAACACAAGAGAGAAGAATTTACCTGACGCGACAAAAATCCCCGGCCGAGCGAGGAATCGAATCCGTGGCTTCAACGCTGACCATTTAGATAAAGAATCAGACACCCTCGTAATACTAAACAGAGGGAAAAGTGGACTTGGTCCAATCCTTGTGAGTCGAAGGTATCTGCAAAAGAAACGAAAGAGTCTCGAAGTGCATGATAATGAGACATCGTACGCTTCGAAAATCTAAAATTACCGTTGTAGAGTGAAGGGGATAGCATCTGGTCAAAACGAAGAAGCGAGGAGTCTGGCAGAAGTAACTGGAAACAGCACCAGGCTTAGCTAGGGATCTCGTAGTCACAAACCCATGCTCCCAAGTTGAGATCTACTGAGAGTTACCCATTTTTATTACCACTAATGACACGCAAGAAATACTATGAATATAGTCTATGCTCCAACCCACATAGGGAATATCTATATAAGTTAAGTTGTAGTGGGTCCGCTGTCTGTTATTTCGTTTTTTTGCAAATATTTTAAAGATATTTATCCGTTTAGGGTCAACTCAAAACCGTATCAGTGGTTTTTATATTTCGTGTCTGTGAGTTTTCTGTTTGTTCCACCATCACGGCGAAACGGCTAAATGGATCTCAACCGAACTTCATATTTAGAGTATACTCATCCCGGGAAAGGTTTTGATATAAATATTACTTTAGAATGTCTGAATAGACGGGGGGTTTATAGTTAAGCGACAACAGTTTTCTTCCATTTTCTCTTACACTATTGATTTTCTGTAAAATCCGTGGACTGTATGTGAACGTCCTTTCATTATAAACAACTTTTGTTATCTACATAATTTCGCTTACTCTTCAAATGACGGAGAAACATACTATTTTCTGCGGGACTCATGCTCCGCGTTGAGTACCCGATAGACCGACAACGAACCTACAGGTTACCACGGCAACGTCTCTGACTGCCTGCCAGCAGGGAAGTAACTTATTGCCATTTTCGTCATCATTCCTGTAAACCCGTGTTTGTTCCTTGGGTAGAGCGCAAGAGAGACGTTTATCGGCCATTTTGCGGGATACTGGCGGCATTCCGTTGGAGGTTACAATTGTCCTCGGATAGCACTAAGGGGCGTTGTTAATATTTGAACAGTACTGCGGAGTGTAGCCCATTATTTCACACCGCAAGGTGTTTTCTGGCATTTGCTACCATTTTTACTGTATTTCTATTCTACTTCTGTTTTCCGCATTAATTCCTTGCCTCTGCCTTGCCTCTTTAGGCTTAAGTCATCGTATTATCTGTTTGCCTAAGAATCCATGCGCCTAAATTTCTCCTCTGTTACTGCCTTCTTATAACCGTAACTCATACCACCACAATTTATTGAGGGGTATTTTATTTTCTAATACGTCCACTTGATATTTACGTATTTGTCCTGTCCGACTGTCCTCAGTTATAATCCCATTTTCTATTAATTGCAACTTTCTTAACTGTATTACTTTCTTCCTTAATTTATCCGTATGTGTGCATTTGCTAATCCCAGAACCTGGACACACTGTTCTTTGAGGAAAATTTCCAAGCTGTTCAAGTGTATAAAATATCGAAATATGGATGCATTTTAATGACGGTGCACACCTTCGTTTCGGGATAGATTTTTCTAAACGCTAAGTCGTATTACAAAACGGATAGCACAATTGCAGTTCAATTTGGAGAGATCTACAGCTACGGTGCTATGATTTATTGTCGTGTTTCGATTGTTGATACGTTAGATAGCGCTGCATTTCTCGATTATAGTCAAATATCCCCAACTCGATTGTGACTGGCATTAGGAAAAGGGTCCTGTCTTCATAATGAAAACTCCATATGTACTGTAAATGGCAGTTGAAAAGTGAGCCTGCCGTTATAGTAGAAACTCCCGAACTCGATTGTGATGGCAGTAGGGAATGTGGCCGGCTATTATTGTTAATACTTCCCAGTGCCTACCTTACATCGGAAACAATGTATGGCGTCCTCCCTGTTCTGTTTTTCTGATAGCGCTAAGAGATATGCAATTTAATATAATCGTACTCACTGTGTTTACAGTAATTTACGTAGAAATCCGTATACAACGTAGAATACCGTAGCGAAGCACGGGTACATTTGCTAGTACTGACTAAAACAGTGCTATGCATACTGGATTACGGATTGTGCGTGTTTCAGTCATATTAACTAGATAGCACTTTGTCGACAAGACTGAAAATACACGGATCACATTTAATCTCTTATGTGCAAGTAGATCTTTATGAAATCCGAGATAATTGTCAGCGTTCTTATTAATAATGCTAGTGAGTGCAAACCATTACAGTATCAGGATTGGGCTTAAGCTTTCAACATTGGAATTAATTTCCAACCGCTAGATTCGCGTGACGGATTGAAGAGCTCCTATTCTCTCATTAAACAAACTTGTAACTGAGCGAGTATTTAACAAATCGTTGTTCTTGTTGCTTCAGGCAAGGCTCTTGGGACACCATAATTATTAGTTCAGAAATGCAAAGAGAGAGAAAGAAAGGAAAACGGAAAGAGAGAGAGAGAGGGTATTTCAACTTTTGTTTGATTGATGTGATATCTAGTGTTACTGTAACAATTGTAGCCTACTTAGTACAGTGTAGATTTAGGAAGCCAGTCTGACGGTATGAGGATAGCGTGCCATTCACTTACCTGAGGCCTGCTTTCGAGTTCCCGTCCGTCCAGGGAATTCTAGACTTTGGATTGGAACTGGGTTAACTTTGTCTCGTCAGGCCATCTAACACGACAACGACCGTCTTGACAGCCAAGGTTTGTAATGAGCTGCTGCGGCACGGAGTCTTGCTGTTTGTATATTATTATTATTATTATTATTATTATTATTATTATTATTATTATTATTATTATTATTATTATTATTATTATTATTATTATTATTGAGCCGGCCCCGCGCTGTAAGGGTATCGTGCTTGCCTCTTACCCGGAGGCCCCGGGTTCTATTCCCGGCCAGGTCAGGGATTATTATCTGGATCTGAGTGCTGGTTCGAGGTCTACTCAGCCTACGTGATTACAATTGAGGAGCCATCTGACTGTGAGATGTCAGCCCCGGTCTAGAAAGCTAAGAATAATGGCCGAGAGGATTCGTCGTGCTGACCACACAACAGCTCATATTCTGCAGGCTTTCGGTCTGATCAGCAGTCACTTGGTAAGCTATGAACTTTCAAGACTGTTGCGCCATGGACTTCGGGGAGGGGGGGCGGCGGCGTGGCACCATTATTATTATTATTATTATTATTATTATTATTATTATTATTATTATTATTATTATTATTATTATCATCATCATCATCTCAAACTCATTCCGCCTTCTCGCAGGAGACCATCCTGGAGTATGTTTTCTTATATTATCTTTTCCTCATCAGAGTTGCCGTATCGTTTATGTCGAACCACAGTCGAAGGTTCTGCTTCCTGAATAATCTTCAGCTCCCTCGCTCTCGTTTTTCTTCTACCTTTCCTTTCATGATCAGTGGTATCAGCCTGAATTTATTATTTCAGAAGATGTGAACGGAATTGGCCGCTGTCCTCCATTCTGCGGGTATTAAAGACTTCACGTGATTTCCAGGCGTGACGGAGTATCCCCTCGTTGATAACGTGGACCACCATTGGGATCTTTAACATCACATTTCAAAGGCTATGATGAGTATGATGATGATGATAATGATGATGGTGATTATTATTATTATTATTATTATTATTATTATTATTAATTCCTGTTTACGCATTCTTCGGTCTCAAAAGGTCTGTAGAAAGATATCGAGATTCCAAAAATCTTACGTTAATTTAATCAGACTATCAAGCAGTGTTCGTGCTATTAAAGTTCGCTTCCTATGTAATGTCGAGTGGATTTTGTTAATTGAGAACAATGTTCGTCTGTGTAAGTTTACTCTCCTAATTGAATCAGATTTCAAACAAGGACTCTCGTCGTATTATACAGCGCTTGCACGTCTTTCACGGGACAGTAGATAGAAACAATCAGCAGTCTGGCTGTCATGTCTTGTCTGGCTATTTGTCTGGCCTGAAGCGAGGGAGAAGTTCTTCTTTGTGTGGCTGGAAATGTAGTCCAGGCTTTGTTAAGATGGTGTCTCATTTTAATTTTGCACTTCTACCTAAAACGTTCAGTATCGTTTCAAACAACTCACGTGGTCACATTAGCGAACGTTTTGACATCGGCCTAACCTCCACTTGGAAGATTTCTTGAGTCACATTTGCGAGCTAACAAGCCGAACTCAATATAATTCATTCAATTCCGGGTGAAGTAATTGGCATTTCTTGGGCGAAAAGTTTTATTTTTTTCTTCTTTTTTTTTTTTTTTTTTTTTTTTTTTTTTTGCAAGTTGCTTTACGTCGCACCAACACAGGTCTTATAGCGACGATGGGACAGGAAATGGCTAGGAATGGGAAGGAAGTGGCCGTAGCCTGAATTAAGGTTCAGCCCCAGCATTTGCCTGGTGTGAAAGTGGGAAACCACAGAAAACCATCTTCAGGGCTGTCGACAGTGGGGTTCGAACTCACTGTCTCCCGAATACTGGATACTGGCCGCAACATAAACGACTACAGTTTCACTGTTCTTCATATTATTATTATTATTATTATTATTATTATTATTATTATTATTATTATTATTATTACTTTTCCATATGATGATTAGTAGCTCTTCTTTCTTAAACAATTTATAGGAAGAAGCACTGAAATTCTTAAAAAAGATTGCATATTCTGTTGGTTATAAATCTGTTCTTCTCAACGAGTTCTTCGACGGATTTTCTTCCCAGAGATTTCTCGCTGAAATGAAATTGCTCCTTTTTAGATTATCCGCGCGTTCTGCAGGAATATAATATCGTTAGGGAGAGCCGTAATCCTCCTTTGTATGTTACGCATCTCTCTTGTATACTCAATTTATCCTGCAAATCAAATTCACTTAACCAAAAGGAGACGAGGAAAACATGTTTTGACGTGATAATTAATTTGCAGAAAGATGGCAGGCACTGTGAGATCGTAGAGTGCAAAATAGCGTTCGGTTGGTAAGTCCTTTCCACTGTTCGATGTAGTGTAGGTCTGTTCAGTTCATTGCGCGATTGGAGAGAGACATGGGAAAATGAAAATCCATCGCTTGTTTCCAGTCATTCGGCCGGGTCAGGAATGGAATGAATGAAACCCCCACGTAGCGGCGAGGATAGGAATTATGCCGGCATACTGCGGCATTCCTGTCGGGCAATGAATAATGACTGACAGATAAAGTGAAATTATATTGGAGAGTGTTGCTGGAATGAAAGATGACAAGGAAAACCGGAGTAGCCGGAGAAAAACCTGTTCGGCCTCCGTGTTTTTCCAGCACAATTCTCACATGGAGTGACCAGGATTTGAGCCATGGAACCCAGCGGTGAGAGGCCTACGCGCTGCTGCCAGAGCCACGGAGGCTCTGGAAAGAGACATGTATGAATTTTAATTCTGGACCGATGGGTGGAACGTGGTTGACACAGCCGCGTGCTACCTACTGAGGAGTTGGCTGAAACGACAAGAAAGGTAACGGATCCGGTCATGGAAGCCAAACAATACGGCTGATGTTGTAACGCTAGCCACGTGACACTCGAATATCCGCAGGCCATATGGTTAGGGAGCAATATTTTTTTGCAGATCAAGGGCCTTAATTATCTGTTTGCGACAGAGGATTGTGAACCAACCTAGTAGAATGTGGAGGGTAACATTACGTCCCCAGGGCTCACGAGTAATTAGGACTAAGAAAGCAAAGGCCTTAAATATGTTAGATACAGGGCCCTTCTATTTCAGAGTAATTATTTCAAATACGTCTCCATCCATCTCTGTAGCCAGGTTAGTTCAATACCGGAAATCATATCCTGGGATAGTTGCGTATCGTTAATCTGAATAATATTCCAATTCTGCACATTAGGCCACACACCGGGCGTATTGGCCATGTGAATAGGGGCACGCATTTGTGAGCTTGCATTCGGGGGATAGTAGGTTCGAATCCTATTGTCGGCAGCCCTAAAGATGGTTTTCCGTGGTTTCCCCATTTTCACACCGGCCAAATGCTGGGGCTGCACCTTAATTAAGGCCACGGTACCTTTCTTCCCACTCCTAGCCCTTTCCTATCCCGTCGTCTCCGTAAGACCTCTCTGTGTTGTTGCGACGTAAAGCAAAATTTTAACAAAAACAAAAAGTAGGTCACATAACGACACAGTTTATCGGAGAGATTCGAAACATGCAAATATATCAGATCTCAATGGAATAAGATTTAACCTCTTTAAAATGTGTCGACAGCAGTAAGTTATATTTCCACCGAGCGAGTTAGCCGTGCGGTTAGGGTGGGTTAGAATGCTACCGTCAGCAGCTCTGAAGATGGTTTTCTGTAGTTTCCCATTTCCATATCAGGGACTGTACCTTCATTAAGGCCACGGTCACTTCCTTCCTAATACGCCCTTTCCCATTCTTGCGTCGCCGAAAAATATGTACCGAGCAAGTGGCCGTGCGGTTAGGTTCGCGTAGCAGTGAGCTTGCATTCGGGAGAGAATAGATTCGAACTCCACTGTCTGCAGCCCTGAAGATGGTTTTCGGTCGTTTCCCATTTTCACACTAGGCAAATGATGTGGCTGTTCCTTAATTAAGGCCACGGCCACTTCCTTCCCACTCATAGCCCTTTCCTATCCCATCGTCGCCATAAGACCTATCTGTGCCGTGCAACGTAAAGCAAATTTTTAAAAGAGAAACATATATATGTTCTCCGCTGGCAAACTGGAAATTGATGGTATGAATTTTAAGTCTCATTCCATACATTAGCTTTTGTATATCGCATTCAAACAATGTTCGTTTCCTTAGGACACTTCTTTCAAGTTATAATAATGATCGCGCATGTCTCAATGGCGAATTCAGTCAGTTCTTGCTCTGGTATTTTCTTGCTAGTACTGTATCTATAGTCGGGGTTCGAGCATTTTTAAATGCGACAATGACAACTTCATGTTGTTGTCTTCCGATACTCTGGTGTCCTTTGTAATCCAATAATTGTATCAATAGTTTTAATATTTTATTACTTTTTCCTCCCCACTAATTACATTTTTCGAAGACACCCAGCTGCTGGAAGGTTTATCCCGACAGAAGACGTTTCACGTGCAAGTATATCTACAGATAGGAATCTGATTTATTTATTTGTTTACTTATTTATTTATCTATCTATCTAAATGTCCAATTACAAAAGGCAGTACACAGTACCGATGTGAGACATATAAAAATAACAAGGAGATTGAAAAAAAGGGAAAAACTAAACAAAACGACTCGGTGTCGCAGAAAAACAAAGCATCTTCATGTACACCACAATTTGTTATTAAATTCTAATAAGTGCATTAATTATCACCAAAAGAAACAAGAGTAAAATGAAATAGGCCCTACTCTTCTCATAAGACAACATTTACAACGAAGCGATTTTCAGTATATACCAATATACTGGAATATTTAGTAAATACAGCTTAATACTAACCACAAAGAAACTTCACAAATCAGATATAGGCCTACTTGTGTAAACCAATGTGAAACAGAAATTCGCAAATTGGTATTGCAAAACCAACATTATAACATTTAAGACTATTTGATTAAACTGTTCACATAGGATAGAGTGGTACAATTTCGATATAAGTACAACTCCGATGAAACTTAGAAAGTTTCATTCTTCAATGTTAGTACCACTTACATTTGACTGACTGTGGGAAGAGTGAAACAGCTCCTTTGTCAATTTAAAATATAATACATCTGCTTGTTTTAGTTTGCAAGAAACTGCCGATTTTACATTGCAAGGTGAGCGATGCTTCATTGTATTTCATGTTGCTGTAAGTTTGAAGCTGTCTACGCTAAGCTGTGGGACCTTTTCTTGAAGTGTAAAGGGCTATTTATAATAACGCCATATTTCTACGAACCTCAAGACGGGAGTATGCTACTGCAAGCACTCTCTCTTCTATTTTTCAAACAGTCAACCCAAAATTAATCATCATCCTGTGACCGAATATAATGAATGACTCCAATTCAGTAAAAATTCTACACCATATAATTCAAACTTTATGTAAAATGCTTCGATGTCTATTTTAAATGTTCCAAGCACTGTACCATCCCACGAATCTATGAAAAATCTTACCATCGCCAGAAAAGAAATTCACGCCAAAAAGTGAAAGGTAACAGCTTCATTCCATCAGATCAGTATTTTAAGATTGTTAAGTTAAACAATTTTTTAAGAATGACAATGGCGTAAACATAAATCGAAAGGTAATCGGCATGTCAAGCACAAAATATATTGAAGATGATACATCGCATCGAGAGTATTCGAATGACAACCAGTGTGGATTTTGTCATCTGGATTATAACTGTGAATTTTATGTGATGCAAGAACTATGAATTCAATGCCCGGACTGCAATGCGTGCTGTCATTAAATATGTCTTCGGTAAAAAGGAAAGAGGTACTTTGTCTATGGAAAATGAGTGAGATCCATATTTTACTTTGTGTGGTCAGAATTGTACTACCAGCGATACAATTGCGATCAAAAACAAGGTTCTCTGGTTTGTGCAATTTTTACAACGAGGGTTTATTTAAATACCATTGTTAATAATGTGTGCCACTGATTAAGGTGTCGCCGGGCTGAGTGGCTCAGACGGTTGAGGCGCAGGCCTTCTGACCCCAACTTGGCAAGTTCAACGCTTGCTCGTGTTGGTAGATTTACTAGAATGTAAAAGATCTCCTGCGGGACTAAGTTCCGGCACCTCGGCGTCTCCGAAAACCGTAAAAGTAGTTAGAGGGACGCAAAGCCAATAACATCATGATTAAGGTGTCTACGTAGTACTGCATTGTCAATATAAAAGAACGTTGGTAGTACTCCAAATGATGTGTTACAGCACGATTAATAAAAATGTTATCGAAAATGTACTACCTTACCCTATTCTAACCCATGGTGAATTTCTTTGACTAGCGGACATGGAATGTCCACAGTACAGTGGTTGCCGTGTCCTGAAATTAGTTAAATTTACACTGAAGTTCACCCTAGCAAGTAAATCGTTATCACATATTATACCATTTATTATTTTATACATTAATACTTGCTGATTAACTTCTCTTTGATTAATACGAGTGGTGTCCGGCTCCATGGCTAAATGGTTAGCGTGCTGGCCTTTGGTCACAGGGGTGCCGGATTAGATTCCCGGCAGCGTCGTGAATTTTAACCATCATTGGTTAATTTCGCTGGCACGTCCTCATCATGACGCGCAGGTCGCCTACGGGTATCAAATCAAAAGACCTGCACCTGTCGAGCCGAACATGTCCTCGGACACTCCCGGCACTAAAAGCCATACGCCATTTCATTTCATTTCATTTCATTTCATTTCATTTCAATAAGAGTGGCGAAATTGAATTCCTGAAATAAGTTTTTATAAGAGACTCTTCACTTTAGAGTCGAACGTTTATTATCGTTTTAGTAAGATTGGTAACACGGATTCCGCCATACGCATCCATGTTTATTTTGGCATTCCCTAGCTTTGGCTCACAAAGCCAGCGTTCTATCTTCGGAGCCACGTTAAATTCTCTGCAATGGCTATCTGTTATAAAAAGAAATAGCAGTATCATTATTAGTTGAAGTAGTAGTGATCGTGATGAAGATCTTACTAATTTATCCTCTCTATATATCATGATGCTAATGGGAACCTGTAGATACTTGTACATATGTTATAATTTCATTTCAGAACGTGAAATCACTTGTAACGCTCATTAACCTAAAAAATCAACCTTATAGTTTTACTTGACCATTGATATCTTAGCCGTAGTCAAGAAAAGCCTATTATTGCAGCTAGAGTATGAAGTTGTCCTGGGTATGTGTACAAGGTGAGTTTAATCATCGTTGACGATACCGATGCGCTGTGGGTACACCCCTCCCAAGTCTTTTTGCAATAGCGCGGAAGGAACATCCAACTTCTCGCACCACTATTAAGGCTTGGTTTCTCAGAACTGACGCATGCGAGGTGCGAGGTGCGAGGTGCGAGGCCGACGTTGCGTACTTTCGTCCCAATGACGCTGCGACGCTCGTGGTTTCCCAGGCTGCGATGCGGATCAGTTGTCGAGCACATGTCTTGTTCATTGGATCTCGCATCATGTGCGCTACTGTTGGAAGAGGAAGCGGATTAAGTGACAGTACTGGAGGGTTTTCTTCACCCCTATAGCAGTATCAATGGAAACTGTTGATGATCTTGTGATGTCAGCCTGTGTCGTACACAACCTTCTCCGGAATGAGCGAATTCCTTGCCCAAATGAACGCTTTATTGGCAATTTGGAATTAACAGAAGAAAACATGTTTCCTCTGGTAGCTGACAACGGAGGTAATTCTACACATAATGCTTTCATGATAAGAGACAGCTTCAAGAAATATTTTTGTAGCAGGGAGAGAGAATCGGTATGACAAAGAGAATATGCTAACAAGGTGGAGTGACAGATTTTTTCTAACGGACAAACATGTATTTGTTTACCTAGAGTTTACTTTTTCTGTGACCCAATTAGCATAATAACGGAATGAACATCGTTATTAAAATAAAACACGTGATTTTATTAAATGAACAATACTGAACTCAAATTTTGTAAAATTATATATATTGACATATTTGATATTAAAGTAATGGATTTATTGGTTTATATACCATTTCTAAATCTGTTAATTATTTAATCCTTTGAAACTGAACTCATTATATTTGTTATAAGTAACATCAATAATAATAATAATAATAATAATAATAATAATAATAATAATAATAATAATAATAATAATAATAATAATAGACACCCTACCACCGATCCACAGAGGCAGCTACCACATCAATGAAAAAACAAAGAATCTCAAGAACGGAGGTTCCAAATGACAGTAAATTAACATTAATCGTCTGGTACCTCCGTTTTTGGAGTTTCTATTTTTACGAACTCTTTCCTTCTCAAGACCATCGTATAATACATAAAACTAGCAACATTTATTAGCTGTTCTATCCAACTTCAGTGATATTTTCCATAAGTTGTCTTTAACAACGTTGTTTTTGTAGCTCTTGTGTTGTAAGTTATACAACACTGGGTGCATTCGAACATCTTCAATCAGTTCCTCGTCCACTTCGTCCGTAAAGCTCATCGTGTTGCTAAAAACAGTAAAAACAAGAACAGAAACAATGTCGCCTCGCACTGCTGTCGCCTCGCACAAATCTGGCCGGACGAATCAGTGCGCGGTGACGCTGCGAGGTCTCACTGCGAGGTTGCGCACACTGCGCACCGCGCAGTTTGAGAAACCACTTGCATAAGCTCGTGTAGTCTGGATTTGTGCGAGGCGGGCCTCGCACCTCGCACTTCGCATGCGTCGGTTCTTAGAAACCAAGCCTTTACACGGTCACGCTCAAAATCGGTAAGCTGCTAATGCTTCCTTCTTCGTCTCCTTAAGGGCATGCTTGTCATCGTTCGGTGTTGAAGTTGTGAGGTAGGTGAGAGTCGAACGCTCACGAAGTGAACAGCGCGTATTTACAGCAAACTTACTTTACCAGGCCATAGTAGTACTGCTAGCACGACTCTTAGTCGACTAGCCCGCAAATTTGAATAAGCGTCAACTTTCAGATGTGCAAACACGCCTCCCGAATGTCGTTTACCCAACACAACTCCTTCGTATAATAAGTTCGTGTGGCTATTTCTAGCCGAGTGCAGCCCTTGGAAGGCAGACCCTCCGGTGAGGGTGGGCGGCATCTGCCATGTGTAAATAACTGCGTGTTGTTGTGGTGGAGGATAGTGTTGTGTATGGTGTATGAGTTGCAGAGATGTTGAGGCCGGCACAAACACCCAGCCCCCGGGCCACTGTAATTAACTAATGAAGGTTAAAATCCCCGACCCGGCCGGGAATCGAACCCGGGACCCTCTGAACCGAAGGCCAGTACGCTGACCATTCAGCCAACGAGTCGGACAACTCCTTCGTGATGTAAGGATTTCATTTTCCGCCGGTGTATACATATTAATTTTATTAACACATTCATGGCGGTCTCCTTACAAGTTATAAGTATACATTTTTTTAGGCATGATGCTATAGTCCTAGTTGATTTCTCCTGGATGAGAAAATCATTAAAAATTGAAGTAAAATTATGTTATTCATCATGAGCGAAGATGCTTTTTCGTTTGTTCATTGTAAATTCATTTTACGATAATTACGCATGGACAATTAAGTGCATACTTCACTTAATATCAACCAAACCTTGGCTAACAAGTTAGAACATAAATAGTACAGTCATTAATTTTGAGAATATTGCGTTAAGTGAACTTAGTGAACGAGATCTGAAGCTAATTTTCGGATTCGCCTTGATAAAGTTCGTTTAGCGAAGGAGGTTGTTATGTAAAGTTAAATTAAAAATATTTAAATAGTTAAAAATAACCACTTATCTAAAAGTTCTCAGTAGGGTAAATGAAAGCGGCATTCAGGGTTTGGCTTTCCGTGGAAATTGGAATTAATGAGACATTCAGTTTAAATAAAACTATAATTGGACAAGTGAAAATAAAATAATGAAGATTTACACACTGGATCAACTGTAAAATGAAAGGTTAGAGACTTTGAAAAGAACACACCTTAAATACCCTTGCTAAAGTACTAGAATGAACAAATAGTAAAAACCCTCAAATAAACATCGGGGTAAAGGAAGGATCATTCACCAAACAAGGGGCTATGCGATGTCGATCACGCGGCTATCAGCTTGCATTCGGGAGATAGTGGGTTCGAACTCTACTCCCGACAGCCCTGAAGATCGATTTCTGTGTTTTTCCACTTCCATACTCGACAAATGCTGAGGCTGTCCCTAATTAAGTCCACAGTCCTTTTATCCTACACCTAGCCCTTTCCTACCCTACTGTCGCCATAAGAGCTATCTGTGTCGGTGCGACGTAAAGCTGATAGAAAAAAAAAGAAAGATGGTATTAAATGATTATGGATAGTAGAAGCCTTTACCATCCTCTCTTCCAAGGGGCTTCAAGGCCTTTGCAGCGATAGCGTTGCTCTGCTTTTCATGTTTAATATAACCAACGCGCCAAATTGCATAAATTTCAAAATTTAGAAATAACCAATACAGTTTGTCTCCTTGACTAAATGGACACTGTACCGGTAGTGGTCTTTAGTTGACAGGGCTGTGGATTTGATGCCCGGCGGGTCGGGGTTTCTTTTATTGCGCACAGTAACTTCCCCTAGCTCTGAGGCTAGGTGTTTGCATTTCTTCGTAACGCATATTTTCATTCGCATCCAACACATCGCACTGCAGACCACCATAGAAACACGTAATAGTGAATACATTTCTTTATACAGGGTACGTGTCAGGAAAGGCATCCGGCCGTAAAACTGGGATAAATACACCCGAAGTGCCGACCCGATATAATTAGGAAAAGACTAAACCTCAACCTCACATCCCCTCCTACGCACTATCTGGGCCGCACATCACAAACCAACCCCACCATAGAACTACTTAAAATTCTCCTCTTTCTACTAACCAGCACTACATAATCCACAAATCTCAACCCAAGACCTTTTCCACCCAGAAATACTGCATTCCCCAACAACCGACAACGCATCCGTAAATATATCCCTTCTAAATCTCTCAATGAGCCCAACTGATGGCAGCACCTTCCAAAGTGCAAATAAGTCACCTATACCTAAGTCCCAAACAATGGCAAACAATTGCCACCAACATTTCACACATTTCAATACCTCCACCTTCGCCACTCCACTATTTCCCTAAAATCCTGGAAAAACTACCAAACAAACCCACCAGTGAACGCTCTTAATAGCCACACGTCAGATTGTGATTAAGGACCCAATTGGTCGGGAATCTCAAACAAATCCACGGCAGCAGTCGCTACGCGAGGCTCAGGCAGACCGGCTTGAGAGGTATGCCGAGAAATATGCATCAAACACAAACAAATGTTGGGTTTCAGTCGGTGTCACCGAAGCGTTCTTGCTATGGCGTGATCCTGTCAGCTCGGTGATTCGTATTCAAATCCCTACCCTGGCGATTTATTTCCAATGGTGCTCTCAAGCCGGTCTTAAGCCACCTGAATAGTTAGCAATACCGGCTCTCAAAGCGCGTTTCAGTCCGCCCACTAACAGATCTGATTGGCTAACTTCAGCAGCTGATAACATAACAAACGGCATGAGATGTCGTATTGTGTTTTTCAAATTACTTTTCAGTATGGCCAACCCTCTAACACCCGTACAACCGGTTCACTTTGTTTCCGACCACCCTGTAGATGAGGAATGTAATAATTTATGAGAATACTACACGTGTCAGGGTCCGCCTAACAATGCGAGTGTCAATACCGATGCGCAAGTGATTGCGAGTTAAAATGAGAGCCAACATAGTGAAGCAAGGGACTGAAGAGGCATTATTTGTACCACCAGTTCATTTTGCTTCATGTATTTTTCACATTGCCATGTTTTGTAAAGTTGATAAAGAAGTAGAATTTTAATATCATAATTTTCATAAATTTATTATTTAAATGAACAAAAGTTGAAGTTTATCATGTGGCATAGTCTGGTAATGACAGTCCGTTTCCTGCAACGCAATGAGCTGTTTCAGATCCATTGAATGATCGATGTAGCAGCTGACCACATGCAGATGCTTTTCAATGTGTAGCTGGGCAAGAAACATCATACAGCTTTGGCTCAAATTCTTATCGCAGACGTTCGTAAATAGTAAGACAGTTTGTAGAAGAAGTAAAAAAGTTTCAAGAGAGGGATTTTTTTTTTTTTTTTTTTTTTTTTTTTGCGTGTTGCATTTGAAGACACTGGCCATTAGCATTTCAATAGGCGTTTAATCTCTTCAGATATTAGCTACACAAATGTGCACCTTCACTTCTTAATTACGCACATCAAAATAGTATTGCATTACTTCGGGCCAAAGTATACTGCCGCTTTACAAAAGTAGAAAGTGGGACAGACAGACGAACCATATCAGCGTTATGCATTGCTCAGCAAAATAGCAACCGGGCGAGTTGGCCGTGCAGGTAGAGGCGCGCGGCTGTGAGCTTGCATCCGGGAGATAGTAGGTTCGAATCCCACTATCGGCAGCCCTGAAAATGGTTTTCCGTGGTTTCCCATTTTCACACCAGGCAAATGCTGGGGCTGTACCTTAATTAAGGCCACGGCCGCTTCCTTCCAACTCCTAGGCCTTCCCTATCCCATCGTCGCCATAAGACCTATCTGTGTCGGTGCGACGTAAAGCCCCTAGCAAAAAAAAAAAAAAAAAAAAAAAGCAAAACAACAAATGAGGGCCTCTACACCAATACAGATTGGCTTTCTCAAATTGAGTTAGTGAATACAACACACACCAATACATTTTATACCGGGTAACATGTCCCCTTTCATCGATGCATGCCCGAATTCATCTTGGCATACTGCCCCTGGTTCATCAAGGTAATGTTGGTCCAAATTGTTCCATTCCTTAATAGAGATTTGGCGTAGAATACGCAGAGTGTTTGGATCGTGACGTCCATAAACAGCCTTCCAGGTGTATTCGACATGGTTCATAATAAATAATTAAATAAATAAATGGCGTATAACTTTTAGTGCCGGGATATGTTCGAGGACTTCTGCTTTTCAGGTGCAGGTCTCTTGATTTGACGCCCGTGAGCCACCTACGCATCGTGATGAGGATGAGATGATGATCAAGACGACACATATACCCAGTCCCCGTGCCAGGGGAATTAACCAATTATGGTTAAAATCGATCCCGGGAATCGAACCTGGGACCCCTCCGAGCAAATGCCAGCACACTAACCATTTTGCCATGGAGCCGGACGACATGGTTAATGTTCGGATAACACGGCGAACACTGCAGTCGAGCTATATCGTGATCACGAAGCAAGTCATTATCGAGACCGCACGACGAATGAGCATATTATCGTCCATTAAGACAAGTTCTTTTCCCAAATGCTGGCGATACGATTTCACTATGGTTCGGAGGATGTTTTCCCTGTATCGTACAGCCATGACATGGCCCTGTATGACTAGACGTGGCATACGGTGACCCCATATAATGCCACCCCAAACAATCAGGGGACCATCACCTTGCTGAACGTCCTGGGCGTGAAGCATGATCGGATGGCTTCCAACCACGTTGCCGATGATCAAGAACAAGGTCTGTGCGACACCCATCGGCGAAAATTACTTTGTTCAAATTCTGAAGAGGTCATTCAGCATAAACTTGGGACCATCTGTATCGCACCACATGCTATCTAGGTTGAAAGCTGAACTTCGCCATGGGCGTCGGGAGTGAAGTTGTGCCTCTCCAACTTGTTTCTAACATAGATCATTATTCAGCCTCGTGGCATTGAGATTAGTGTTGTTTATACCTACTTTATACCTACTACCGAAGAGAATTTGGCAACATGAACAGAATTTTCGCGCTCCCCAAACTAATTTTCTGACATGTGTAGTATAAATATCAAAATATCAGGATTTTAGTAGTTCTGTATCGTTTATAAAATGTAGTATGAAGTCTTGGTCATCCTCGTATTTACTTACGTGTTCATAATATAATATTTTATTTGCTAAAATAAGGAACCTAACGGATTCCTGTTCAGAATCCTTAAATTTGTTTGTATAACAATTTGCTTAGAAGGAAGCCATACTATCCAGTGTCGCCTCAGTTAAATCTAACTTCAGAGCTTTTCAGTCTGTCGAACACACAAGTTCGATATAAATATTACACTATAACACAGGGCCTCTCAGGGTGCATGTGTCTGGTGCATGTACTGTGCACGATGCAAAAGACGACTTCGCTTGGTTGACAGGAGTGCAGACCCCCACTCCTCGATTTGGAGCAATAGCGCTGTCTCTCTTTTTCCCCACGCCTGTTTCGCTCGCTCCCCCTGTCTCCCTCTTCCTCACTTGCTCCGTAGCGCGCCAAATCCGAGCCGAGTTTAGCCGAGCTTAGCCGAGTAGTCCAGAGACGAAGCGTTGGTCCGAGCCGAGCCGAGTGGAACCGATGCACTGTGCACAGGAACTCTGCGCCGCTGTCTGCACGCGTGAGATTTTGGGCGTTTGAGAGGCCCTACGTATAACACAACAGTGTGTGGTTTATTCCTTGTTTAATACTACAATTCTGCAGGTATGCTATTAACATAGCGTAATATTCATATTCAACTTGATTGCTCGACAGGCTGTAAAGATTTTATATTTATATGTAACAATGGCAGACGTTTCTTCATATTTCCCGTATAAAGAACTGATAAACATGGCTTCTTTTACCACAGCAAGGTGCGCCTTGGCCAGATTAAATATCAAAATGATAAAAACAAGTGACATGACGTGGTTTAATTTCTTTATCCAACGACGGAATTAAATTGAAAATAAATTAAATCACGTATGGCTATTAGTGCAGGGAGTATCTGAGGATAAGTTTGGCTCGCCAGGGGCAGGTCTTTTCAATTGAGAACCGTAGGCGATCTGCGCGTCGTGATGAGGATGAAATGATCATGAAGACGATACATACATCCAGACACCGTGCCAGCGGAATTAACCAATTGTGGTTAACATTCCAGACCTTGCCGGGAATCGAACCCCGGTCCCTGTGATCAAAGGCCAGCACGCTAACAATTTAGCCATGGAGCCGGACAAATACAAGTTAATAACAGTGTATTACTCGTAATACTGTAATGTCATATGATTCTCGTCTCTTCAACTGCTTTTAACAAAGACTGATGTCTTAATTCATCCTGCTACTAAGTTCCATTGCAGATCATCTTCTTCGTCTTCTTCTTTATCTGTTTACCCTCCAGGGTCGGTTTTTCCCTCGGACTCAGCGAGGGATCCCACCTCTACCGCCTCAAGGGCAGTGTCCTGGAGCTTCATACTCTGGGTTGGAGGATACAAATGGGGAAGATGACCAGTACCTCGCCCAGGCGACCTCACCTGCTATGCTGAACAGAAGCCTTGTGGGGAATGGGGAGATTGGAAGTGATAGACAAGAAAGAGGGAAGGAAGTGGCCATGGCCTTAAGTTAGGTACCATCCCGGCATTTGCCTGGAGGAGAAGTAGGAAATCACGGAAAACCACTTCGAGGATGGCTGAGTTGGGAATCGAACCCACATCAACTCAGTTAACCTCCCGAGGCTGAGTAGACCCCGTTCTAGCCCTCGTACCACTCTGTCAAATTTCGCGGCAGAGCCAGGAATCGAACCCGAGTCTCCGGGGCTGGCAGCTAATCACAATAACCACGACACCACAGAGCCATTGCAGATATACCTGTTCCAGTCTAAACAGGCCCCTTGTCAGGTTAACTGTTGGCACCTTGAGATATGAATGTATGCTTTATAGGAACTGAAGTTAACCATTCTATATCGTTTATATTAGAATGACGATGCGTGTTGGAGTTAAGACCTTTAATATTCTGCAATTGTACGTAGTTAATATCGGAAATTTCGATGAATTGCATTAGTAAAAGAATAGAGTGATGTTCACATTTCCGATATAATGGACGTGCGAGAGGAGCGAAATGCATATTAAAACTCGCGAGACAACCTCACTTGCATGACATGACAGGCGAGTCTGTAGTAAGGTTCGGTCCCATGTGAGTTAAGGATACAGCGCATCTACGTGATGTAGAGGTTCCGGAGTGAGACATATACGTCTGTATTTTAATATGGTTTGTATTCATACACTCTACTGTTTCTTGGAATAAAGTGCAAGACAACGACTATCTGCAACATATGGGAGACCAAGATCTATTCCGATGCTGATAGCAGGTGTGCAGACTATGCGTTGCTCAAACTTCTCTATATTCGCTCCGTAAGATAACATAGCCTATATTAATACAAACTACAGTAAAACCTGTTTGCAACGGAACCTGTACATAGTGGAAAACTGGTATTAACGGACATATTTCATGGCCCCATGAGATTAAAATTGATATATGTAAAAAAAAAGTACGTGTACTTAGCGGAACATCTCCGACGCGGAAACGGAAACAGTTTCTCAGCATACAGCGGAAAATAAATATTTTTTTCTGTGTTATTATCCATTCCTGATGAAAGCTGAATTGTTTACAAGTTTTTGAATTTATAATATTACTGATTTTACGTCTCACGTTGACAAAGCAATAATCTTTTTCAAATCAAATTCAAGATCGGGCTCCAACACAGCTATAAATATAGGAATCCCGCCCATGAGTAATAAGAATTTAGATAATCATGTATCAACAAATAAATCTAATTTACAAATATACCCCTGCCGTAACCAACGTCGATGAGTGTACTAAGGCCGATACAGGAGTTGGAGCGGATATAGCTGCTGGTAATCATGAAGAAAAAGGAATTTGAGCACTATTAGTTATAGCAGCTAATACCACTATACTTCTTGTACTGTTTTTGGACACGCTGATGTTCCGGAAATTTATTCTGATGAGTTTTACGTGCCGGTAAATCCACCGACACGAAGCTGGCGTATTTGAGCACATTCAAATCATATCAGACTGAGCCAGGATCGAACCTGCCAACTTGAGTGTCAATATACCAGAGCTCTATCGTCTGTACTACTCAGCCCGCCATTTTTAAATGTATTTGAATCTTTAAAGAAAGAAATAATGTTGACAATCCTACAAGTTATATGCAGAAATAAATTCTTGTATATTTAACAAATCGTAATGGTTACGAGAAATTAACTTCCTTTAGTACATGAAAAACAGTGAAAAGGGAATTTACTTTTGTCTCTCTCTTGTATAACGATTAATAAATTACACAGTGTTACAGCACACAGTATCGTAAGAGGTTCATAATGCGGTGACTAGAAAACAAATCAGGCTACTGTGCCCAACCCCAGTACACAACACATGAGTGCAATGGACCTTGCATAACGTTTACCTGTTATCAACGGAAAGCTGTGTTCAGTGGAAAAGGAATGTGGTACCATAGATTCAGCTTACATAGAGGTTTCACTGTATTTCAAGCAAATGACTTTGTGAAACTTGACTTAAAAATAAATGAATCCTTATTATTTTTTTTTTTTTGCTATTTGTTTTACATTGCACCGACACAAATAGGTCTTATGGCAATGAAGGGATAGGAAAAGCCTAGGAGTGGGAAGGAAGCGGTCGTGGCCTTAATTAAGGTACAGCCCCAGCATTTGCCTGGTGTGAAAATGGGAAACTACGGAAAACCATATTCATGGCTGCCGTCAGTGGGGTTCGAACCCACTATCTCTAGGATGCAAGCTCACAGCCGCGCTTCCCTAACCACACGACTAACTCACCCGGTCTTAAATGATTGAACATAACATCATACTGTATACCTGTGTCTATTTCTTCTTCGAAGCAGTGTTTTGTCATCTGTCGCTTGGCGCAGTGGTGCCGGCCAGAGTAAAAGTATTGTACCTTCCGTCGTAGTCCCACTCCCGTTCATGGCTATACAGTATGGATGCTGCTGCAGTAAGTGTGGCGCTGACTAATGGCGTTTGGGGCACGGCTAATGCGTCTTAGTGTGGTGAAAAGTACTACTCGTACGGACAGTTTAACTTCAATAGCACTTTCTGATCCGGTGAGGAAAGCAAAGGTCAACTACTTCATTCCTCAAGCTACCTACTACGCCTCAGCTTGGTGCTGCCATCGGGTTCAGCTGTTTCTGTATGACAGTTCATAGATTGTATTTTCTAGTACACTGGCTTTTGTATAATGATCATATGGGGAAGAAACCTAGATTAACTGCTTTCGGTGAACAATATTTTGGCGCAAGGTTTCAGTAAATTGATCATGCCCTTCAAGATTATCATTCGAAGTTAGCATTTCACATCCTGTTGTAATGTGTGGTATTGTCTCCGTTTTACGAATTGTATGGCTCTTTCTGCTCAAATAATCAAATCCTTGCTACTTGGGAATATATTTCCGGTATGGTTTGATTGCGATTGTATTGGTCCTGTATCACATTATTATTATTATTATTATTATTATTATTATTATTATTATTATTGTTACCGTGTTTTAGCGGTAGGTAGAGGTGAAAGAAGGTGCGGGTGTGAATGGATTTCAAGCTACGAAATTATAGTGCCTGTAAAGTAAATTTAAAATTTAATACGGTTATATTTTCTTTTCAAAATAAATAAGTAACAAGCATGGCAGGTACAGAATAGCAAGTCAAAATAAGGTAGTTACAATATTTACAGAATTTGGGCTTCGCGCCCCGAGTTCACAATGCTTGGGCAATCAGCCCCGTTTTACCCCAAACACAAGTTTTAACAGAGGGGCAAAAAAACCCATTCATACCTAGGAGCCCTTGCTCCAAATTACACTGAAAAGCCTCCTCGAGGCATACAACATACAATTTTCAAACGAGCCACTCGCTCTCAAATTTAAGCCTCTCCCAGGCCACGCCAAACTCCACCTTCAAGCTGTCCTCAACGGACATAAACACAGGGGTAAAATACCCAATCTACTGAGGTCTATTAAACGAAAAGAATGTTAATTAAATGACCTCTAAAATAACAATTTGAGAGGAGGCGAACTTGCACTCCTAATACACTAGATTAAGACCTACTTGGCGCTAGGCCGTTAATACAAGGGCTAATCCCATACTAAAGAGGTGACTTAAGAAGAGAACAATTTGTTTTACATTAACGAAGAATAGGTTGAGAAAAATAAGTTCACCTCAAAACAATATGAGTGGGAGCTCGAGAGGGTTAGCACTCTCTATCCCAGAATGTAGCTTTCCCAGATAATAGATGAAAAGAGTAGTTACATTTACATTTTAGGAAAAGGTTACATGGTGGAACGCTTCGCACCCGGCCCGAGAGTTAAACTGCTGAGCTAGCAAAGAAAGAATTTATTAATCGGCCATTACCTTATAGTTGACCGCTGCCGGAGAAAGAGGCGCTTCCCGCCTACTGCTATGTACTTAATACACTGAAAGATGGAACAGAAGTGGCCCGGAGACCCAAAAATCAGCAGTTTATATCCTCTCGCGGAAGGTTCTAGGTGTTAGGGGAAAGAAAACACCCTCCCACAAACTTTTTATTGGCTAGGGTATAGAAACATATTCAAGTTGGGGGAAGATACCAATGATTGGTCAGAAATTAATAACAAAAATTCGGGATTGGTCAAATGCAAAACAAGGGGAAAGAGAGGGGAATACAGCCAACTTAAACAATAACAGAAAGAAATTTAACAAAGAACAAACTTTTGAAATAAAATTTTCTCCAAAGAACAGTTATTTTTCTTCCCACTAGGGTGCACTATTGTAGTTTTTCAGTGGTGTCGTCTAGAAGAGAAAGTTCACACTTCTTACTTCAAGCAAAACAAAAGTACGTCGAAAATGACACAGTTCACAAACTCAAAAAATTTCCAGGTGGTGACATCTTCTGAGAAACTAGAAAATTAATAGGGTAAATAAAGTTCAGACTTCCTCCAGCAGAGGAGTTTCCACAGGCGCACATTTTAAATTAGCGGAGTGGAGGTGTACCGCCCGGTACAGACCTCCCCCCCCAAAAGTTCCTCGAGGGATGACACATGAAGTCAGTTTGAAACAAGTTCCAAGTTATGATGTGAATATGAAGATAGATTGCAGAAGCATTTATGAGATTTTCTTAATTTGGTTTGTTTCAGTTTCAAAATTTTGTTGTTGCAAGTGAAGTAAAGTCTTTCTGTTTGTAGTAGTTGAATTCTGAGGATAAACTTTTAATACTTAAAAGTGAAGAAAAATTTTGCAATGTCCACCAAATATTGCTGTTGAATTCCCGTGAAACGGTATTAAGGTTGAACAGGAATGTCTATGTAGTTGATGTAGGCTAAGTTGGATGGCCAGACCGGCCGTTACAGCTTGCGTCCAAAGGAAGCCGCTCGGACCCCTCAAGTACCCTGAGATACCGCTCGCTCGCACTATGAGGGGAGCAGAGGTGTTGAAGCACGCCGCACCCGCGGTGAACATATACAGGTTGCGGGCAAGTAGCAGGTCGTGCGCCGCACATCAGCCTTGGCCGGGCGGAGAGCTCCGGCTCGCCGTGCACATGTCGTCCTCGCTGGGGCCGAGGGGGCCCGTCCTCGAACCCAGCCGCGGCACAGCGCCGCGCGGCTGCGGCACAGCGCCGCGCGGCTGCGGGGGCACTGAAACATTAAAGCTAGGCGGCAGAATTGTGTTGGACCATCATTTTACTTTTGAGGGCACAGGCATGTAGAGAGATTGAGGGGCCAGCGGCGTGCAGATATCCATGGCATTTCATCTAAGCCAGCCACTGTGTGTAGTGGAGCAGGAGACGGGAGCGTGGTAATGGCCGTGACAAGGACAGGATGGCAGTTTAACAATCGGGGGAGGTTTACAAGAAATGCTTACATATAAAATAAAATAGAAGGAGCAGAATGCCTTAAGAGTGGAACTCAAAAAAAAAATTTAACCATCATATTCCTATCAAATTATATGAAGCAAGTTGAAACAAATTTACACCGGTTTCACCTGGGACAGGTGAACCCTAGATATCCTCTCGGTAGCTGGATTGCTTACTAACAATGTAACCGGAGTAAGAAAATCGAGAATGATGCATGGCCCATGAAATCTGGGGGCAAGCTTGCCCGCGGGAACAAAATTCTTGACCATAACCTGGTCACCTACCTTCAAAGGGGTGGGTCTCCGTCCACGATCATACCTTTCCCTAACCTTTTCATGAGACACTTTAAGATTGGCTTTAGCCTTCTTCCAAAGATCTTTAATGTTGTCCGGATCTATTGTCTCGGGTAGAATGTCACTCAGAGACCAGAGGTTAGAGAGCGGCGTGTTGGGAACAAACTTGAACATCAAAGAAGCTGGAGTAAACTTGTGAGATTCATGAACCGCGGAATTCAAAGCAAAAGCTATCCAATGCAGGGACGTGTCCCACCTGGAAGGATCTTCATGATGATAGGCAATAAGTGCGGACCTGAGATTACGGTTAACCCGTTCAGCCAGAGATGGTTGAGGGTAATAAGCCGAAGTAGTTACATGAGAGATGGACAAGTCAAAACAGAATTTACGAAATAAATTAGATGTAAAAGCCTTAGCATTATCAGATACCATATATTGGCACGGACCAAAAGAAGCAAAAATAGAATTTAAGCAAGTAATGGTGGACTGAGCGGTAGCCAGCTTAGTCGGAAATAACCAAGAAAATCTGGTAAAACCATCTACACACACAAAGATGAACTTGTTGGCATTACCCTTTGACTGGGGGAAGGGTCCTACATAATCAATATACAGGCGTTCCATGGGGCGCGACGCTTGCTGAGAAGACAAGAGGCCTACCTTGGTGGACATGGTCGGTTTACTAAGCAAACAGGATTTACAAGCCTTTACTAGTTCACGGATTTCACCGTCCATACCTTTCCAGATGAACATATCACGAATTTTTTCACGAGTTTTAAAGATACCAAGATGCCCTCCTAATGGGGTCTCATGATAATACTTGAAGATCATAGGTACAAGAACAGCTGGAACAACAACTTTCATCATCTTATCATGCCTCGAAGGGCAACATAGAACCCCATTCCTCAGAACATAAGGGACAACATGTTCCCCAGAAGAAAGGGTTTCCATTATCGGAGCCAGCGTCGGATCTTCACGTTGGTATTTCTCGATATCCCTAAAAAGCATGGGAGCATCTGTTAGGATGGCATTAACCTCAGATAGTATGGACTCGGAAGGTGATGAACTGTCGACCGGTTCGTGGGTCTCGACGTCGTTAGAAAACATACGGCTGAGTCCATCAGCAACAACATTTTCGATACCTCTGATATGTCTAACATCAAATTGGAAGGCAGAAATACGGATGGCCCAACGGGCTATACGACCAGTACGACGCGGTCTACCTAAGACCCAGCTTAAGGCTTGATTATCTGTCTCCAGGTCGAATTTGACGTGTTCCAGATAGAGACGGAACTTTTCTAAGGCGAATAAGACTGCCAAACTTTCAAGCTCATATATGGAGTACTTTGCTTCTTGAGCCGAGAGAGTCCTAGGTGCATAGGCGATGGGGCGCCTCCCTAGTTCAGTCTCTTGGAGAAGGACTGCAGCTACCGCCGACGACGATGCGTCGGTTTGGACAATGAATTTCTTCGAGAAATCAGGCATAGCAAGTACAGGGGCATTACAAAGTGCTAATTTAAGGTCTTCAAAAGCGGCTTGTTGAGAAGGTCCCCACTCGAATTTGATGCCTTTCCTACGAAGAAGGTTTAAGGGCGCCGCTCTATTAGCGAAGTTAGGAATAAACTTCCTGAAGAAATTCACCATACCAATGAACCTGGCGATACCTTTAATGTCCTTGGGAGGTTTAAAATCACGGATGGCCTGTGTTCTAGAATGATCGACTGCTACACCATCGGGTGACACAATATGCCCTAGGAATGACATAGAGGGCTTAGCAAAGGCAACCTTGGACAACTTAACAGTTAACCCAGCCTTACGAAGGCGATCGAGAACTTCTCGCAGATGATCTAGATGTTCTTCAAAAGTCTCTGAAAATACGACGACATCATCTAAGTAGTGATATAAGTACTCGAATTTGATGTCGGAGAAGACCCTATCTAGTAGCCTAGTGAGCACAGCTGCCCCCGTGGGGAGCCCGAAAGGTACGCGGTTGTATTCATATAAATTCCAGTCCGTGGCAAACGCTGTAAGGTGTTTAGACTCTTCGGCAAGGGGAATTTGATTATAGGCCTGATTCAAGTCCAAGATGGTGAAGAACTTGGCCTTACGAAACCATGAAAAACAAGAATGTAGGTCAGGAAGGGGCACAGATTGCAACACCACCTTCCGATTGAGAGCCCTGTAATCAATGACAGGCCTGAAGCCTCCTTGGGGTTTCAGGACTAGAAAAATAGGCGATGAATACGCCGACTTAGAGGGCCTAATAATACCATCCTTCAACATCTGATCGATAATTTCTTTCAGAGCCTTCATTTTAGGTGGAGATAGCCTATAAGGTGGAAAACGGACAGGAATCGAATCCGTGACCTCAATTTTGTATTCAATAAGGTCAGTAACACCAAGAGTATCAGAGAACACCTCGGGAAACGACAGACACAGTTTGCGAATACTATCAGCCTGCTCCTCAGGTAGATGTCTAAGGTCTAACAACATCTCATCCTGGGTAGGCGAAATAGAAGAACATGACACAGAATTGCACTTTAATAGTGGGATTTTACAATTAGAAGCAAATTTGAATGTGCACGACCTAGACTGGAGATCGAGCACCAGACCAGTGTGAGAAATAAAGTCAGCTCCCAATATAATGGGGCAAGACAATTGCTTGGCCACAAACAATTTAACTTTCCATGTAAACTTAAAAATACGAATTTTGACCAGTAAGGAACCTAGAATTTCTAATGGAGATGAATTAGCCGATACGTATTGAACAGGAGAAGAGACATAGTCAGGAAGTTTACAAACCGTTTTCAATTTAGAATACCATTCAGCCGAAATAATCGAACAAACACTGCCTGAATCTAAGAGAGCTGTTATAGGCTCGTTATTTAACTCAATCTTAAGAAAAGGAACAGGTGCGGGGGTATCCGCCGCAATCCTAAGACATTCTTTAGGGCATTCAAAAGATGAATTTGAAGGCTGATCGTTCTCTGCATTTACAACCTGTTTACTAGGGGCTGAGTCTCGGGAAGATGGATTAGTCGACTCAGCCGAAGCCACTAGTCACTTTTTAGTATTGGCATAGGTGGAATTTGCACCAGAAGTTGAGCAGGAGGGGGTGCTATTTGAGTTTGGGCAATTCTTGGCGATATGTGAGAAGGCCCCACACTTAAAACAGCCTTGTGATGACCCGGCTCCATTCCTTGTCCCACTTGACTTGATCAGTGGACACTTGTTGCGCAGATGGTCAGGCGACCCGCAAGCATAACATTTACGGGGATTGACTGGTCGGCGAGGTGGAGGCCGAGTATTACTAAAGGAAGGCGGGGGTTCTTTCGCGACGCGCAAAGAATCGGCGTATCTAACTCCTTCTGCTGAGACGGCCAACGCTTCAAGTTCAGAGAAAGTTTGCGGGCACGCCGCGAAACACAAATATGACCTGTAGGGTGGTGAAATCCCTTCCACAATAGCTTGTACAATCTGATCCTCAGGGAAATGAAGAGCAAACACCCTAGTATAAAACTTAATGTCCTGTATGAAATCAGCCAAGTTTTCATCCAAGCGTTGTACACGGTAATAGTACTTCTGAATAAGGGAGGACCTGGCCCTAGCCGGGATGAAGTTAGCTAGCAAATGGGCATGGAAATCCTCAATAGATGATTGCTCGGCAATGGCTCTTACGATTTTATCTGAGAGAATACCAATAGCATACGGATAGATAATTTGCAAAATTTGACATGGAGAAAGAGAAAACACAAGGGCATGATCCTGAAATTCGACTAGAAATCTTAAAAATGAAATTACATCACTGGTGGTATTAACAGAAAACTTAGAAATACCTCTGAGCAACATTGCCAATGGATGAGGCAAGCTGCTAAACCCAGGTGACATAGTAGGTAAAGGTTTCAATGGCAAGGAAGTTAATTCAGAACGGATGTTACTCAATGATGCACGACGTTCAGATTCGTCGTCCAATGGGGCAGGGATAGTTTGAGCAGCAACGGTTATCCTATTAACTTCTCCCTTGGGAGGCGCTTCCTCACTACCTGCATTCACTATGGTGGGTTGATCAGATTTGGGAGGAATTTCCCCAGTTAACAATTGAGTGACCTTACTAGATAATTCGGAAATATTTTCCAGGAGCGTACTAGCTTCCTTCCTCTGAACGTCATTCAGTTTTAGAGACAACAGATCGTTAACCCTATTCGCAAAATGATATAGCCTGCCTTGCACACGCTTAATTTGATTAGGAGACGGATCATTTTCATCAAAAAAGCTAACTACAGAAGCTAGCCCAGTAATATTCTCGACGATCGTGGAAAGAGAGTCATCAATTTCTTTCTCTCCCAAATTGGGGATGGAAATGGGCAAATCAAGGGACACTCTAAGCTTGTTAGTGTCTACTGCAACCGTGCCTCCAGATTGCACATTTCTGATAGTTAATTCATAGATCAACTCCTCCTTGCGCAAATAGTTAAGATGGAGGACATCGCGAGGGCCGGGCATGGTGACAGAACAATTTTGACAAACTCAAAAAATTCCAGCAACTGGGAAAATAGTTAGAGTTCGGAACAAACAATGTTTAGCCGTCAAAAGGGGCTAAATTGAGACCCATTCAACCACGCTCTGCTACCACTTGTTACCGTGTTTTAGCGGTAGGTAGAGGTGAAAGAAGGTGCGGGTGTGAATGGATCTCAAGCTACGAAATTATAGTGCCTGTAAAGTAAATTTAAAATTTAATACGGTTATATTTTCTTTTCAAAATAAATAAGTAACAAGCATGGCAGGTACAGAATAGCAAGTCAAAATAAGGTAGTTACAATATTTACAGAATTTGGGCTTCGCGCCCCGAGTTCACAATGCTTGGGCAATCAGCCCCGTTTTACCCCAAACACAAGTTTTAACAGAGGGGCAAAAAACCCCATTCATACCTAGGAGCCCTTGCTCCAAATTACACTGAAAAGCCTCCTCGAGGCATACAACATACAATTTTCAAACGAGCCACTCGCTCTCAAATTTAAGCCTCTCCCAGGCCACACCAAACTCCACCTTCAAGCTGTCCTCAACGGACATAAACACAGGGGTAAAATACCCAATCTACTGAGGTCTATTAAACGAAAAGAATGTTAATTAAATGACCTCTAAAATAACAATTTGAGAGGAGGCGAACTTGCACTCCTAATACACTAGATTAAGACCTACTTGGCGCTAGGCCGTTAATACAAGGACTAATCCCATACTAAAGAGGTGACTTAAGAAGAGAACAATTTGTTTTACATTAACGAAGAATAGGTTGAGAAAAATAAGTTCACCTCAAAACAATATGAGTGGGAGCTCGAGAGGGTTAGCACTCTCTATCCCAGAATGTAGCTTTCCCAGATAATAGATGAAAAGAGTAGTTACATTTACATTTTAGGAAAAGGTTACATGGTGGAACGCTTCGCACCCGGCCCGAGAGTTAAACTGCTGAGCTAGCAAAGAAAGAATTTATTAATCGGCCATTACCTTATAGTTGACCGCTGCCGGAGAAAGAGGCGCTTCCCGCCTACTGCTATGTACTTAATACACTGAAAGATGGAACAGAAGTGGCCCGGAGACCCAAAAATCAGCAGTTTATATCCTCTCGCGGAAGGTTCTAGGTGTTAGGGGAAAGAAAACACCCTCCCACAAACTTTTTATTGGCTAGGGTATAGAAACATATTCAAGTTGGGGGAAGATACCAATGATTGGTCAGAAATTAATAACAAAAATTCGGGATTGGTCAAATGCAAAACAAGGGGAAAGAGAGGGGTATACAGCCAACTTAAACAATAACAGAAAGAAATTTAACAAAGAACAAACTTTTGAAATAAAATTTTCTCCAAAGAACAGTTATTTTTCTTCCCACTAGGGTGCACTATTGTAGTTTTTCAGTGGTGTCGTCTAGAAGAGAAAGTTCACACTTCTTACTTCAAGCAAAACAAAAGTACGTCGAAAATGACACAGTTCACAAACTCAAAAAATTTCCAGGTGGTGACATCTTCTGAGAAACTAGAAAATTAATAGGGTAAATAAAGTTCAGACTTCCTCCAGCAGAGGAGTTTCCACAGGCGCACATTTTAAATTAGCGGAGTGGAGGTGTACCGCCCGGTACAATTATTATTATTATTATTATTATTATTAATATGTGACCCTAAACATTCCTTTCGACAAGAGTTCTACAAAGTAGCTTTCTGGACCAAGCAGAATAATGTCCTTCACGAAGAAATAAAAGGGTTGTTTTAATTTGACTCAAACTATACAGACACCCTATGTCTTTTCAAAGCATATGCACTTTTTTTACAATGTACTGATATTTCCTGAACTGACGTACCTGTGAGTTTTTGGACATGCAACGAGAATGTTTCGCTTCTACGCACATCGCGAATATTCTGGCTCACATCACCCCAGCTATATAATGGGAGGCTAGCCGCGGACAGTCAATGTGTGCTGGTGCTGGACTTGGAATGAGTGTTGGACTCCGTGGTGGAGTCAGTGTGAGACTGTGTGTGTTGGGCTTCGGTGGCTGGGCTGAGGGCGACAGAGGTGTTGGCTGCTGCTAATGTCCCACCGAGGTCTGAACGAGGAATTGTGGTTGTGGTGTCGGAGTGTCCAGTGAGTATCCGAACAGAAGATGATGTGCGGAACGCAGGACTCGATGTGTGTGTGTATGTGTCAACGATTGAAGCAGTTATCATGAATGTGAGGGTAATTGGACTTGTGTTAATATTCGCTGTTGTGAGTATCGTCCTGCTATTAGATACCGTTGAGCTGTTACTATTTAGTTCTTCACTGCATGTGACTTTGTTAATTACTGGGCTGTCTCTGTAGTCGAACTAAGGAATGGTCATCGTGTGTTGTGTAACCAGTAGCACTGTGTTCAAATCCAGCGGTCTGCACGCAGCTGCTCTATGTGGAGACTGGACTTGGAGAAGTGAAAGTAAGGATTACAGCCGTCGCCAGATAATTTCAAACCGGGCGAGTTGGCCGTGCGCGTAGAGGCGCGCGGCTGTGAGCTTGCATCCGGGAGATAGTAGGTTCGAATCCCACTATCGGCAGCCCTGAAGATGGTTTTCCGTGGTTTCCCATTTTCACACCAGGCAAATGCTGGGGCTGTACCTTAATTAAGGCCACGGCCGCTTCCTTCCAACTCCTAGGCCTTTCCTATCCCATCGTCGCCATAAGACCTATCTGTGTCGGTGCGTAAACTTCGGCGGCTCAATCATGTTTTTACGTCTCTAAATGCATTTTGGTGGGAGACAACCAAATGACAATCAAATTACTGCAGGGTACGTATATTTTCAAATGATCGAAACGCAAACGTTTACTCAGTATTTTCTTCTTATGGGGATTCAACATTTTAAACTCGTTATTCAGAAACCGAGAAAGGTAGTTCATCATATTTATGCTTTAGAACGTTTCACTAATTATCCTCAAATGCAAAATGTTTTGGGTCCCAGTTTCACCATACTTTATTCTTGAAGACAATCCTATTTGAACTGGCACATCATGGAATGGTAACTTCCTCAATGCAGTAGCCTCTTGCTTCCCCTGTCTCAAATGCACAACACACTCAGCACATCAAACCTGATTATTACGGAGAATTCCCACGTGCAGTACACAGGAATTTGCATAGTGTATGCAAATACTGTGGTCACCATGCTCCAGTCCCCTAAATGAAGCAACTAACAAGGAATTTTTAACCTATCAATTGCCTACTGCGTTAAATTCACTCTGCTCGCTAATACAGGATACAGAACTGTTCATTTGTGCTACACTACCGTGGCATCAAATATCACAATTGTTTTTGTAGTTTACGTAATGATTTATGGGGCAAATAGAGCAAGTTTTATCATTCAACTTAACTTTATTAATGTGGATTAAGAAAAGAGAAAGGAGTGTTCTTCCTTCTCTCCATAGCGTTTAAATGAGAGCCAGCTTTTGTGAACGTTAGTATCTACCTCGCCTGAAGTTTGCCGTCATTTGGAGAGACCCTGATAAGGCACATGTTCTCGTGTAGTGCATCGAGTGATCCTTTCTTACACTGTCTTGTCCACAAGCCTGATGAAATAAGTAGCTCAGTAGTAGCCGATGATTGCACTCGGGAGATAGTGGGTTCGAACCCCGCGTCAGAAACCTTTAAGATGTTTTTCAGCTGTTTCCCATTTTCAGACCCGGTAAATGCTGAAATCGTACCTTAATTAAAGCCACGGCCGCTGTCTTCCTTCCCCTAGCGCTCTCCTCTCCCATCGTCCACATAAGACCTATCTGTGTCGGTGCTACTTAAAGCAACTTGTAAAAAGAAAAATGTAGCCAATGATGGTATTAAGCCCGGATGAACCCGCGAAGTTCATATTTTGCGGTAAGTCTGTTGAAAAAGAAATTTGTCGTATTTTGTTCATTCGTAGAATGAAACGAGAAAATTAAATCGAATTACCTTTTCATCGCCTTCTTTTGCTCCATTTTGTTGTATGTAAGGGAAAACATGGCGGACATTGGATTTTTTAATATTTAGGTATTTTGCAAATAACTATACATGAATGTTAGACAGATTTCGGTACAAATTAGTGTAAACTGATGAGGAAAAACTCCGTTATATTGAGTTGTATTCTCGTCTAAAAGGAACGCATTAGATATTATAAAGCTGTGCTAATGCGTTCAATTAATCTGAACATCTGGTGAAACTATTGGAAAAAGATAGGTAAAATGGTAAGTGTTGGACTTCTTTGTAGTTAACCTCACTTCATCGATACAGGATCCCTAGAAAAATCGGAAATTCTCAAAATTCCCTGAAGGGGCACGCTGGGGGCCCAAATTTTGGGCTCAGCATAAGAACACAGTCGTATAGTATATCCAAAACGATAACCTATAGGTTTCGTGGGCTTAAAAATTTTCGGGAATTTCCTCATTTTTATCCCCCATCCCCCCAAATCAAGATGGCGGCACAACCTGCCAGACGAGGTAGACAATGGAAATTTTGTGAAATTATACCTTTTGGTCCCTAACCGACGGGAAAATTCCGAGATGTTCAAATTTTTCACTTTTTACCCCCAAAAATATCGAAATATGGAGGCAATTTTAATGACTGTGCAGACATTCCTTTTGAGCTATTTTTTGGCTAAACGGTAAGTCATATCACAAAACGGATGGCACAATGTCCCTTCAATTCGGAGTGATCTACAACTTTGGTCCTGTGACATTTTGTCGTATCTCTCCCCCTTATACGTTAAATTTGGCCGTATTTCTTGATTGTTCGTAAATTTGGTGATTTTACAAGTATATTTCATTGTTTGACACATTTATAAGAATGATAAGATCATCATGTTGGGTGCACACATTGGCACGATTAAGGGACATATGTGGACCAAATTTCATGATTCTAGCTTATACATAAGTAGGCAAAAAGTAATGTAAAATGTTAAAATGTACCCAAATTTCACCCTATTCAAAATGTGAACTCAATTTACCCCCTTAATTTTGGAGATACGAGGATATGGTTTAGAAAGAAACATGTAGAGCGATAAATGAGGCGTCTGATGGCGCAAACCGTTTCTTAATATCATAAACCGTTTAGGAGATATGAATCTCGAAGTGGAAGTCTGCACTTTTCAACGTGCTCATGCTTATCCGTCATCTATATATATAAAAGGAAGTCGGGCTGGAGCGATGTACATATAAATATTTAAAAATGAAAAAAAGACGTGAATTAATGAGACACTTCCAGAAATCTCAGAAATTTGAAACTTGGTACGGGAGAAGTTGATGACCCCAAGATACGGCCAGAAAGTGCGTCTTATCGTACAATCCGTTTTTCGATTTGATGTACCGTTTAGCAGCAGTTATTCTGTAAATGATGGTTAACATTCTTATACTTCCGTATCATGACTATATTCTTTCATTGACGTCGATCTGTAGCAATCTAGAAAGGGTTTGTCTGCCATTGGTATTAAATACACTGACTGACAGAGCAAATGCAACACCAAGAAGGAGTGGTCAGAACTTTATGCCAATTGCAGGGTAGACTGACGTCACTGAGGTACTAAGTAACTAAGTAACGGAATGTACCAAACCTACACAAATACAGGAGATAGATTTCTTAGGGGACTCATGGTTCAGCTGTGAAGTAATAATGTTATTTTGTTCGTTGTCTCATGATGTGAAATGATGTGAAATGCGCCGCTGCGCTGCGCACGCAGCGAACGATAAATGGGACACGGCGTTGGCGAATGGCCCACTTCGTACCGTGATTTCTCAGCCGACAGTCATTGTAGAACGTGTTGTCGTGTGCCACAGGACACGTGTATAGCTAAGAATGCCAGGCCGCCGTCAACGGAGGCATTTCCAGCAGACAGACGACTTTACGAGGGGTATGGTTATCGGGCTGAGAAGGGCAGGTTGGTCACTTCGTCAAATCGCAGCTGATACCCATAGGGATGTGTCCACGGTGCAGCGCCTGTGGCGAAGATGGTTGGCGCAGGACATGTGGCACGTGCGAGGGGTCCAGGCGCAGCCCGAGTGACGTCAACACGCGAGGATCGGCGCATCCGCCGCCATGCGGTGGCAGCCCCGCACGCTACGTCAACCGCCATTCTTCAGCATGTGCAAGACACCCTGGCTGTTCCAATATCGACCAGAACAATTTCCCGTCGATGGGTTGAAGGAGGCCTGCACTCCCGGCGTCCGCTCAGAAGACTACCATTGACTCCACAGCATAGACGTGCACGCCTGGCATGGTGCCGGGCTAGAGCGACTTGGATGAGGGAATGGCGGAACGTCGTGTTCTCCGATGAGTCACGCTTCTGTTCTGTCAGTGATAGTCACAGCAGACGAGTGTGGCGTCGGCGTGGAGAAAGGTCAAATCCGGCAGTAACTGTGGAGCGCCCTACCGCTAGACAACGCGGCATCATGGTTTGGGGCGCTATTGCGTATGATTCCACGTCACCTCTAGTGCGTATTCAAGGCACGTTAAATGCCCACCGCTACGTGCAGCATGTGCTGCGGCCGGTGGCACTCCCGTACCTTCAGGGGCTGCCCAATGCTCTGTTTCAGCAGGATAATGCCTGCCCACACACTGCTCGCATCTCCCAACAAGCTCTACGAGGTGTACAGATGCTTCCGTGGCCAGCGTACTCTCCGGATCTCTCACCAATCGAACACGTGTGGGATCTCATTGGACGCCGTTTGCAAACTCTGCCCCAGCCTCGTACGGACGGCCAACTGTGGCAAATGGTTGACAGAGAATGGAGAACCATCCCTCAGGACACCATCCGCACTCTTATTGACTCTGTACCTCGACGTGTTTCTGCGTGCATCGCCGCTCGCGGTGGTCCTACATCCTACTGAGTCGATGCCGTGCGCATTGTGTAACCTGCATATCGGTTTGAAATAAACATCAATTATTCGTCCGTGCCGTCTCTGTTTTTTTCCCAACTTTCATCCCTTTCGAACCACTCCTTCTTGGTGTTGCATTTGCTCTGTCTGTCAGTGCACATTGCCAATCGGTAGTGACTGTTAGAAGGAGGGCTTCTGCTATTGTTTTCAGTCCTCCCCACATCGACTTTGACAGGCAATAAGAATGGGGTCGTCCTCCAGCTCTTGTGCACTATTTTAATGCATAATTCCCTTCTCGATTCGACTAGCAGAACTCTAGGGAGCGTGTCTTCCATTATAAACAAATTGACCCATCGAAAATGTGACTGACGATAGGCATAGTGGCCTGCTATTATAATGGAATCTCACCAACTCGGTGTGACTGGCAGGAAGCTGACTGGCATTAGAAAATGCGTCTGCCATTATGAAGATAAGAACGCAACTCAATTTTGACTGGCAGTAAGGAAGGTCCTTGCAAATATAATAAAAGTTCCTCAACTGTAATCTATCTGAAAGTAGGAATTGGGGTCTGCCATTGTAATGAAACCTCCCCAAATCGATTTTGGCCGCGCACTAGGCAATGGGGTCTGCCGTTAAATGATAATTACTGTCTTCGTTGTGAATTGCAGTAAACAAGTGGACTTGCCGTTATCATCGCAATTCCGCAAATCACACTTTCATTGGAAACAACGTCAGTGGATTTCACAATACTGATTCTCGGATAAAGCCAAGACAAACCCAATTTAAAAATCTTATTCACTTAATGTGCACTAATTTACTTCGATATCCGTATACAATGTAGAGTACCGTAGCGAAGCACGGGTACATTTGCCAGCTTTTAATAAAGTGCAAGTTCCACTTTAAATATGAACTCATGTTACTACCCTTCTCTCGTACTCTCTAAAGCATGAACGGTACACGCCTTGGCGTTAATCCATGCTCTCCACAAAGCTGAAGTACGGGCGTTCCTGTTTCAATACGGAACAATATGGCAAGGGCTGCTAAACAGTCGACACTTTTATGGTCTAAGATTTCGAATGAAGTTCATTGCTGTGTGAACCTCAGTGCCATATTCACCCCCAAAGGTGGAAAACTCGATTCCTAAACTTTTCCACTTCGAATCTACTTCCTTTTGGGTGCGCCCTTTACCGCCGCGACTAAGTAACGGAATGTACCAAACCTACACAAATACAGGAGATAGATTTCTTAGGGGACTCATGGTTCAGCTGTGAAGTAATAATGTTATTTTGTTCGTTGTCTCATTAAATACTGGTACAGTTTACAGAGGGGCTGATATGCCGAAATTTGGTTCTATAGGAGTTATTACACGTGTAAGTAAATCTACTGACGAGGCAGGAGTATCAGGAGGCCAGTGCTCTACCATATAAGCTACTCAGCCCGGCAGTTGTGAAGTGTATGAATGCAGAGGTCAATCTAGGAATCTATTTCATAGTATTTACAACAGTTTACAACAATGAACAAAATATTTTAGGTTTTTTTGGGACGCCACCCTGTTACCTTCCGGAATATCTCTGCCAATTTTCGGTAACAGAGTGATTCTGGACCATTCCGTGTTAAGGGCTCACTGCATTCGAAAAAACGTTTACAGACGGAATCTATTTTACACAGATTATATCTATCTCTGCCACTTAACACTGGAAGTGGTTCTTTACTTGACAGTATCTAGAGAAGAGGAGTTAATTTTGCCGAGTGGACACTGACACCTAGAGTGAACCAGCAAAAGATCTGAAACATGTCGACGATTATGATATATGGTCCCAAGATATTGCCCGTCCTTCAAAAATTACTTACCCTCACCAGACGTAACCCGTGAAATTGAGATCATGAATCGGACATTCCACTTCTGATCCATCGAATTGCCTTACCTTGAGGTATAAAAGGATGCGGTAGCCTAATGGATTCGTCCCAGAATTGTCCTCAAGACACTCGTTGAATAAAAGATTATGGTTCAGATTCCACATAAAACTGTTAGTCCCTTGGCAATGATCACGATATCAGCAGTCACGTAATACTATAAGCTTGTGTGCAGGGGTATAAAATTCTACCATT
This sequence comes from Anabrus simplex, assembly GCF_040414725.1. Lineage (NCBI taxonomy): Eukaryota > Metazoa > Arthropoda > Insecta > Orthoptera > Tettigoniidae > Anabrus > Anabrus simplex. Next base: position 189,278,294 of record NC_090271.1, on the reverse strand, counting down.
ACGAAATGTAGGTATCTTCTTCGTCTTCCTGGCCTTATCCCCAATTTATTGGATTCAGCATTTTAGATGTGCATTTGGCCCAATACGCCTGTGTGTGAATGTTTTTAAATTGAATTATAGCCAGAGAGTTGTTAGTGTGTGTTACCTTGTCGTACCTAGATTCGTGAGTTCGATCCCAGTCAACGTCAGTGGATTGTTTGAATTCACGAATGTCCAGTAACTTTTCTGGGCACATTTCTTATTCATTTGGCTAAATTATCGCCGCGATATATTTACACTGTGAGTCAGTAGTAGAGTGTTGGGCTCTACATCCCAAGATCGTGGGTTCACACCCGGAAGGGTTAGACTTATTTGTAAAGGGCGGAAATATTTTTGTTCGACACTCCATGTCGTATGATGATGGCATGTAAGAGGTGTCTGGTGATTACCCAACAAAATTAATTTAAAACGCCTCCGTTTCTCTGCCATCTGGTAGAATCTGAGAAAATGAAAACAACTTAATAGGCAGTTTTAATTTTTTCCAAAATCCTGTGGGAAATTTCGATTACCAAGTATTCTTTCTCCTTTAGAATATAGTGGATACTTGTAAACAACTTTGCAGTTTTCTTTCTAATTTACGGACTACCTTCCCACCTTCCCGTTTCTAAGTGAATTATCGATTCCTAACTACCAAGATAGATTTTCTTGCAAGGAAGTCAATTAATCAATGCAAAAACAGTGAAAAGAACTCTGTTGACATGTTTAGGACGCCCCACCCCCTTCCCTTTCGGAATATCTCTGTCAATTTTCGGTAACAGGGTATTCCTGCGCCATTCCGGTTTAAGGGCTAACTGCAAGCGAATTTGCAACTTCGTAGACATTCTATAATTCGAAATATTTTTCTGTGACAGAGAGCGGAGGAATTTTATTATTATTATTATTATTATTATTATTATTATTATTATTATTATTATTATTATTATTATTATTATTATTATTATTTCTTCTTTCTTGTTTCGTATAGGCCAGCTAAGGACTAAGGCATTCAACTATTACATTTTGGAATGGGCTTTGATGTTTGCCCAGTAGTTGCGCATCCTCAGGCTGTGTTGCTACTTCCTCCGCTTTGTCCAAAGGGCGCCAGTCTTCTTCTTAGGTAGTCTGTCCTGGAACTCCTTATATTTAAGTATCTTCCTGAGTGTTGTCCGATCTTTTAAGTTTCCTTCTGTTATTCCCAGTTCCTGTAGATCTTTATTTATTCAGGAAACTCACTGACTTAAAATACACGTATCATTGTTTATTTTCTATTCATATTTTGGTTGTGCTCTACTACTGCTGACAAATGTGAAATTTGGAGTCTATTTATAGTAGCGTTAGCGAAGCTCATTAATTGAACATATCCGTGGTGCATAGCTTGGCAATTTCTGGCTCGTAAAATATTCAACACCCGCTCTTGAGGTTGCACCATTTGATGCGAGGGCCAGCTTATGGGAATTCTCTGTGCCTTGCGATGCTTTGCATAATGCATGCAAATGCTAAAAATAAAAATAAAATAAGGCCCACATAAAGCTTCGGTGTCTTACGCAAACAATGGGAAGAGGACGATATCGGAGAGCACGAGCTGGGGGAATATTGGTGACAGGCGACATGCCACTCAATTACGAGCAAACACAATATGATCCACCCTTGGTCACTCGCTTACAGTTACCTGCCACACAATGAGATGGATTCAACCTCTATTATTGCAGAATTTTATCATTCTATTCCAGTCCCCCTACATTCATTTTTAAACAAGATTATTATTTAAAAATTTAAGTTGCCAGATGGAAATAATTTAATATCATCGATTGCCAATGTTGGTAATTTTACGATTGGAAAGGACTAAAGAGCTAAAATGTTCTTCTTCTTCTTCTCCTCCTCTTCTTCTTCTTCTTCTTCTTCTTATTATTATTAGTACACTTGCCTGAGGTCAAGTTATCACACTACATTTTCGACAAAGCTGGGAGGTAAAAGGTCTAAGGGTGCATAGACGGAATTGGAAAACTATCTTTAGGAAAGGCGACGGATGGGTTTGAACCCACTATCCTCCAAGTGCAAGCTCACAGTCGCATGAACCATACCATGGAGGCAACTCACTCAGTAAAATTAATTAATTAATTAATTAATTTATACGTATAAAACAGGCGGTAGCTCCATTTACAATAGACCTACTAGTTTCATTTAAAACAATGTTTAATAAACGTAGTGCAATTCAAACAAAATAACTGACAGCAATTTACCCAAAAGAATAAACGAAAATAACTTGACAATAAATTAAATTACCGTATCTTATACTACTTCTTAGTCTTTTTTTCTAATTATTTTGGCTCGGCAATATATATGTATTTTGCCAAGTTTTGCAATCGGATGCCCTTTCTGATGCCAACCCCATGTCGATGGATATATTCACTACTAGCGAATGTACCCATGCTTCGCTACGGTATTGTACATTGTATTCGAATATCGAAGTAAATAGTGTACATGCAGTAAACAAGATTGTTTTAAAATTGCATGTCTCTTAGCGTTATCCGAGAAAGAGCATGGGGAGGTCCCCGTACGTTGTTTCCAATGTAAAGTGTTTGTTATGGATTTGTGATATAACGGCAGGCTCACTTGCCTACTGCCATTCACAATTGAGTTGGGAAGTTTACATTATATTTGCAGGCCCCATTGCCTACTACGCGGACAGAATCGATTTGGGGAGTTTTCGTTAAAATGGCAGCCCCCTTTCCTACTTCCAGACAGATTACAGTTGAGGAGTTTTTATTATAATGGCAGGCAATTACCCTACTATCACTCGAAATTGAGTTGTGCACGTCCATTTTCCTACTTCCAGCCAGCTTACTGCCAGTCACACCAAGTTGGTGAGTTTCCATCAAAATAGCAGGCCACTATGCCTAATGCCAGTCACATTTTAGATGAGGACATTTCTTTATAATGGCGGGCACCCTTGCCTACTCTCAAACACAATCGGGTAGGGGAGTTTTAAACAAAACTGCATGCTCACTTGCCTTCTGCAAGTCAAATCGAGAAGTGAACTATTCATTACAATTGTAGGCCTTCCTTACTAATGACAGTTACACAGGAGTTGGAGAAGGACCCCTTTCCTACTGCCAGTCAAAGTCGGTGTGGGGAGTACTGATTACAATAGCAGACCCACCCTTTCTCGATCGCTACAAATCGACATCAGTGAATATATATAGATCGACATACGAAAGTATATGCGTGTTTACAATATTGAAGACCTTCATTTACAGATTAATTGCTACTAAACGTACGTCATGTCGACAAAGGATTATACCATAAGACACGCCGGATTCAGTGGCCTAAATGGCTGGTCCTATGATATCTCATCTATTCTTGGGTCAGATTGAGTTAGAAACGTGGAACAGGGTAACGTTTTTGTAAGATTATCTCACATTACATTACTTTTCGGATAATTATGTGACAGCTACATACATAGCATTTGGCTCACATATGGCTTGATGATTCTGTATTTCATATAAGTAATCGAAAGTATGAATTATGCATGTGAAAATTCCAAATTGACTTAACATCGATTAATAGAGAAAAATCAAACGTAAAAAGGATACAGATACGGCAAAAAGTCATAAGACCAAGGTTGTAGATCATTCCAAATTGAACGGAGATTGTGCAATCTGTTATGTGATAGGAATTTCCGAAGGTCTGCACCATCATTATGCCTGCATATTTCGATATTCTTCGGGGATAAAAAGTAAAAAATTTAATAATCTTGAATGTTTTCCGTTCGTTACAGGCTAAGACTTATAATTTTGTCAAATTTCAATTATCTTCTTTTTCTTCTGGCAGACTATGCCGCAATCTGGATTTTGGGCGAGGCGGGTAAAAATTAGGACTTTCAGGAAACTAAACCAAAAATTATGGAGATGGTCATTATTACTCCTTAAACGGAAAGCTGTACGAAAATTTCGCCAAAATAGTCAGTGTAGAGGCACACAGTCGTTACGATTTGATTTATATAGATAAGGAATCTGCTCCATTTTGGGCTATGTCCGCTGGAATTAACGTGCAAAACTGACCATTCGTGATATCTCCCTTATTAATTCTCCTGACGAAAAAATGCACATGTATAAAAGGTTTAGAGGTGGAATTCCATCACGTTTGATCGATTTCCAGTCAGGTTGGTCTTGTTCTGTACATATTGTGGAAGAGTAAAATCACCATTTTGGTTCCCTATAAACCGCCAGTCCATTCCGGAACATGAAATGTTATTTACGTTTAAAACCTACCTTTGGACAGGTGGATGCTAAATATAAATTTTGGTTCGAATGTCTTCAGTAGTTTTCAAGTTATAAGGAATACACTTTACACGCACCCGCTCGTGAGTTAAGTCCGATGGGACTTGTACCGAAAAACGGTCCGTTAGTGATATCTCCCTTATTAATCTTCGTATCGAAATGATGCACATGAGAAAAAAAGTTTAGAAATTAATTTCTACCAAGGCAGGTAGATTTAAATTAACGTTGGTTGTGTATATTTTGTGGAAGTGCAAAATCACTGTTTCGGTTTCGTATAAACCCCCAGTCAGTTCAGGGATTTAGAAACAATATTTGCCCTAAAACCTATAAAGGACAGGTGTATTCTAAATATGAGTCTTGGTGGAAATACATCCAGTAGTTCGTAGCACTCGCGTACATACGGCGTAATTAAGGAAGAAAATAATACAGTTAAGAAAGTTGAAAGTAATAGAAAATGGATTATAACTGAGGACAGCCGGATAACGATAAATATGTAAATGCCAAGTTAATGTATTAGAAAATCAAATGCCCCTCAATAAATTATGCTAGTGTGAATTATGGATATAATAAAGCGGTAACAAAGGAGAAATTTAGGTCCAGTGATTCCTTGGTAAACAAATAATAATAAGATGACTAATGGTGTTATTAATCTATTCGAGGGTGGTTATAACATTCAACGATATTCCGCCAACATCCCGCAGATAGGCCGATTGACGCCTCTCTTGCCTTCTACTCAAGGAACAACCACGAATTTAAAAGCATGATGAGGAAAATGGCAATACGTTACTTCCCTGCTGGCATGCAGTCAGAGACGTTGCCATGGTAACCTGTAGGTTCGTTGTCGGTCTGTCGGTCACTCAATGCAGAGCATGATACCAGCGGAAAATTGTGAATTTCTCCGTCATGTGAAGAGTAAGGTAAATTATGAACATAACGAAAGTTGTTTATAATGAAGAGACGTTTCACGTACGGTAAACAAAGTTTACAGAAAATCAATACTATAAGAGAAAATGGAGGAAAACCAGGGTTTTCCTATAAACCCCCGTCTATTCAAAGATTTTAAAATGATATGCATATTGAAACCTTCCCCGGGATGAGTATACTCTAAATATGAAGTTTGGTTGAGATCTATCCAGCCGTTTCGACGTGATAGTGGAACAGACAAATAGACAAACAGACAGACACGAAACGTAAAAAACACCGATTCGGCCTTGAATTGACCTAAAACGGATAAATATCTGAAAAATTGGCAAAAAAAAAAGAAATTACAGACAGCGGCCCCCCTACAATTTTATTTATATAGATTGCGTGTTTGTGTCGTGGTCGGTAATGTGATGTGTTGTGTGTAAATGATGATGTGTGCATTAAGATAAATATACACACACTCGGTTCACAAGTCAGATGAATTAACGAAATGCGGCTGAAGTTCTCGATCCAGCCAGGAATCGAACCCCAAGCCTTCTTTACTGATGACCGTTACGACGACCATTTAGCGAAAGAGCTGAAAAATAAATTAAATAATCCATTGTAAATTATCTATGTGCAAAGGAATTGTCATAAAAATATTTAATTTAAATAGTCAAACTACACAACTGAACATTTATCTTCTCAAAAGTAATTCTGTCACCAAATGTATAAAAATCATCTTTATTTATGTATACGGGTATAATGGTAGGAAAATTTAGTGAGGTTTTCGCTGTTGTCTAGAGGATCTCTCGGGGAGGTTTCTGTGTATTGAATAATGAACTATGTCGAATGGAAGCTGAGCGGCAACGGTTTCTGGGAATCAATTCGAAGGAAATGATACCACGCGAATATTTTCTCTTCTTACGCTGCGTAAACCATTAAAGATATCCACAAGCTATGTACTGTACATAACGCAGTCATACTGAATGATCAGCAAACAGAGCTTATAAAATACTAGGATTTGTCATGCGTAATGTAAATCCATTCAGTGGAATAACAAGAATTCTTACACTATACAATACGTTAGTATGCTCCAGACTTGGGTATGCTACTGTTATACGGAACGCATGTAGCAGTAAAATTGTCGAAATCATAGAGTCCAGAATCATTTCCTGATATGCATGAGAAAATATGGTGATTGTCTCCCAGAGGAATATATCTACCTCCTCTACCACAAATCTATAATATCTGACTCCTGTGCAGCGGGCGTCACAGCACCTTTGACATGTGTTCATCAAGGACCTGCCATGTCACCACTATTGCTCATCCTGGACATGAACAGAGCAATCGCGCACCTGCAAACACCCCATCCATGGACCCTTCTCGATGAAAAAGATGTTATGCCTACTGAAGACTCACAAAACAGGCTTAATGAATTGGTTACTCAGTGGAAAACCTGGCTGGAAATATTTATAATGCGGCAACTGGAAAAATAGAATACCTGCACTGAGCCACCCAGACAAATAACACAATATTGGTCGATGACATCACACTACCGAAGACATCTGAGTTCCGTTACCTGGGCTCCCTGACGAAGACACACTTCTAGACGCTCGACAACGAGTTAACGCCGCTTGGTTGAAGTGACGCCAGGTCACATGCATTTTTTTGTGAGAGCAAGATCCCGCTGTGCCTCAAATAGACAATCTACCACACAGTCGTTTGCCTACTGATACAGAGTGGGGTGGAATGTTGGCATGCGACAAAAGAAACACGAGCAGACCCTGCACGTTATAGAGATGCGCATGCCTAAATGAATGCTGGGAGTTGCACGACTAGACCAAACTGAGAACGAAGAGGGCAGGTATACTCTTAGCTTCTCTGATTCCTGACGAAATGAGAGATGCAAGGCTGAGGTGGTATGGTCACATGGCGAGAGCAGACGCTTGATGGAGCATATGAGCTGCAGGTATTCATCCTGCCGAAGCTGAAGACCCGGCAAAACGGAAGGTGAAATGTAAGAAGGCAGGCCCCACATTAGATAGGAAGAACGCCAAGAAAAATATTGTTATTATGCCCAGTGTCTTGTAATATCTGAAGGCAGCTGTACATTTTTTTCAAAATTCTATTAGTTCGGGGCGTCGACCTAGAAAGATCTTTTGCCCCTACTTGCACCATATGTGAGGAACCTGCCTGTATTTTGTAAATGACGGAAGTGTAAAGTGTTGAATGTTACGAAAGGAACGTTAAGGACGACACAAACACTCATTCCCCAGGCCAGGGATATTAATCATTTACAATTAAAAACCCCTGACACGGCCGGGTATCGAACCCGGGGTCGCAGGGTGACAGGCGGACGCGTTGCCCCCTACACCACGGGTCCGAACTAGCTGTTCACTACCTCATATATATTTTAGTATACACCTGTTAAAATGGTCGTAACCTCATTAGGAACAACCGCTGTGCCCTGTCAAGTCTTTGTAAAGTCAACTCTACAGCGGTCTCCCATCACAAAGATTCCAGAGCTACTCTTTGACAGCTCGTTAGAGCTATTGTTCGTGAAATCGATGCTGCAAGCAATTTCCATATAAACCGAAATATTCAAGCGAATCATAGAAACATCTTCAAATTACTAGTCTTGAATTGTGAAGCATGAAATATTTCGTATGTACAAATTTGAGGATGTAATAATCATGACGTCTCTGGATGAATATAATTCAACAAAATGGTGAATACTACTACTATTACTACTACTAGTACTACTACTACTACTACTACTACTGTGACTGGATGCACTCCACAGATCTTAACGCTTTCGCTTCTTTTTTTTTTTGGGGGGGGGGGGGGGAATTGAATACCGGCGAGCTAAGTTTGTGTATACAAACTTTCAAGAAAGTATATTTGTTGCCATATTAAATAGCTTTACAGTGCAATATTCTACTCGGGTATCTTCCAAAACCCTATCAGTAGATAAAAGAACATCAAAAACAATCTCAATGTTGCAGTTGGGTAGTCGCTGCTCTTCTGTTCCAATAATTCCAAAGCCCCAACATCCGTTAAAAACATTGACATTTAAGGTATACATTACATTATTATTATTATTATTATTATTATTATTATTATTATTATTATTATATTATTTTCAGCCTTCTATGAGCTGCGATAATACAAATTCCTTTATCTTCTGAAGTTTTGACCTCATTTGCCTGTGCTCTTTAACTTTCTTGCTTTCACTTCTCGTTCTTCTGAAAATACGCTATTAGGCTCTACTTTTTTTTTATTTCTCTTCGAACAGTTCTTCTCTGAAAAGTTCTTTCTGAACACGCACTATTTACCACAAGCTCTTTCGTGGTCTCACATTTTTCCATATCTTTAAGGTCTTTTACCACCCTTTCTATTCTCTTGTTTGTTAAACCCCCTCGTTCCATTCTCTTGATGCGCCCGCAGAAGGGCTTATTCTTCAGTGTGGTCCACTTTTCTGTTAAAAATTCTCGTATAACTTTTGTGTGTGTGTCTCGAATGGACTGTAACTTCATTTTCTGTTGCTTTTGGGGTCCCAAGATCTTCCTTAGAAACATCCCTTGTTTCTTTTTCTATACAACCCACAAAAGTTTATGATATTGTGGAATTTGGCATGTCGTGTGGTAAGGCGTGTGTAGTCCTCGTGTAAGTAGCAGATAACACTGTATCCACCAACGCCGTATCGATCCTCTTATACTGCCCGCTCTGTGCCACAAGTTTAACACAGAAAGGCGCGATTACCATCATTTCTTCAAGGCGCCTTAAGAGAGTAGTCATAGACACACAATCTTCGCTGTCAGTGTGGTTGTAGCATTGTCTTATTGATGCATGTATGTGCGTGAAAAGTTTATATATTTTTAGCTATGAATAAACGTGCCTGTTCAATTCCGTTTGTACATGTGGTATTTTATACATAACTGTGAAGTGAATTAATCATGTTCTGCTTGTAGATATTTTAAAATTTATTTTAACGTGTATTTATTATTACTTTTCCTTTTGTGTAACTGAAACTTCAGCAGATTTCTTCTCAGAAATATCAACTGTTGTGTACCATTTTGCAAATCTCGGCAAGGTGGTTCGCAGCCAGAAGAGATACGATTCCATTAAATATCGTCGGCTATATCTATGCATGGTCCTAATAAAGGAAGTACGTGGATATCCTCAGATTACTCTCGCATCTGTAGCCTTTACACCTTATTTCAGATGGTGATTACAGCGATGGAGGATAGTGGACTCGTTGTGATAAGAATTGTGATAGACAATCACAAAACAAACGTCTTCATGTTTAGAAATTTTGGACAACCTCAAATATCAAAGTGATAATGTCCCAGTCAATCTAGAAACAGAAAATCAAATCCTAAGTTTCGGGTACTTAGTTCATGTTGTTGAAGAGTGAACGGAGTGTTACATTTGCGCCGGCAACATCTCACTGCCTAGAAATTCGACGCCGTTAAATGGAACTGATTATGCATCAAGGCAGAGGAGGACTTCTAAACCCAAAACCTTGTTTTGTTGCTCTAATGAAGCATCTGTAGGAGTTTGTTGAAGATACTGTAGCCTACTGTCGAAAGTCCTTAAAACTTACGAGCGTAACACGAGGACTTGCCACTTCCTCCCTTTCATAATGTGTACTGTTACAGTGTGAGGTCAGAGAATATCATCAAACTGTTAGTGATATTATCCTAACCAAGTTAGTAAGACCTCTATTAACTGATATTGCGGTGGCAAGAACACAAAATGTTAGCCGTCCGGTGTATCACTCCAAGCCTTCGTACAGGAAAATCTTTAAATTATGACATTAAGAGGCCAACTGCGACTACATACGGGCAATATACCGATATTTGATATTACTTATGTAATCTACGAACTTCAGTGAATGAAACTATACTGCATAATGTTTTGTACGCTGTCGTCATAATAATGCCTTAAGAACTTTGTGCATCTACTTTTTTGTTCCAACCTATTCGCAAAAAGCCTCGCATAGAGCAGGGAGTATAGGAGGATCGAGACGGCGGTGGTATAGACACAAGTATTTCTTGTTTGCAGTACAACAGATGTCACTGCCTACGGTCTGCGTTGAATCTGGAGTGAACTATGGCATTTCAGGTGAAGACTGATAATAGTGTATAGAGTGAAGCACGAGCTTCTGCTAGTGCTTACGTTTTATGTGTAATGTGTATTTCCCAGTTTGACCGAGCTAAAATTGTGGCATTGATTCAGGGTAGACAAACACTAGCTGCAGCATCATCCATCGTACGGGTTATCCGAAGTGCAGTGTCAAGAACATTACCGTGAGCACAAACTGAACGCATTCGGCTTCATAGTACCCAATTAAGACAATTTCGATCGGTTCGACGTGTTCCACGAATGAATCGTAATCGTGTTAAGGGAAGAAGATGGCCCATCCAATATCTCAGTTGAGGGTTGGATGACTGGCGTAATATGTTTGCAAATGAAGCACATATGTCACTCAGGCCAGATACACAACGACAAAGGATGTAAGGACGTAAGAGACGCGGTTGAAAAGTATCACCATGTTCAAGACGTGCATGAGTTAAGAGGTGCAGATGTAACGTTTAGTAGTGACATGCCGATTAAATTCTTCGACAATGTATGAAACACTTTAGGAGGTAAATATGGTAATGAATTCATTCCTTTCTACGACAATACTCACCCTCATCGAGGTGCACCATACATGTTATTGTGTTCACATCCCACTAACTACTTTTTGACGGTTTTCGGAAACGCCGAGGTACCAGAATTTTGTCCAGCAGGAGTGCTTTTACGTGCCAGTAAATCTACCGAACGAGGCTGACGTATTTGAGCTCCTTCAGATGTCTTCGGACTGAACCAGGATCGAACCTTGCTGGGGTCAGTAAGGCCGGTGTCTCAACCGTCTGAGCTATTCAGCCCGACGAGGTGTGTCATTGAGGAACGCCATGAAAGAGGCGGATGTTAACCATATGAATTTTCCAGCTAATTCAGCGAACATGAACTGCATTGAGCATGCATTGGGGAGGTTGAAAACGGCTGTTCGTGATCATCCACAATCTTCACAGGCACTTCAAGACCTCATTGCAGTTGCCCAGATGGATGAGGACCTTCTTCCTCATGATGAAGATAATGTACTGATACCGAAGAGTTGGCCGTGTGGTTAAGGGTGCACAGCTGTGAGCTTACATTTGGGAGGTAGTGGGTTCGAACGCCACTGTCGGCAACCGTGAATATCTTTTTGTATAGTTTCTGTGACGTTAAAAATATAGGTATGTGGGTCCCTCCGGAGTATTCTGTAGAACATTTTATGCTTTAGAGTTCTTACACTTATAGTTTGTGGATATGAACCAGTCAATCAATGTCTTAATCTGAATTTCAGGCTGGTAGATTCCCTATCACTTAGTTACCTAGATTTTTCTTAAATGGTTTCGAAGTATTTGGACATTTATCAAACATCTCCCTTCATAAACAATATTCCAACCTGTAATTCATCTTGCCATGAACGAGTATTCGCTCCAATTTGTCTTCTCGAATTCCAAATTTATCTTCATTTTATTATCTTTCCTACTTTCAAAACCTTCTGCTACTAATGTTATTCCACGACTTCTTCCCACTGACAGATCGAAACATTCCGTTTAATCTATCATCTCGTCTCCTAACTTTTGAGTCTTCCCAGCCTAAAGTTTCAATATTTTCGTAAAAATACTGTATTATCGGAAATAACCCATAACAAGTCGCATCCTAGACAGCGTAAGTAGAGAAGTTGTTCACGTCACGTTATGTTCTTCCAGTTTTTTCGAAAAGGAATTGTCGCTGCTAAGCTTCCTTCTATCACAGTTAAACATTTCCTGCAAGATCCTGTAGGCAACAAGAAAAACACTATAAGTCTCTCTCCGGTAGTCTTTGAGGAGTAAAATGCTATTCCCGTACCGAGCGTACAATTCCCGTACTATTCCTAAAATACACCGGATCTGATATTGTGGCCGAATTCTCGGAAGATAGGTATATGGTCTCGCCGAATTTTTTGTAGTACTTTATTTGCTCTAAAATACGTTGATATATATAATGGTTTAGGCAGAGCAAGCCGATAACATTCTCACCTGGAGTCATCTTCCTTCACAGAAATTGTTACTGCTCGGTTTTATTTAATCAAAGTTCAATATTTAATATACGGACACCTTCCACGTAAGAACTTTCGGGCAACAGCGAAAACAGCATAAAAATCCTTCCAGCGGTTGTCGAATTACGACCGGGCTCAAGGTAGACAGACAGGTTTGACATGTGTGGAGAAAAATGGCAACTTTTCTGCACCTCTCGCTCCCTCCCTCCCTCCCTCCCTCCCTCTCTCTCCCCCCCTCTCTCTCCAACGATCCGCCTATGGAATATTCCCGATATAAATATTGGGCTATGGGCTTAACATCTAAATTAGAAATCAGCACTCAATTGCAATAAGCGTAAGCACTAACCAAATAAACCTCGGTTACTAAGGCTGAATATAGTACAATTTTCCCTGTGAATAACTTATGCCTTTTGAGTTGGCATTTACGCACAACACAGGTGGTCGATAGTTCTCCCTCCCGCGCTTACCAGAATACATTAATACATTATAAACTTCATTAAGCTGGGCTGAGTGGCTCAGACGGTAAAGGCGCTGGCCTTCTGACCCCAACTTGGCAGGTTCGATCCTGGCTCAGTCCGGTGGTATTTGAAGGTGTTCAAATACGTCAGCCTCGTGTCGGTAGATTTATTGGCACGTAAAAGAACTCCTGCGGGCCTACATTCCGGCATCTCGGCGTCTCCGAAAACAGTAAAAGAGTAGTTGAAATGAAATGTCGTATGGCTTTTTTTTTTGCTAGGGGCTTTACGTCGCACCGACACAGATAGGTCTTATGGCGACGATGGGATAGGCAAGGCCTAGGAGTTGGAAGGAAGCGGCCGTGGCCTTAAGTAAGGTACAGCCCCAGCATTTGCCTGGTGTGAAAATGGGGAACCACGGAAAACCATCTTCAGGGCTGCCGATAGTGGGATTCGAACCTACTATCTCCCGGACGCAAGCTCACAGCCGCGCGCCTCTACGCGCACGGCCAACTCGCCCGGTCGTATGGCTTTTAGTGCCGGGATATCCCAGGACGGCTTCGGCTCGCCAGGTTCAGGTATTTATATTTAACTCCCGTAGGCGACCTGCACGTCGTGATGAGGATGAAATGATGATGAAGACAACACATACACCCAGCCTCCGTGCCAATGGAATTAACCAATTAAGGTTAAAATCCCCGACCCGGCCGGGAATCGAACCCGGGACCCTCTGAACCGAAGACCAGTACGCTGACCGTTCAGCCAACGAGTCGGACAAAGAGTAGTTAGTGGGACGTAAAACAAATATTATTATTATTATTATTATTATTATTATTATTATTATTATTATTATTATTAAACTTCATTAAATTTGTTCATACTTCAGGCTATTTCAGAAAAAAATACATGTGATATAATAGAGTATAACTACATAATACATGGCAATAAAATATTATACATTTTATATCTTCATAAATTTCCGAACATAATAGGACAAGGTTATCTTTAGTTACACTCTGAGGCCATCCCAGTGCATGTTTGTAGCAAATTTCAGCACGACCATTTCTCTGCTGTAGATTTGAAAAAGTGTCGCTGGGGAGCATGAACTAAGCCTTATTGACAGCGTGCGAGATGAGGTCATGCGACGATCTGCAGGCTACATTAGAGTGGATCGAAGAGGAAATAACGAAATACAAAGGAAGTGAGGATGTATCATTTACCTAACCATACTCACAAATACCATCAGAATTGGCATACTGATCAATAAATATCTAAACATCCCGTCTCTAGTTATCAATAAGCATTATTTTCCTGATGCATATTAAAGAGTCCATGTTATCACACGGTCATCAGCTAGAGAGTGAAGTCAGAACAATGTCTTGAATATGCATTTGACAGAAAGTCTACAGATGTTCATCGTGAGTCAAATTGTAGGGCTATATGAACATGGTACAGTGCAAGAAGAATACAATATTTCAATGTGTCTGCATCGTGTAAATATGTAGTAGATACACCCTAAAGAGATGGAATCTTCTTTTAAACGTTAGACACTCGCCTTGGTACACAAACAGTAGAACTGGGACAATGGCATTGCTGATCTACTGATTGTATTGCCCACGTGCGTATACTTTACAGTATTCATTTTATGTAATAGCTAGAAACAAAATAGATTGAATTGGTTATTTCTTATTAATAAATTTGTATTGCCAGATAACAAAAAAGCATATTCATACGAAAATTTAAAAAAAATATTTCATGCTGATGATTGAATTTCAGTTTTATTACTTGATGAATAAACACGTGATAGCGATAAATTCCGAATTAACTATTTTAATAATACAAATAATAAAATATTGAAAAATCGTCTACATTTGATTAGTAATTGACAGTCATCACCACCGAAATATTATTCAGTTTTACCAGCTTTTAATTAACCATCTGCATTTCCTAAACCAACTGACGGAGAGTGATTTACTTTCCTGGAATTCGTATAGAATGTTTCATTCTTCATGTTGATAGTATGGTCGCCCAACGTGCAGCAGTAAAATCTTTCTCATTGTCTAGAGAGATTTATGATATGTGTTTCCTTCAAAAGTAGTATTCAGTGAAAGGAAATTATAAATATTATTCACACCAAACTGCATAATTTCGGTACAGAGAATTTACAAGAGATGCAAAGTTATAGCTGCTATAGCTTCAGACATTATCGAATAAAAATTTGAAAAGTTTAGAATGTGTTTATCTATTTATCAGTAGTGAAGCTAAGCTCACGACTTTCTCTCAGACAACCACACTTTAGGGGGAAAACGGGACATTCCAACTTCCCTCAACTGCTTGGCGTCACGAGTGTGGGAGCCAATGCTCATCCCCTGTCTTTGCTGCACTTCCCATTTTGTGACATTTGCCTGGTTAAATAATGCCACGCCATCATATACACCAAAATGAAGTGTCCTTATTGACACAAACACAGTTTTTGGTAAACGGCTCTATATAATTCTATTTACACATTCATTAAGATTTTGTGTGCGGTCATGGAGACACTTTTCCAAAAGGTTAATATCTGAAAGATCCCTGAAAATAGGTTTCATTTCCTCCATAATAACATATGGCAGGCTGTGAGGTTAACTGTACATTTCTCCTGTATCTATTCCTCTGTTGAACTTATACCAGCTGTCTACTCCCCATGGACACAGTCCATGATGGGGTTTGTCATCGGTTGATGATATGTGACAGAATAGTGCCCAGACAGCCCTTCTCATTTTCTCAGCACTGTCAATGTTCTTCCTAATGGCCAGTCCATAATTTTGTAAAATGTCAATAGATGAATCTGTCAGTCTCTTCCTACCATCCAATGTTTTGCCATCACTCAACTTCTTCCATTTCATGTTGATCTTCAGTCGCCTCCGTCTGAAACCCATTTTCTTCTGGACATAGCCCACGCACTCCAATTTACTAATATTGCCAGAATCCCCATAAGGTTTTAGTTCCTCAACAACTTTGAAAGCTTTCGAATCTCCATCTCCCAAATAATAATAATTTACATATCTAACATTACACCATTCCAATAATCAATAAATACTGATCTGCATTTAGGGCAGTCGCCCAGGTGGCAGATTCCCTATCTGTTGCTTTCCTAGCCTTTACCTAAATGATTTCAAAGAAATTGGAAATTTATGAACATGTCCCTCGGTAAGTTATTCCAATCCCTAACTCCCCTTCCTATAAATGAATATTTGCCCCAGTTTGCCCTCTTGAATTCCAACTTTATCTTCATATTGTGATCTTTCCTACTTTTATAAACGCCATTAAAACTTATTCGTCTACTAATGTCATTCCACGCCATCTCTCCGCTGACAGCTCAGAACATACCACTTAGTCGAGCAGCTCTTCTTCTTTCTCTCAATTCTTCCCAACCCAAACATTGCAACATTTTTGTAACGCTAATCTTTTGTCGGAAATCACCCAGAACAAATCGAGCTGCTTTTCTTTGGATTTTTTCCAGTTCTTGAATCAGGTAATCCTGGTGAGGGTCCCATGCACTGGAACCATACTCTAGTTGGGGTCTTACCAGAGACTTATATGCACTCTCCTTTACATCTTTACTACAACCCCTAAACACCCTCATAACCATGTGCAGAGATCTGTACCCTTTATTTACAATCCCATTTATGTGATTACCCCAATGAAGATCTTTCCTTATATTAACACGTAGATACTTACAATGATCCCCAAAAGGAACATTCACCCCATCAACGCAGTAATTAAAACTGAGAGGACTTTTCCTATTTGTGAAATTCACAACCTGACTTTTAACCCCGTTTATCAACATACCATTGCCTGCTGTTCATCTCACAACATTTTCGAGGTCACGTTGCAGTTGCTCACAATATTGTAACTTATTTATCACTCTATAGAGAATAACATCATCCGCAAAAAGCCTTGCCTCCGATTCCACTCCTTTACTCATATCATTTATATATATAAGAAAATATAAAGGTCCGATAATACTGCCTTGAGGAATTCCCCTCTTAATTATTTCAGGGTCAGATAAAGCTTCACCTACTCTAATTCTTTGAGATCTATTTTCTAGAAATATAGCTACCCATTCAGTCACTCTTTTGTCCAGTCAAATTGCACTCATTTTTGCCAGTAGTCTCCCATGATCCACCCTATCAAATGCTTTAGACAGGTCAATCGCGATACAGTCCATTTGACCTCCAGAATCCATGATATCTGCTATATCTTGCTGGAATCCTACAAGTTGAGCTTCAGTGGAATAATCTTTCCTAAAACCAAATTGCCTTCTATCGAACCAGTTATTAATTTCACAAACATGTCTAATATAATCAGAAAGAATGCCTTCCCAAAGCTTACATACAATGCATGTCAAACTTACCGGCCTGTAATTTTCAGTTTTATGTCTATCACCCTTTCCTTTATACACAGGGGCTACTATAGCAACTCTCCATTCATCTGGTATAGCTCCTCCGACCAAACAATAATCAAATAAGTACTTCAGATATGGTACTATATCCCAACCCATTGTCTTTAGTATATCCCCAGAAATATGATCAATTCCAGCCGCTTTTCTAGTTTTCAACTTTTGTATCTTATTGTAAATGTCATTGTTATCATATGTAAATTTTATTACTTCTTTGGCCTTAGTCTCCTCCTCTATCTCGACATTATCCTTGTAACCAACAATCTTTACATACTGCTGACTGAATACTTCTGCCTTTTGTTGATCCTCACATACACACTCCACTTGTTCATTAATTATTCCTGGAATGTCCTTCTTGGAACCTGTTTATGCCTTAAAATACCTATACATACCCTTCCATTTTTCACTAAAATTCGTGTGACTGCCAATTATGCTTGTCATCATTTTATCCTTAGCTGCCTTCTTTGCTAGATTCAATTTTCTAGTAAGTTCCTTCAATTTCTCCTTACTTCCACAACCATTTCTAACTCTATTTCTTTCCAGTCTGCACCTCCTTCTTAGTCTCTTTATTTCTCTATTATAATAAGGTGGGTCTTTACCATTCCTTACCACCCTTAATGGTACAAACCTGTTTTCGCATTCCTCAACAATTTCTTTAAACCAATAGCAGAGTCTTTTTACATTTTTATTTACCGTTTTCCACCGATCATAGTTACTTTTTAGAAACTGCCTCATGCCTGCTTTATCAGCCATATGGTACTGCCTAACAGTCCTACTTTTAAGACCTTCCTTTCTATCATATTTATTTTTAACTACCACAAAAACAGCTTCATGATCACTAATACCATCTATTACTTCAGTTTCCCTATAGAGCTCATCTGGTTTTATCAGCACAACATCCAGGATATTTTTCCCTCTGGTTGGTTCCATCACTTTCTGAATTAGCTGTCCTTCCCATATTAACTTATTTGCCATTTGTTGGTCATGCTTCCTGTCGTTCGCATTTCCTTCCCAATTGACATCTGGCAAATTCAGATCTCCCGCTACAATCACATTTCTTTCCATGTCGTTTCCCACATAGCTGACTATCCTATCAAATTAATCCGAATCCGCGTCAGTGCTACCTTTTCGCGATCTGTACACTCCAAATATATCAAGTTGCCTATTATCTTTAGAAATGAGCCTTACACCTAGAATTTCATGTGTCTCATCTTAAACTTTTTCGTAGCTTACAAATTCTTCTTTCACCAGAATCAACACTCCCCCTTCTACCCTTCCTATCCTATCTCTACGATACACACTCTAGTGCCGTGAGAAAATTTCTGCATCCATTATATCATTTCTCAGCCATGATTCAACTCCTATTACAGTATCAGGTAAATATATATCTATTCAATTACTTAATTCTATTTCTTTCCTTATAATACTTCTACAGTTCAACACTAACAATTTTATGTCATCCCTACTTGATTTCCAGTTCCCTGTTCCCTTATCACCGCTCCCTAGGCCATCCCGTTTCCCTGAATGTACCTCCCTATTACCCTTCCAAACAAATTTCCTAACTTATACGTACCACTGCGGTTTAAATGAAGGCCATCTGAGCGCAGATCCCTATCCCCTACCCACCCATTAGGATCTAGAAATTTCACTCCCAGTTTCCCACATACCCACTCCATAGTCTCATTTAAATCTCCAATCACTCTCCAGTCAGTATCCCTTCTACACAGTATTCCACTAATAACAATCTCCGCTTTCTTAAACTTCATCCGACCGGGCGAGTTGGCCGTGCGCGTAGAGGCGCGCGGCTGTGAGCTTGCATCCGGGAGATAGTAGGTTCGAATCCCACTATCGGCAGCCCTGAAGATGGTTTTCCGTGGTTTCCCATTTTCACACCAGGCAAATGCTGGGGCTGTACCTTAATTAAGGCCACGGCCGCTTCCTTCCAACTCCTAGGCCTTTCCTATCCCATCGTCGCCATAAGACCTATCTGTGTCGGTGCGACGTAAAGCCCCTAGCAAAAAAAAAACTTCATCCGTGCTGCATTTACCAGATCCCACACATCTCCAACTATGTTGGTACTTATATCAGCTTGCCTTACGTTGTTGGTACCAACGTGAAATATTACCACCTTCTCCTTCCCCTCCTCCCTCTCTTCTACTCTCCTCAACATCTGCCTCAACTTAATTCCTGGATAACAACACTCTACCCTGGTACCCTTTCCTCCACACACTTTCCCTACGTGTCTAACGATGGAATCCCCCATGACCAGAGCCTCATTTGATCCCCTTCCCTCCTGGTCAGCCCTATCTTTCCTGATAGCTGCAGAAGCTACTTCCTCCTCCCTTTTCTCCTCCCATGACCCTGTTCCACCTGTCTTTTCCTATCCTCTACTTTACATTTTCCTTTCCTACCTTTTCCGTTCCTCCTACTTCCACACATCTCAGCAACAGTTCCCTGTCCTTCATCTTCCCTCTGTTGTTCTACCTGGAGTGACTCGTACCGATTTCGCACAGACACGTTTCCTGAATTCTGATCCTGAATAGAGCCCTTAGCCTGCAATCTCCTTCCCCTTAGAACATTAGACCACCTGTCTTCTACAACTCCTCCCTTTCCTTCCCCTCCCTCTTTGTACACCTACCGTAACCTGTACATAGTTTGATGGAGTCCTATCTTCCTTCCTGTCTTCTGTGAGAATCCTAATTATCTCCCTCAAACTTTTCAACTCCTCCCTCATACCCCTCAATGCCTCGCCACACCCACAGTAAGTACACTCGCGCTCCTTAGCCATTCTTTACGGGGAAGAAAATGAAATTAAAAATAAAATAACTTATTTGCAAAAAATAAATGAACGGAAGGATATATTGTCTGGGATAGTACACAACAATAAGGTAATTAATATACGACTACACTACGATACTACTTAGTCATGCTCTATTTTTAAAATCCTACAATCCCTGACAGGATAAAAACTGCTGTTAATTACTGAATATTGAAAGTAATAGCCTACACAAGAACTACACAATTCCAAACTGCAGTTAAGTCTATTCTAATTTCAACAACAGTATTTTCGTAAGAGTTTCTACGGATACCTCTACTACACCAGTACTACACACATATTTTACAATAATAAAATAATCACACTAAATTCTAATAAGATATTACTCGTATACTACTGTACAGTACACTAATGTAATTTTAAGCTACTTTCAGACGTATCCTAATTACGATACCGGTACCGTACCGTATGTCACTAAACTAAGCACAACAGAAATGAAATTTGCAAGAACTACTGTACTCAAAGATTACCAACGAAGCTAAATGCTTAGAATTTTTTTATTAGTATTACGGTCTAATAGATACACACGAAAAATAACACACGAATATAGCAGGCAAGATAAGACACAATCTAAATGTACTGTATCTATACTACAATGTATCTACACTACACTACACTGCGTTTGGTTAAATGCTTAAGTATCGAAAGGATTGCCGTACATGAAGAAAAACACGAATATAACTGGCAAGATACTATCTAATATATTATACCTTATGTTCACTACAATTCTACTGAAATGTGGTTATATGATTATTACAGCTGGTGGATTACTATTATTTTCCATACTCCACGGGACGGAGAATAAAAGTGTCCTTAATTAGGCCTACTGAAAAATACGAGGTTGTCTACAATAATTTCTCAAATATTTCTATCAAAATTACTACTACTCCAGGGACATGAACTGCAGTTACTGGGATATATGAACTTTATTACTATTAGCTAACCGCTCATAAATGCTGAATGATCGAGGGAGCGAAATATAAATTACGGATACTTTAACTACCTACTCAGAAGTACAAAATGAATGGAATACAAGGTCAGCTGATTTTTATTTATATTTACTTGACTACACTACACCCTTTGTTCACGACTGTAGCCAACAATGCAATATTTGAATATGAGGAGCGACAATAATCAATAACAATACAACGACTGTTAAATTATTACCGTGTAATCTCTTTAACTTCTTTTAAATGGAAGTTTACAGGCGTATCGTGTTTTTTTAATGTAGTAAATTATTACCTTCGCGATAGTATGAACGGATATCTATACGAAATACCGGAGAATTTGCTGCAGAAGTTACTGTACTATTCCTTATGATAATCTGCCTTTGTAAGTATAACCAACGAACCTACAGATATTTACAAATATTTTTAAAGTTAATATTATTACCTAAAGTTTTCCTAAACCTAAATTCGAATTAAGGTACACCTAGCTAGCCTAATTAACCTAGAAAACGTAATTTACTGAAGACAACTGAATTACTTGTTACAAAATTTAAATAAATATCACTACTCCCAATTTCTACCAACAAGCACTAAACACCACTATATAAACAGCACTAAATGAATCAGATATACACAAAATTTAGCTATTTCAATAGGTTTTCACTACTTTATCACTACAATAATGCAAGAGGTCTCTCAACAGCCAACCGTTCTGAAGCGCGTCTAACAATCCCATTTTCACACCAGGCAAATGCCGGGGCTGTACCTTAATTAAGGCCACGGCCGCTTCCTTCCACTTCCTATCCCATCTTCTCCATAAGACATATCTGTGTCCGTGCGACGTAAAGCAAATAGCAGAAGAAGAACATCACACCGTGATACAGAACGCCCAAAAATAGTTCTCATTCCAGTCACTTCCATCCCTCCACTAGTTCCACTATAATTAGCTATACAGGTTTCTGGATGCTCACTATTGACACCAGTACAACTACAATGCTTGGACACTACAGCCACATCAGTAACATTCCTTGTGTCTATACTTGGGGCTGAAACACCACCATTTAATGAGGTGTGATCTCTCTTCTGCCAGGAACCGACAAAGGCAAATTGTCAAATCACGCACATTGTTGTTCTCTACAACAGCTGTCTCTACAGCCTCCTTCATGCACTTCAGTGCTACATCCTCAACAACAGACCTTATCACAATATTATATTTGTAATAGTTTGAAGGAGGACTTGGTATCTTCATCACAGCACGTCACCTGCAGTCTTTCCTTTACCAATGGCTCTTAGTCCATAGACTAACCTTTAATTTACACTGTAATATGTGCCTCTGTTCTTGCTGTTGATCTCACTACAGACACTAGAGGAACTGAAGACTTTAGTACTACATGAACAATATTTACGAAACAGTTCTAGCTCAGCAGCTAAGCCTACGTGTTTCTTGACATTCATACTCATACCCTCTCTCAAACATTGTTTACACAGCACATGTTTTCCAAGTACACCTGATAAAAGTGATATATAATTTATCTCGCAGCTTTCATTTCCAGTGTCCTATCTATCATATTTCTCCCTAACTTCACCCAGTTTCTTCCTCCCAGAACCTACACATACACTGGGTTCACTACTGCAATTCTCTGATTGGGTTGCAAAATTATAGCAAACATTACTAGCAGAAGGATTGGTTATTAAACGGTCAGCAACAAAGTTCACTCCAACTTTGGCCTTCTTCGTCCATTGAACACGCTTTTTTTTAAAAAAACTCTGGTATTAACACGAGGCATACTGGGTCATTTGAATACAGTAAGAACACCGAAATAAAAAGAAACACATGTAATCACATGAACCATAAACAAAACAAGCAAATGACAGTCAACAACCAAATCCATGACAATCATGTTTATTAGTTTCATTGTCTTTTAGATTCAATCCCCATTCGACATACGTTGTTTCCAATGTAAAATGTGAACTGCGGAGTAGTAATGATAACCGCCGGTAGACTTGCCTACTGGCATTCGCAATCGAGTAGGGAATTTTCATTATAATGGCAGGCCCCATTGCCTACTGCGCGGTCACAATCGATTTGGGGAATTTTCGTTACAATTGCAGGACCCATTTCCTACTTCCAGACAGATTACAGTTGATGAATTATCATTATAATGGCAAGTACTTTCCCTACTGCCAGTCAAAATTGAGTTGTGCTGTTACCATTATAGGACAGGCGCATTTTCCTAATGGCAGTCGGCTTACTGTTAGTCACACAGAGTTGGTGAGTTTCCATTATAATAAGGGGCCACTATGCCTAACGTCAGTCAAATTTTAGATGGGTAAATTTGTTTATAATGGCGAGAACCCTTGGATACTGTCAAATACAATCGGGTATAGGAGTTCTGAAAAATTACATGCTCCTTGTCTTCTGCCAGTCAAATCGAGAAAGGAATTATTCATATCAATGGTACAGAGGAGTTGGGGACGGATCGCATTCCTACTGCCATTCACTCTATATGGGGACTACTAACTACAATAGCAGACGCCCTCCTGCTGACAGTCACTATTCATTACAAAGGCATACACACTCTTCCCAGATCGCTACAAATGAATAATGAATAAATGAATAAATATAGACAGTCATACGAAAGTATTATGCATGATTACCTTCATTTACAGATTAACTGATGCTGAACGGTGCGTCATATCGACAAACGGATTGAACGGCAGGACACCTCATTTAGAGATCTAAATGGCTGTTCCTATGAAATTTTCTCGTATCTCATCTATTTATGAGCAAAATTCATTTAGAGACGTTGAATAGGTTGAAATTTGAGTAAGGTTTTCTCACAGTGCATTCATTTCAGGATTCTTATCTGACAGTTACAAACATAGAATTTGGCACACATATTGGCTACTGGGTGGGCCAATATGTTAATGTAGAATTTCGTGATTCTATCTTCCCTATAAGTGATTCAAACTATCAATTACACGTGTAAAAAGTACAAAATTCACGTACTATCGAGAAATATAGCACAACACGAATAAGATAGAGATATACGACATAAGGTCATAGGACCAAAGTTGTAGATCACTCCAAATAGAATAAAAAATGCGCCATCCGTTTTGTGATGCGACTTACTGTTTAGCCACCAAATACCTCGAAACGAAGGTCTTCACCGCCATTAAAATTGCCTCCATATTTCGATATTTTTCGGGGGTAAAATGAAAAATGTTAACTTATCGTAACTTTTTCATCGGGTACAGGCCAAAAGCTATAATTTTGCCAAATTACAATTTTCTACCTCGTCTGGCAGATTTTGCAGCATCTTGATTTGGGAGAGGGGGTTAAAATTAGGACTTTTAGGAAACTTTTAAGCCCATGAAACCTATACCTTATCGTTTTGGGTAATTATATCCTACTGTGTTCTCATGCTAAGCCTCGAATTTGAAACTCCCAGCGACGCCCACTCAGAGTATTTCGAGAATTTTCGATTTTTCTAGGGATCCTGAAGTCATCAGCCTCTCTGGTACCAAGTTTTAGGTTTCTAAGATGCCTGGAAGTGCCTCATTAATTCACGTCTATTTTCATTTTTATACCTTAATTTATATATACAGTACAGTATATATAGATCGCTCCAAATCGACTTCCATTTATTAACGTGGATTATATTTTACACCCTTCCCTATGGTTTCTAGGGCCGTCTTGCCCGCACAGTATTTGTCCAGGTAGTAGGTAATATTTGTACGCCCCCACCCCAAAGGGGTCCGAACTTGTACTTGAATAATATCCGGAGTGTCACTATTCATATCAGCAACCCAGAAAACTATGGATTCGACACTGTTTTCGATTATTTGATATATCACTTCCCATCACCCCCACCCCAAAGGGAGCTGAACTTGAATTTACAAAAATCCAGAGTGTCACTATTCATCTCATCGACCACGAAAACGATGTATTCGACAATATTTCCGATTATTTTTATGCATAACCCCCTGACCCCGCACCCCAAATGGTACTAGGGATGGCTTACTCCCGCAGTGCTCGTCTCCAGATAGTAAGTTATAAGTGTACCAAGTTTGGTTGATATTGCTCCAGTAGTTTGGAGGAGATGTCATTTACATACCAACATACATACACTCATTTTATATATATAGATGGAATTTGTATTTAAGTATCCTTCGACTGGACGAACTTAGAAATCGCACAAAAGAGGATGAATTGTACGACTAGGCCTATCCTGATACATTTTTATCTACATACCAGGCAAAGGTCTTCACAGGCATTTTTAAGAAACGTGTACAAATCTTGGCCGAGAATAAGGTGAATGATAATCAGCAGGGAGGAGCTTTTAAGATCAGATTATCTGTGTGTGCCAGGTAATTGAAAGATTCTACTAGGATAATAGGCTGCTATGATAGTTTATAAGATGCAGAGAGGTATGACAGAGTAACAAAAGTTACACATTGAGAGATTATTGGATCAAGTATAGGGTATTACAATATTCGAAGGTATTCAGTCAGACTGCAGTTATGATAGAATTAGTTTGTATTCAAATATGGCACACTGGTTATCCAAGGCTGCAATCCTTCATGTTCATCGACAATATTTTCACGTATTATTTACGTAAAGGTATCAAATGGTACAATGGGGATCATTTCGGTGAAAATATCGTAAGGTATTTTATTATGCCAACGAATTAGTCTAGATGGCTGTATTAAAGTCTCTCTTTGAACTTGAAAAGGAATGAAGTGGGTTATAATTTCCAAAAATACATTTATAAATGTAATGTATATTGGGATACCTCGTACGTTACCTCGTGTTTTCCCCTGAGGGTTGCGAAAGTGTGTGGATTTCCATTATTCTCCATCCTATTGATCAATATCCCAAAGGGACAGTTTAACTTGTCCTGATCTACCTGGACTATTATCTAGGAATAATTATATCGTGAAATTATGATATTACTACAAAATTTATAGAGTACCGGCTGCTGGAAGCCCTACGAGAAGAGAGCGGGAAACCCCTTGAGAGCACTATGTACACAATTGACCTGATAACAAAGAAGAGAAGTCTGCACATTGCCACACCCGGTTGCAGCTTTACAGGGGATTACATTGCGGCATAGTCGGAGTTAACCTACTCACGTCGCTATTACAATATTCTGCCAAGAAGTACATAATTGAAATACAGGTAGCACACAAATTTTATTTTGGAATCGTATAATTTGTGTAGAAGTCTAGGACTCAGCCACAGTTCTTGAACCATTCCATTTAATTGGATGGTAATTAATATTGCTTGTATATGCAGGATGGTCGGAAATAACGTGAACCAGTATATGAACGTTACAGCGTTGGTCATACTGATAGGTGAGTTGAAAAAATAATACGTCGATATCTTTGACGGTTTTCATTTTATCAGCTGCTGAAGTTAGCCAAACAGATCGCTTGAGAGCGCCAATAGAAGTAAACTTTTCCTGGGGTGGGACTTGTACAAGGACCTCCCTGCTGATAGGCTCGGCCCATAGCCGGCACGCTACGGTGGCATTGGCTGAAACCTATTTTGTGTTAGTATTTGAAGCTCACTTCTCGGCATGGCTCTCAAACCCGACCAAGCCACCTGCAGATTTAACAACACCGCCTCGTAAAGCCCATTTGAAATCGTTCGCAAAACTATCTGATTGCCTAACTTCCGCAGCTGATATAATTGCAATGGCGTGAGGTAATGATATTTTTAATTACTTATTAGCATGATCAGTCCTCTAATGCTCATATACCCGGTTCACTTTATTTCCGACCAAAGACTTTAATATTACTTATCTAGACTTACAGAGCGCGCTGATGCTGTGAGGAATATTTAACACATTCGTGCATCGCCATGTTGTGGGTATTTCAGCTTTGAATGCATGGTTAGCACGTGATCATGTTTACAGTTCTTTGCCTGCTTTCATATTAAATCGTATCGGTTATATGATCTGTTGTTGTATTGTACGTGATAGAGTTCTAATATATTGCGAAATGTTTTCAGAGAATAATTGAGAGCTTTTGTAGTAGTTAAATTGATGGACAATATTAAAGGAGAGTTAAGTTAAGCTTTACATGTGGAATGGAAAATTATTCAAGGATGGTGAACCGTTGGGCAACTTTTAACTGTGCAGATCGCTGTGAGAAGATATCTGGTATGTCTCTTGATAAATGAGTGGAAATTGAACTGTTAAGAAATTACTTCAAATTACCATAATCTTGAATTCATCAGACTATAGGACGATGTATTCAGAGAACGTGTGGTCAATGGAATTTTGAACATATAGGCTTTTTATTCTCGCCATTTTTCAAATTTATTGAGGGATAATTCTTAAGAAATAAACAGCCAATCTAAAATAAACATGCATATTTTTCTTACAGACTGTGTGCCGGTGTAAATGATCTATGGTGAGAAATTTGGTGTTTACCAGACAAAATTAATTAAAACACAGCCATAGACGCACAAGAGAGAGATTAGGTGTACTCTGGCATTTAGTAGGCTAGAGTAAAAAGGGAATTTGGAAATTGACGAGCAATCGGCCAGATGGCGTCAAATTAAAATGCTTGCACACAGTAGCTGAGGCAGTACGATTATTATTATTATTATTATTATTATTATTATTATTATTATTATTATTATTATTATTATTATTATTATTATTAGAGTAACAAAGCTTCATCTTGTTGATTGTGCAGTTTGTGGTCAAATGTATTCAAGATGTATCACTGTATTAATGTGAATAATTTGTATAAAAACAAGAACTCGTAGGTGCGATAAAATTAAAAGTGATAACTCGAAATTGATAAGATTGTGGCGATAGGCAACTGTTCGTTAGTTAAAATGCCTAATATTCCTATCCCGCTCACTGGTGCCATGAGCTAAATTGTTCGCAGATTTCAGAGACTATTTCTAGAAGGAGAGCCCAATCGAAGTGAGAATATAACTCGAATTTGGCCGTCTTGTGGAAGGGAATTCTATCTACCTGGATAGATCGTTCAGTAGTAGTTGATCGCCTGCTCTCGTCACTGGCCAGCAGAAATTATTTATCTCTTACCCCATAGAGCCCATAAATTCCCTGCTACCGAACTCAACTCTATACAGGTCAGTGAGCTGGACGGCCAGCCCCGTGGTGTAGGAGTAGCGACTCTTAACCTCGAGGCCCTGATATTCAATTCCCGTCCAGTTGAAATATTTCTAACTGGAACTAAGGCTGGTTCGAGGTCCACTCTGCCTACGTGATCACAAATGAGGAGCTAACTGATGGTGGATCAGCGTCCCCGGTCTAGAAAGCCAAGAATAACGCCCGAAAAGATTCGTCGTGCCCATCTCACAACACGTTGTATTCTGCAGGCATTTGAGCTGAGCAGTGGTCGCTTGGTAGGCCATGGCCCTTCGGGGCTGTTGCTGTTACGCCATGGGGTATTATTTTGGTTTTCTGTAAGCTGTGTAGCCTAAATCATTTATCCTCAGCTCAAAGAAAAATGGACAGAGAGCGAGATCAGCACATTGTGGCATCGAGACTTGGTTGTTTATTAGAACGTGGCAGCAGCGGACACGTCGAGTGCGGTATTAGACTATAATATTATGAAAGAACGTGATGATATTCTGAAATATATTACTTCACTATATTCAGTATCATTTTCCCCTTAATTTTATGA
This sequence comes from Anabrus simplex, assembly GCF_040414725.1. Classification (NCBI taxonomy): domain Eukaryota; kingdom Metazoa; phylum Arthropoda; class Insecta; order Orthoptera; family Tettigoniidae; genus Anabrus; species Anabrus simplex. The sequence goes on along the minus strand of NC_090271.1, from coordinate 189,249,605 downwards.
ACAAAAGAGAGGTAACAAGCATAAATGTAAAAATAAGAGTTAGGTAATTATATATCTTACTAAAAGGAAAGGTGTTGCATTATTGTTTATAGTGAAAATATTCATTATTTTTTATTTACATACATTTTTAATATGTGTTAAATTCAATTGGTTTAATAGCAGTTGTATGTATTATGTCTACCCCTTAGTCCAGTTTCTTGTTACGGGATCTGATATGTGATGAATTTATATGGCGTGATTTTACTGCCGGATGCTCTTCCTGACGCGTTCCTCAGTTGAGTAGCTAATGAAGATGAATGAAAATGAATGAAATTAGGTGTGGAGATGGTAAAAATCGCTGTGGCCTATGAATAGGAACTACGCGGTATTTGTATGGAAGTGAAAATGAGAAACCATAGAAAACCATTTTCAGGCCATCTGATGGTGGGTGTCGAACCCACTCGTCTCCCGAATGCACAGCTTGGCTCCATAGGCATAGCGCGTTGGCATACGTAGCCACTCCGCTCAGTGTATAATAGCAGTTATACAATAATTAATTAGTTTTATATTGAAAATAATTCGTTTGCGATCAATTGATTTCATATGCCTCTAACATACCCTGTGGCCAGTTCAAAACTTCCTTTGAATACATTTAATGGTTATTTCTTTCTCTTATTGTTCCGGGGTTTCCGTGTATCACAGAGGGATAAGAAGCAGAACTTAACACAGCAAATTTTGAAATATTATTTCTTTCCATTTTCTCTGAGTATAAAACTGGAGAAATATAATGTTTGAATGAATAACAACCATATAATGAGCTCGTCAAATATAACATTGTAGTGGACTTACAAGTCCGAATATCAGATACAAAAATTGAGAGAATTACAAATGTTAATTTACATAGAAAAGAGCTGAATTGTTCTTGCTAGGTACAAAATTTGCAAGAGCACGATTTGCTCCTATCATTTACACTACAGGGGAGTCTGAGCTCCAAATATACTCCAGCCTCGCAGAGGCATCAATTTCGTTAGATACACATAAGTTCCACCTGATAACCTATCGGTTGTCCTCCATTACAGTATTTACATACAGTTGCTCCGATGTGGGCTTATCTATTGCTCAAAAGTGAAAAAAATTACCATACCCAAAGGGAACTAACACCCGAAACCCTTCCTGAATAATCAGAGGCATGGTTGCCCATACTAAATGGCCTTAATGACAAAGAAAAAAATTGGCTGTAACCGGCCACAAAATAATACAAGGATGCGTAACACCTGCATTCCTTCTAGAAATAGCTAAAATCCTAAGTGGGCTTATGGCCCAAACAGACGGAGGCTAGTCCTATACTGCACCGGGGTAACTAAATGAGAAACATTAATGCCAAATAAGTATTAAGAAATTTGGAGGTTTAGAAACTTTAGTCACCCCATGCCAAGTTGAATGGGAACCAACAGAGGGTAATCACTCTTCGTTCTTTTACATTAAATACTTCCCAGTCTGGAATAGAACAGAATCCTCAGACTTGCTGAAAACTCTACACTTAGACTATCAAATTTAGAAATTTACAATCGTCGCCATAAGACCTATCTGTGTCGGTGCGACGTAAATCAACTAGCAAAGAAATAATAGAAAATAAAAGAGGTTGAAACCTTCCCCTCAAACTATCCGCAGGAGATATCACATGTTTGTGAAAATTCTGCCATTGCCTAGCGTCGCTGGGCCTTCCTCACGCTGGCCGCACCCCTGCCTCCTGGTACACGTCAATTCACCTTCCTCACACTGGAACAATTCGAGACTACACGGCCCTAAAACGCCCAGCTTTTTTAGTATTTTTAAGGGGAAGCATCCAAAACTCTTTACTGATAGGTTGGATTCCTGCACACACCGCCAATTTTAATTGGCTAGAGAAAATATTTACGATTTTCTGATAGTTTGATTACCATTGAAGAAGGAACCAGCTGATGTGTTGACAACTTTGATATATAGACAAAACAATCCTCAGAACCTAAGGTTTGCCAACTGCAAAAGTAAACATTCCTTTATAAAATAATTAGAGTTCGTCCCGCTAGAACGAGAAATTCTGGCGATGACAGAGACATCTATCAGTTGAATACCAAAGTATCTTGAAGTACACGAGTTCAAGTTTGTTTACATAGATGGACTTACAAGAGGCGCGCAGTTTAACTGGCCGGGGAAATTATATTCCCGGTACAGTTATTGTTCAGGAAAAACTGTCAATTTCTTTTCGTAGAAGTAGTTCAAAACCGCTGCTGACTGAATTTCAGGAACTACCCCTAAATTGACGAGATTTTTTCAAAAAATAAAACATTAAATTTAAAATAGGTCGGAGGTTTTAAAACGAATGGACCGCATATTGTATGTTAACATTTCATTAGGTTAATTTGCTCAGGTATGAAAAGAAATTGTTACAAATACAACGGGCTGGTACTGCTAACATATTCAGCACAGCGCCCGCTCCAGAATATCGGGCGGCAGGTCCGTTATGACGTCATAGGGTATTGAGTTGAAGCTGCCTGGCCTAAAGTAACAGGTGCTTGAGAGAGGTAGAATTTCATTTCAAACTCTCGAGGTATCGCTAACCTCCCTGCTTTACCTGAGCTACTGTGCGTTCTACTCCAAAGCATTCAGCAATGGAATGAATAAAAATCGTAAATAAACACAGCAATTAAGTTTCTGTGCAGTATCACATTATTTATAAATTATTTGTAAATCATGGTCGAAATTCTCAGCACTCGTTTCTTACAAAGTAGTGAATGAAATATGAAAAAATGAAAACCTACAACCTGTTTTCCAGTCATTGACAGGATCAGGCATGGAATGAATGAAGCAGATATAAGCTATTAGTACGATGGGGTCGCCACTCCCAAAGTGATTTATTAATGACTGATAGATGCTATGCAATGAGAATGGAGAGTGTTGCTGGAATGAAAGATGACATGGAAAACCGGAGTACCCGGAGAAAAACCTGCCCCGCCTCCGCTTTGTCCAGCACAAATCCCCCATGGAGTGACCGGGATTTGAACCACGCTATCCAGCTGTGAGAGGCCGACGCGCTGCGGTCTGAGCCACGGAGGCTCTTTACAAAGTAGTATACGGCTCATATTAGTTTCCTGTGTCCTCAACAGTGTAAAGAGTGTGAGTTTTAAATTATTCCTTTCTTAATCCGATTACACTCCAGGGTTGGTTTTTCCCTCGGACTCGGCGAGGGATCGCACCTCTACTGCCTCAAGATCAGGGTCCTGGAGTGTGAGACATTGGGTCGGGGGATACAATTGTGTAAGGAGGACCAGTATCTCGCCCAGGCGGGCTCACCTGCAATGCTGAACAGGGGCCTTGTGGGCGGAAGGAAAAATCGGAATGGATAGACAAGGAAGAGGGAAGGAAACGGCCGTGGCTTTAATTTAGGTACCATCCCGGCATTTGCCTGGAGGAGAAGTGAGAAACCACGGAAAACTACTTCGAGGATGGGTGAGGTGGGAATCGAACCCCCCTCTACTCAGTTGACCTCCCGAGATTGAGTGGACCCGTTCCAGCCCCCGTACCACTTTTCAAATTTCGTGACAGAGCCGGGAATCGAAACGGGGCCTCCAGGGATGGCAGCTAATCACACTAACCACTACACCACAAAGGTGGACTGACTTTCAAAGTACTGCCCTAATACTTCCCACAAGATCATTTCTGTTATCAAGCAATGATACGTAAATTGGGGCATAGTCTGCCTCGCCCCACAATCGACCTACTCGTCGCAACGTAAATTTCGGTGCGTTATTCCTATCATCCGATTCGTCCCAACCTAATTCTCGGCACGTTAATCCTTTAGCCCAGCTCGTTTCGGGTGTTTAAGATGAGGTGAAATTATTTTCTGCAACAATTTTAGTGCAGTTAAAAGTTATTTCTTTCATGGTAAAATCGTGCTTGATAAACAGTACCATCAAATAATGAAATAATGAAATAATTTAATAAAATTCACATGCATACAAGTAAACAAGATCTCGTATTAACTTCTATTAAGCGACATTATCCGTACAAATTGCAGGGGTGCCTATTCCCTTTGCCGATCTGAGTAGCTCAGACGGTTAAGCTTTCTGAGCCCAATTTGGCAGGTTTGATCCTGGCTCACTCCGGTGGTATTTAAAGGTGTTCAAATATGTCGGAAAGAACTTCCGCGGGACAAAATTCTGGTACGTCGGCGCCTCCTAAAACCGTAAAAATACTTAGTGAGACATAATTATTACTATTATTCTATTTCCCCATTCCTATACTTGACTAGGTATTTTTCTGATAAATCCAACATTTTAGATATATGAAGCGGATATTTAAAAGGGACGTCTAAGTTACTTAACAAACATAGGTATGAAATTGAATGTCAAGTGGACCTTTTATGAAAGCGGTTATGGAAATTGAGCGAGTGGCTGCGCGGTGTGGCTCACGTAGCTGCCACCTTGCATTTGGGGAGATAGTGGGTTCGAACCCCACTGTCGGCAGCCCTGAAGACTGTTTTCCGTGGCTTCCCATTGTGACACTCGGCAAACAATGGGGCTGTAATGAAAGCACTGCTAGCCCTTTCTTGTCCAAGGGTCACCATAACACCTAATTGTGTCTTTGAAAATAAGGCGCTAGGGAGAGTGTTAAACCCTATGTCAGGACTTAGCATACACCGATAGAATAAAATCAAGGAGGTGCGCACAAGGCTTACCCTCGCAATCCGACGGAAAAATCACAGCACAAGAACACTACGGAGAGGTTTAGTATTGAATCCAGGCTTCTAGTGATTACAAATTGTATACCACCATTTCCCTTACCCTGCCGTGTAACATTCTGATGGTGATTATTTCCACCAACGGGCTTCGAACTGGCTGGCAATGGTTTCACACCATAAAGACTTGAATTCTTAATGAATCTGGCTGCCATGTGGGCTAGAGATGAGTCCTGATCTAACTCGATTGTCGCGCACTATCTAAGGTCCACACTTAAATCATCAACATTTGTCAGAATATCAAGTTTATACTTCATGTTTTAAGAACCTCGTTCTTAAAAATATGAAGATCATTGCTTTTATACGAGAGAAAACCATTCATTTTTCTACCTCCATTCCCGTGAGATCAAGAATCATCACATGAGTCGAACTGCATTCATACTCTGTGAGAATGTGTGGATTTTAAAAATGAGGTTCTTTGATATGAAGGTCCATAAATGGGGAGCTCTTCGGTGCGAATTATCTTTCTTTTTACAAGGTTCTCTTTGTCAGTTTACTCATATCTCATCTGTATTTATGGGACACAAAAAGGCAAGGACGAACCGGATTCAGCAGCGTCTGCGATCCAGTTCGCATTTGTGCTTACCTCAGCTGCCTCGTTAAATATCGTGTTCATCCTTTATCCCCTGAGGGGAGTCGCTGCAGTGCAGTTGCGGTGCGTCGTGACGCGTGTTGGTCGAGGCGACACACACACTGTGAGGCGTGCCTCGCTTTCTCGCACGCGATCGATAAAATCCAGCACGGCTCCCCTTTCTATTTATATACGTAAACTCCCGCAATTAAATGAAGCGGAAATTCTATAATGTGTCATTGAATTTTACGGAAGAATGCCTTTGCCTTCTCCGCATCAAAAGAATTACGCGAGTCAGTCTCTAGGTCACGTTACTGCGTGAATATTGAATCAGCCATACATGTTAATATAAGAACTTATAATCCGTGCGGTTAGTAGCGCGCAGCTGTGAGCTCGCATCCGGGAGATAGTGGGTTCGAACCCCACTCTCGGTAGGCCTGAAAATGTTTTTCCGTGGTTTCCCATTTTCACACCAGGCAAATGCTGGGGCTGTACCTTAATTAAGGCCACGGCCGCTTCCTTCCCCTTCCTAGCCCTTTCCTGTCCTATCATCGCCATAAGACCTATCTGTGTCGGTGCGACGTAAAGTAACTAGCAAAAAAAAAAAAAAAAAAACACTTATAAGTGACTATTCTGCATGCCGGGCTGTGACTCGGAAGTGAAACTGTTTTCCTCTGAAACGAGAACCTCAATATTGACCATCCAGCCAAGGAACGGATTTTGTGCGAACAATAAATGACCATGATGTCACAACATCGAGCTAGTGGCTCAGACGCTTGAGCACCGGTCTTCTGTTCCCAACTTGTCGAATTCGGTACCGGCTAATTCTGATGCTGTTTGGAGGTGTTTAGATTGGTTGGTAGATTTACCGGCACGTAAATGAACTTCTGCGGAATAATAACCTGGCACGTCTCAACCTTCGAGAAATCGTGAAGATAGTTAATGGACGTAGAAGATTATTATTATTATTATTATTATTATTATTATTATTATTATTATTATTATTATTATTATTATTATTATTCCGGAGATACCGTGGTGGACAGAGGTGAAAGAAGGTGCGGGCATGAATGGGTCTATCTAAGACATTCAACAGCATAATTAAAACTTTACAATTAGTCTCATATTTCTTTTCTCGGTTATCTTTTTTCAAAGACAACTTTATAATTCAGGTACAAAAGTTCATAACATAGGGTAACAATATTAGAATATCGAATAACTTTGAGCTTGAAGCTCCCTAATTATACATTCTCCATGAGCGCTAAGGCTCCTTCGAAAAACCAGTCAAGGAGACGAACCTCCAATTACTTTTACAGAGTATTCAAAATATACCTACAATGTTTCAAGAGTCCCTTTTGCTCCACAAAATGACCTAGCAGACTACTCTCCAAACATTACACCACACCGGCCTTTCAAGGCACTACTTGACCATTACAGAGAAGGTGCGTCTTTGCTCTATTACAAAAGGTCCAGGCCTGTTAAATGCATAACCTACATTTTACAATACAACCATTATTCACTGTCTTAGACACTCAACACTCACTCTAACCTCTTCGCAGAAAAGAATGAAATTGAATTTTACAGGGGTATCGAATACCCATTCTACCGTGCCTTTGTGGAAAACAACAGGTTGAAGGTACTGGCTCAAAAACCAAAATGATATAGAGGTGGACACTTGAACTCCTTGACATTTGCAATTAAAAGATTAAAACCATATTTGGGCTTTTGACCCGAAGTCACGGTGGCTGATCCTAAACTACCGAAGTGACTAGATAGAGAGAAAATTTAAATTACAAAGATTTCAAACTGAAACAGGTTACAAAATCATAGTCACTTCAAAATCAAGTTACCCCCTGCGAGTGGGGGACGCACATGTAGAATACACCCGCAGTATCCCCTGCCTGTCGTAAGAGGCGACTAAAAGGGGCGACCAAGGGATGATTGAATTAGGACCGTGCAACAACTTTTGATTCGTACCATCATGCGGGGAACACCATGGGTTGCATGTACTTGCGAATAGTATCACTAAATTGGTACGAAATAGGTTTGTGATTAGTTGCAGTAAAAAGCCTGGCCTGGTGGATTCCAGTACCCGTGCGTTGTACCCATGTGGGCAACACCGCGGGTCTGGGCGTAGCCTGTGAGTTGTACCGCTATATGAGCGGCACCGTGGGTCAGCGTTGCCTGTGATTGGTGCCTACTATGTGAGGAACACCACGGGAATACCGGCGCCCGTGACTAGTACACCTAGGTGAGGAGCCTTACCGGTTTGCGTTGGCTATGAGTGGCGCCATTGTGTGCGCAGCACCATAGGTCTGCGTTCCCTGTACGAATTGCAATACTTGTGAGTAGTACCATCTTGTGTGGACCACCGTGAGTCTTCGCTACTTTTGATCAGTACCCCAAAAAGACAAATACCATGGTTCAATTTTACTCGCGATATGTACCATTCTGTGGGGCCTTAGACGTGAATTTAGCACCCCTTCAGACATCAAGCATCATTGTGCTTAATAAATGGTCCCTTGGTCAGTAATACTCTAATTAACTACCTTCTTTTTGAGTCTGATTCACTGTTTTTGTTTGTTTGTTTGTTTGTTTTTTTGTTTTTGTTTTTTGTAGGGTTCATGTCCATCCATTCATTCTTCATGACATTTTTTATTTTATTTTAGTCAGTGGATGAATTTGATTTTTTTGTTATTTCATTTCGTACCATTAGGGACCGATGACCTCGATGTTAGGCCCCTTTAAACAACAAGCATCATCATCATCAAAATCAAGTTGATAGGGAACGCGAGAGGGTATCACACTCTCTATTCCCTGATTTCGGCTAAGTTATATTGACTTGTTTGAAAGTTACATTTTAGAAAATTAAAGTTACATTAGTAAGGATTGGACCAGCCGAGTTGGCCGTGCGGTTAGGAGCGCGCAGCTGTGAGCTCGCATCCGGGAGATAGTGGGTTCGAACCCCACTGTTGGCAGCCCTGAAGCAACTACTGGCTCGGTGAGAAAAGCGACGGGAAACTACCTCGCTCCTCATTTCCCTGGTATGCGTACTCATTGACAGCTAGGCCATCTATAACAGCGTTGGTGTAGCTGTGGAAGATGAAACCAGCCTTCGGGCTGAATATCCAATATACACAAACACATGGAAAGAAACAGTTGACGAGCCTAGGACTAAATTTTCCTTTTTATATTCCTATGGATCTCTTTGAAGGTATCTCTAGACAGTTCTATTTCATGAAAGGTACATCGAGTTTCTCGCCTTTTAAAATCGTAAATGTAACGCAATAGTGCTATATTAACTGCATGTATGCGTGTGAATTTTGTTAATATAACAATGTGGAGTTCTGGCTATATTCTGGAAGTCATTATAACACGTCAGACTCCTATCCCGGCTACTGTGTTCTTTTCAGTTTCCTTTATTTAATATGTTCTGACTACGTCTCATACAGATCACGTTTGACGTAGAATACGTTTATAAATTCGAAACTGTTCTTAGATTTGTGATCATTACAAAAATATGGACCTTTTTAAATCGTAATAACTTCTAAACAATGTGTGCAAAAACAATTTTCATCCTTTGCAAAGAGGAGGACCAATACATTATTTGCAAGAATCTGGTCTCGTATGACGTCATCGGGTGGTACAATAGTGCCATCATCTTGAGGTATTAAAATCGCCGTGCCGCGCAGCTAACAAGCAGTGTAGCTTTGGACTCCGGCGAAGTAGTTCACCCTGTGTTGTCGTTAGATTCGGCTCACTTATACCCACAAGTATACGGCGAAAATCTCGACTAGAGAATATTTGACAAAACTGTGGTGAGATGAAGGGCAAAAAATTATATTTTTCACATAATGTTGTGACATATGGACAGAAAATGCCTTCACAATTAGTAAACATGCATTCGAGAGGATAGGACTGCCTGGCAGAATTTCAGAGTGCATCCAAAATCACCATTGCTGAGCGTCAAATAGTTAATCGGGAACGTCTCAAAGTTTTGACGTTCGAGCGTCGTGGGGCTAGTTCTGCCTCTTGGGCCCCAATCGAGCACATGAACTGACCCAGTGAAGGGAAAGTTTCAAATCCAGACTGTCTAGATAAACTTTATTTTCCACGAACCTACTACGCTGGCGTAGCAGTCGGAGAGGTGATACTCCCACGTAGCGCGTCCCAGGTGGCGGATAGAGGGCTCCTAACAGGCTTTCCGGCGGACTTGACGGAAATAAAATACCTCTCGCGGACCAAACACACAACCCCTGTGGGTGGGGGACGCAGACAAAGAATACACCCACGGTATCCTCTGCCTGTCGTAAGAGGCAATTAAAAGGGGCGACCAAGGGACGATCAAATTAGAACCATGAGACTACTTGTGATTAGTACCACCACGCCGGGAACAACACGGGTCGCTTTTACTTGCGTGTCATAGGTTTGCGTTGCCAGTATAGGTTTACGTTGCATGTAAATAGCGCCGCAGTGTGCGCAACACCATAAGTCTGTGTTACACGTGCGAATTGCATTACCTGTGAGTAGTGCCATATTGTGTGGAATACTGCGAGTCTACGCTACTTTTGATTAGTACCGCAACATGACAAATAGCATGGTTCTATTTTCCTAGCGATAAGTACCATTTTGAGGGGCCGATGACCCGGATTTTGGACCCGTATCGATTACAAGCATCATCGATTCAGTATTGTGCTTTAGACGCAGTCCCTTGGTCAGTAATACTATAGTTTAACGTTAAGTTTCTGGGAATGTGGGAATTGTGGGTCGGATCCACTGATTTCATTCTTCGTCCTCACGTTTTCGAATCTGGTCAGTGGAATATTCTGGATTTTTAAACTGTCATAACATTTCGTCTCATTTCGTACCATTAGAGGCTGATGACTTAAATGTTAAGTCCCTTTAACCCGCGAATGGTCGCTAACTGAAATGCAACGTGAGTGGTCGCGCGTGAGACTTTCTCTCACATTAATATAAATGACATTTTTCACAGTTTTGTGGGGCGTAAGCCTGAAATTTACTACTGAAATGAAACGCAAGTTCTACCTTATATAGTTTAGATAAAAAGGAAATGATTAGGTGTTTATTACACAAATTACTACTTAAAGTAACATATGCAATGTACATAAAAATAACTTCCGTCCTGAAGTTGTAAAAAATAAAATCTCACACATTCATTATATCTAGCAATATTTACGTTCAAAGCAAAAATTTTCTGAACACAATAACAATTTGGAAAATAAGAAGTCCTCATAATACAAATACTAAAACGTACAACAAGTATAAGTTTCCCGCTCCACTTCAAAATAATACCAACTTCATTAGTCGCGCGATGAGAGAAACTCTCACGCAGCGCGCACGGGCACATAGGAACCTTTGTTCTGACTAGGGGAGGGGGTTCTTACCCTTCAAATGTGAATCGCTGTACTCACTACAGTTACAAACTCAGCTAGAAGAGGGAACAGTCACCTCCCTTTCATCACTGTGAAGTAATATCACAATAAAAAATAATGTGAGAGAAATTCTCATATAGCGATCACTCGCCCGTTAAACCACAAGCATTTTCATCATCATCAAACTTTATTTCAACAACATCTATCACGTGGTACGCATTGTGCGTCAGATCTTACAGGCGGCACTTCGTTACAGTCCTATTCTATTTGTCTTGTTTTCACTATTTACCTTACGGTATTTAGTCCACATCAAATACGATGATTTTATTTCATTGGTAGTGGTCCAAAATATTTCTTCTTAATCCGTTTACCATCCAGGGTTGGTTTTTCCCTCGGAATCAGCGAGGGATCTGACCTCTACAGCTTCAAGGGGTTGTGTCCTGGAGCGTGAGACTTTGGGTCTGGGGATACAATTGGGTAGGAGGACCAGTACCTCGCCCAGGCGGTTTCGCCTGCTATGCTTAGCAGGGGACTTGTGGAGGGATGTAAGGATCGGAAGGGATAGGCATGGGAAAGGGAAAGAAGCGGCTGTGGCCTTAATTTAAGTACTATCCCGGCATTTGCCTGGTGGAGAACTGGAAAACCACGAAAAACCACTTCTAGGATGGCTGAGGTGGGAATCGAACCCCCGTCTATTCAGTTGATCTGCCGAGGTCGGGTGGACCCCATTCCAGCCCTGGTAACACTTTTCAGGTTTTCGTGGCAGAGCCGAGAATCGAACATGGGCCTCTGGGGGTGGCAGCTAATCACACTAACCACTACACCACAGAGGCGGACAAGTTAAGCATGTTAAGTCCCTAAAAAGTAAATGCCTATTATTTTATACCGTAATGCTTATGGAAAAATTTACAATAATTATAATTTTTCTGTACAGGGTGGTTACATTTTTCGGCACACTTTTTACAAACGCAGTGTTGAACACATTTAATTACGTATGTCCCTATACGAAAGAATATGTGTGTATTGCATGGAGTACAATAGTCATGAACGTGTAATATACACCCGTCCAGGCTTGAGCTGTCTAATAACGTCCTGTGCTAGCGCTCGTAACAGCTTTTTTAATTCTAATTTTTATTTTAATTGACCTTTGTTGTAACAACATTTGGTCATCCTCCATGTACAAAGAACACTCACAGCACACATACAAAAATATGAATTGTCAGCGCAAAGAACTTATAAGAAATAAAAACCAAATAGTCCACATTCACCAAGTACATAAAACCACTAAATTTACTCGTAACAGCTGTTTCTCATGCACATACAGCTGTCAGTCAGCTCGCGATCGTGGCATACTTGCCCTATGCTGATCATTCGTCCATGGATCTGGACAGATATTCATATATTATTAATTTATATTTAATAAAAAATTCATTATGTGGATATCGTTTTCTGTATTAGTTTTACAACTCCACTCCCGTACCCATTTGTATTACATTTGAAAATATACAAGGACATTTTAAAGGTGACACCACATGGGATAGCGATACAGGAATCTCTGGTATGGTGAAAGGACTAATTTGACAATTTGAAATCATTGTTTTGTTTGCTTTATCTATAAATCTCGGAAATTTGAAACTTGGTACGGAGGAAACTTATGACCCCAGGATCCCTAGAAAAATCGGAAATTCTCAAAATTCCCTGAAGGGGGCACGCTGGGGGGCTCAAATTTTGGGCTCAGCATAAGAACACAGTCGTATAGTATATCCAAAACGATAACCTATAGGTTTCGTGGGCTTAAAAATTTTCGAGAATTTCCTCATTTTTATCCCCTATCCCCCCAAATCAAAATGGCGGCACAACCTGCCAGACGAAGTAGACAATTGAAATTTGGTGAAATTATAGCTTTTGGTCCCTAACCGTCGGGAAAATTCCAAGATGTTCAAATTTTTCACTTTTTACCCCCCTAAGATATCGAAATATGGAGGCAATTTTAATGACTGTGCAGACATTCCTTTTGAGCTATTTTTTGGCTAAACGGTAAGTCGTATCACAAAACGGATGGCACAATGTCCCTTCAATTCGGAGTGATCTACAACTTTGGTCCTGTGACATTTTGTCGTATCTCTCACCCTAATACGTTAAATTTGGCCGTATTTCTGGATTGTTCGTAAATTTGGTGATTTTTACAAGTATATTTCATTGTTTGACACACTTATAAGAATGATAGGATCATCACGTTGTGTGCGCACATTGGCACGATTAAGGGACATATGTGTACCAAATTTCATGATTCTAGCTTATACATAAGTAGGCAAAAAGTAATGTAAAATGTTAAAAATGCACCCAAATTTCACCCTATTCAAAATTTGATCTCAATTTACCCCCTTAATATGGGAGATACAATTAAATGGTTTAGAAACAAACATGTAGAGCGATAAATGAGGCGTCTGATGGCGCAAACCGTTTCTTAATATCATAAACCGTTTAGGAGATATGAATCTCGAAGTGGAAGTCTGCACTTTTCAACGTGCTCATGCTTATCTGTCATCTGTATATATAAAAGCAAGTCGGGCTGGAGCGATGTATATATAAATATTTAAAAATGAAAAAAGACGTGAATTAATGAGGCACTTGCAGAAATCTCGGAAATTTGAAACTTGGTACGGAGGAAACTTATGACCCCAGGATCCCTAGAAAAATCGGAAATTCTCAAAATTCCCTGAAGGGGGCACGCTGGGGGGCTCAAATTTTGGGCTCAGCATAAGAACACAGTCGTATAGTATATCCAAAACGATAACCTATAGGTTTCGTGGGCTTAAAAATTTTCGAGAATTTCCTCATTTTTATCCCCTATCCCCCCAAATCAAAATGGCGGCACAACCTGCCAGACGAAGTAGACAATTGAAATTTGGTGAAATTATAGCTTTTGGTCCCTAACCGTCGGGAAAATTCCAAGATGTTCAAATTTTTCACTTTTTACCCCCCTAAGATATCGAAATATATAGGCAATTTTAATGACTGTGCAGACATTCCTTTTGAGCTATTTTTTGGCTAAACGGTAAGTCGTATCACAAAACGGATGGCACAATGTCCCTTCAATTCGGAGTGATCTACATCTTTGGTCCTGTGACATTTTGTCGTATCTCTCTCCCTTATACGTTAAATTTGGCCGTATTTCTGGATTGTTCGTAAATTTGGTGATTTTTACAAGTATATTTCATTGTTTGACACACTTATAAGAATGATAGGATCATCACGTTGTGTGCGCACATTGGCACGATTAAGGGACATATGTGTACCAAATTTCATGATTCTAGCTTATACATAAGTAGGCAAAAAGTAATGTAAAATGTTAAAAATGCACCCAAATTTCACCCTATTCAAAATTTGATCTCAATTTACCCCCTTAATATGGGAGATACGAGGAAATGGTTTAGAAACAAACATGTAGAGCGATAAATGAGGCGTCTGATGGCGCAAACCGTTTCTTAATATCATAAACCGTTTAGGAGATATGAATCTCGAAGTGGAAGTCTGCACTTTTCAACGTGCTCATGCTTATCCGTCATCTATATAAATTAAATCGTAACGACCGTGTGTCTGTATATTGATTATTTTGGCGAAATTTCCGTACAGTTATCCGTTTCACCTGTAATTATGACCATCTGCATCATTTTTAGCTTTGGTGTCCGTTTGTCTGTTTGTCTGTTTGTCTGTTTGTCTGTTTGTCTGTTTGTCTGTCCTTCTATAACTTGAAAACTACTGGATATATTTCCACCAAACTTCATATTTAGAATCCACCTGTCCTTGGGTAGGTTTTAGCGCAAAAAATAAAAGCGTAACGACCGTGTGTCTGTACATTGATTTTGGCGAAATTTCCGTACAGTTATCCGTTTCAGGTGTAATAATGACCATCTGCATCATTTTTATCTTTGGTGTCTGTCTGTTTGTCTGTTTGTCTGTTTGTCTGTTTGTCTGTCCTTCTATAACTTGAAAACTACTGGATATGTTTCCACCAAACTTCATATTTAGAATCCACCTCTCCTTGGGTAGGTTTTAGCTCAAATATCGTTTCTAAATCCCTGAACTGAGTGGGGATTTTTACGAAACCGAAACCGTGATTTTGCACTCCCTCAAAGTATACACAACCGAACTTAATGGAAATCAACCTGCCTTAATGAAAATGCATTTCTAAACCTTTTTTTCTCATGTGCATCATTTCGATAACAGGATTTAGTAAGGGATATATCATTAACGGACCGTTTTTCGGTACAAATCCCAGCGGGTGCGTGTAAAGCGTACTTCTTACAACTTGAAAACTAACAAGATATTTGAACCAAATTTTATATATAGCATCCATCTGTCCAGGGGTAGGTTTCCTTGGTGTCTGTTAGTTAGTTAGTTAGTTAGTTTGTTTGTTTGTTTCTTTGTTTGTTGGTCTGTTTGTCTTTCTCTAACTTGAAAACTACTGGATATATTTCCACCAAACTTCATATTTAGAATCCACCTGTCCTTTGGGGAGGTTTTAGGGCAAATATTGTTTCTAAATCCCTGAACTAATTGGGGGTTTATACGAAACCGAAACCGTGATTTTGCACTCCCTCTAAATACACACAACCAAACTTTATGGAAATCTACCTGCCTTAATGGAAATCTACCTGCCTTAATGGAAATTAATTTCTAAACCTTTTCTTCTCATGTGCATAATTTCAATCACTTACAGGAAAGATAGTATGATCAAACTCTACACGAACATTGGCCCACCCAGTACCCATATGTGAGCCAAATGCTATGCCACATAATTATCCGAAAAGTAATGGAAATGTAAGATATTCTTACACAAATTTCAACCTATTCAACGTTTTTGATTCAATCTGACCCATGAATAGATTAGATGCGAGAAAATATCATAGGACCAGCCATTTAGATCGCTAAATACTGCGCCTTACGGTACAATCCTTTGTCGATATGACGTACCGTTTAGCAGCAGTTAATCTGTAAATGAAGGTCTGCAATATTGTAAACATTCATATACTTTCGTATGTCCATCTGTATATATATTCATAGATGTGTCTGCTATTGTAATCAGTACTCCCTACACCGACTTTGACTGCTGGCAGTAGGAATGGGGTCCTTCTCCAACTCCGGTGTAACTGGCATTAGTAAGGAGGGCCTACCATTTTAATGAATAATTCACTTTTCGATTTGTCTTGCAGAAGGCAAGGGATCATGCAGTTTTGTTCGAAAGTCCCCTACTCTATTGTGTTTGGCTCTAGGCCAGGGTGCCCGCCATTATAAACAAATGTTCCAATCTAAAATTTGACTAGCATTAGGCATTGTGGCCTGCTATTTTCATGGAAACTCACTAATTCTGTGTGACTGGCAGTAAGCTGGCTAGCAGCAGTAAAAAGGGACTGTCATTATAATGATAACTGCACAACTCAATTTTGACTGGTGGTAGGGAAGTTGCCTGGTATTATAATAAAAACTCCTCAACTGTAACCTGTCTGAAAGTAGGAAATGGGTCTGCCATTGTAACTAAAACTCCCCAAATCGATTGTGACCGCGCAGTAGGCATTGGGGCCTGCAATTATAATGTAAACTTGCCAACTCGATTGTGAATGGCAGTAGGCAAGTGAGCCTGGCGTTATCATCACAACTCCGCAACCCTCACTTTACATTGGAAACAACGTATGTGGACCTCCCCATGCTATTTCTCGGATAAGGCTAAGAGACATGCAATTTTAAAACAATCTCATTTGCTGCACGCACAGTATTTACGTCGATATCCGCATACAATGTAGAATACCGTAGCGAAGCACGGGTACATTTGCTAGTTCTTGTATAATCTGTGTACAAACAATGTTGTACGCATTGTAAAAGCTGTTAAACATCCTTCAAACTAGTTTCCTGTGTTGTCTATTTGTTATAGTCGATGAGAAAGACGGGAAATACTATCGGTTGCACGAGATTCGTCAATGTGTGCTATAACTCACATCGAAATGCCGGTTCGATATCTTGCTTGTTAGCAAATCGTTTGCCACGCAGTGGCTTCTTCCCGTTCGGAATAAGATCGAAGTCACACGAACTAACGTGTACGAACGCTGTTCTATCATGGTCACTTCCTTTGCGCACCACTGTCATCAGAAAACGGAGCATGATCACGGCCAGACTGATACACCCATACCCCATCTGACGGCAACATTACGAAGTTCATGTAACGTACTCACCGCCGTCTCGATCCTCTTATACTGCCTGCTCTATGTCACTAGTTTAACACAGGAAGGTGCGACTACCAATATTTCTCCAAGTCGCCGTAAGAGTGCAGCAGTAGACGCACAATCATCGCTGTCAGTGTGGGTGCAGCACTGTGTTATTGGTGCATGAATGTGTGTGAAAACCTGAGTTATTTCGTACAATGAGTAAACATGTCTGGTCACTTCCGTTCGTACAAGATATATTTTGTACAGAGCTGTGAAATGAACTAATCATGTTATGCTTATCTATATATATAAAGTAGTTTGTCCTGACTGACTGACTGACTGAGTGACTGACTGACTGACTGACTGATTCATCATCGCCGAGCCAAAACTACTGGACATAAAGAAATGAAATTTTGGGGATATATTCATATTAAGGTGTAGGTGCTCGCTAAGAGAGGATTTTTGGATATTCCGTCGCTAAGGGGGTGAAAAGGGGGGTGAAATTTTAAAATGAGTGTGTCTATATCTCAAAACTTTAAA